>NC_065593.1:12825663-13137663 GCF_024542745.1 Macaca thibetana thibetana
GCTTGAACCTGGGAGGCAGAGGTTGCAGTGAGCCGAGGTTGCGCCACTGTACTCCAACCTGGGCGACAGAGCAAGACTCCTTTAAAAAAAAAAAAAAAAAAAAAAAACCACCATTCTTTGTCATAGCCCAGGCTAAACAGAGCAATAGGATGTCATCATCCTGAGGCAAAGCAAAGTTCACCTACATGAACAGGAATAAGCAGAATCCGGCAGTCTGTAAATATGAGGCTTGTCCTGTGTGCTAGAAATACAGTGTTGAGCAAGGCAAGCACTGCCTCTGCCCTCCTTACGTGACCTCATTCTGAAATAGTGAATTTAACAGCTCCTGGAGAATGGGAAAGATTGGAGTGGCTTTTTCAGACTCTAAATCAACTCCTTGGAGATGGATTAAATCCTCTTTAATTGAAAATCACTTTTTATAATGAAAGAGGTTATTTATGGGCACATGCAGCTTGTGTGAACAGTATAGAAGCAGGAAAGAGGTTGAGCACTTCTAGTGTATAGGATTAAGAAAATTATACCTATTAATTCACCCATCCATCCATTCACCCAATCAATTTTTCTCTTAAAAAATGGGCAGAGTTCACAGAGAAGGAACAGAAATGACAATAACATGAAAAACGTCCAAATTCACTTTATGAGGGCAGTGCAATATCACTTTTGATATTGCAAAGGTCAAATATTTGATAAGGGAAGGGAATGCTTAGAGAAGTAATGCAGAGCCTCATACTAAGCGCATTCCATGTGCCAGGCCCCGCTGAGCTCCAACAACAATTTCGTGCAGTAAAGATGATTCCTTTCCCACCTTACCTTGGAGCCCGCAGCCTGAGTGACAGTGGAGTGGGACAGAACCAGACACATTCTCCACCCCAGCTTAGATGCACGCCCACCACCTCGCTCACCTCCCTTTGCCTCTGGTTTTTCCAAGCCTTTGTTTTTCTTCTTTTTCTTACTGTCTCGTTTATTTATTTATAGTCCTTAACCCATTCACTAATAAGAACTGAATTGTTTTACTTGCAGAGCATTCAGTTAGCATATTAAGTTTATTATCTTTTCATTTTAGCAGTTCAGTAATGCGGCCATAGACAGTATGTTCTTTCTCTTTACCTTTTCAAAAAGGCTGTGTGTGAGAGAGGGATTGGGAGACCACCCCACCTGGTTTAGTCACTGTCATTAGCTAGAAGCAATCATGTACTTCATACCTAATTAGTAATTTTTAATGAAAACATGTTTTATAACTACCTGACTAATTATTCCCATTTTCCCTCTGCCTCCCCGTGTTTGGAAAATTACTCTTTGACATTTGTAGCTGAACTCCTTTGAACAGCTTTGCATCAACTACACCAACGAGAAGCTGCAGCAGTTGTTCAACCACACCATGTTTATCCTGGAACAAGAGGAATACCAGCGCGAAGGCATCGAGTGGAACTTCATCGATTTCGGGCTGGACCTGCAGCCGTGCATCGACCTGATAGAGAGGCCTGTAAGAGCGCTCTCTTGCTCGTTGTCTTTCATTTTCCATTCAAGCAGTGACCTTAAGCGGCATAACCCGAGACAGAAATTACCCAAGCTATTCAGTGGTGAAATACTTTTCTGATCTAAATTTTCCAGAAAGGTGATACTCTGATAAAATATCTACAGAATTTAAAAGTCAGTAGCATGCCAGTAAAATCCTTCTTTAGCTCTCCTCGCAGCTTGATTCCTGTCCTTGCTCGCATGGGTATACTGGATAGTGGGCTCCGCCCCGCACAGACTGCAGATGGCCCTGTGTGCTGGCATTTGCGTGTACCTCTCAAAGGATGTGGAGCTCCACCTGACAGTTTATTTAGCTGAGAATAAGATGTGTCATGTAAATCCATTTTGCAGATAACTGAGGTTTGGCCTTTTAAAGTACAAAGAGGTTTTTATTTTGCCAGATTTTTTTTTTTAATGTGAAGTTTTTGTTCTCAGGGAAGTCTTGTCAGATGTATTTTTAGTGGCAATCTTAGAAAGCATCAGAAACTCTTTTCTTGGTGGTTTAATGTTCTGTAAAAATACATAGAACTCATTCACATTCAAGCTTTGAGTGTATAACTCATTCACTTTTGGAACTCGCCTCCATGTGATCTCAAGCAAGTATTGACAATCTGGTTCTGTACTCTTTATTTAGCTTTTGCTCAACAAGGTATCAGCTTCATTTATTTTATTTTGCTATCTGCCAAAATATAAGAAAAACTAAAACATGATTAAGCACTGACATCTGTAGTGTAGAGAAAGCTCTAACACTAGTTAAGTAGGTATGTTTGAATAACTCAGAGTTTTCTCCTAGGAGGTACAGCAGGCTTCTGGTTCTTGCTGCTCAGTCTCTGGTTGCCACTTGTGTTCTTCATGTTTGAAGGTGTTGGCGGTCTCGTGGCTAGAGATCGTGGATGGCACAGCACCCACAGTCAGGAGGAGCAGTGGCACATCGGGAAGAGGAAGAACCTAGAAGGCATTCACCCATATTAGAGATGTAGTTCCAGCGCATTAGAAATTTGAGTTTAAGGAAAGCAATGGATAATTTTCATTTGGCTTTTATAATACATAAGAAATCATTTTACCTTTCAAGGCACGTTTACAGCAAAAAATCTTAAATGACCTATAGTTGTGAGGATAGTTGCTTCTTTGTAGCTTACAGGGTCATTTAGAGGTGGCATGCTTGTAGTGACTTCCAAGTAACTTGTGCATACACAAGCACATGAACACATTTCGTTACATTTCATCACTGCTTTGTTGCCTGAAGAGTTGTTTGGGTATTTATGTAAATAAGAGAAGGGAGTATTTCACATTAGTACTGTTGATGACTATAGGATATGTTTTTTGAGATGCTCATTGTATGCGTCCATATGACACTGGAAGTCCTACATTTTAAGAATATAATGATTATGTATCTGCAGTTTTATTTTAGGATGGACGAGAACCCATAAAATTTGCTAGGTCAATATCTTTATAGGAATAATTGTGCCGAAAGTCTTCCAAATGGAAAATTACCTGTCTTATTTTTTAAAATGTTTTTAGAGTGTTTTTAAATCTGATGGTTTTGTGACCTTTAAATGAGTCTTACAAATATTAATTCTTAATGTTACTTAATTGCATTTCTTTTGCTTTATCCTCTAGGACAAAATACTTTACTATTTTTTCATGTATTTTTTACTCTCACACAATAATTGTACTCTGAAGGTGAAAATGATGGGGTAATTAAACATTTCAACCCTAATAACTAACTCCAAGCAAAAATAGGTGAAGTAGAAGGCCAGGTGCGGTGGCTCCCACCTGTAATCCCTTTGGGAGGCTGGGGCAGGCAGATCACTTGAGGTCAGGAGTTCGAGACCAGCCTGGCCAACATGGTGAAACCTCATCTCTGCTAAAAATACAAAAAATTAGCTGGGTGTGGTGGCATGTGCCTGTAGTCCCAGCTACTCGGGAGGCTGAGACACGAGAATCACTTAAACACAGGAGGCAGAGGTTGCAGTGAGCCGAGACTGCACCACTGCACTCCAGTCTAGGTGACAACATGAGACCCTGTTCCCCCAAAAAAATAAGTGAAGTAGAAGGGGTTTGATGTTTACATTTTTAATTATTTTCCAGGCCTTAAGTGTAAATATTGTTGTAGTAGAATAAGATCCAGATAGCAATTTATTGGACCAGGTGTGGCGGCTCATGCCTGTAATCCCAGTGCTTTGGAAAGCTGAGGTGAGAGGATCACTTAAGACCAGGAGTTTGAGACCAGCCTGGGCAACACAGTAAGACTACATCTCTACAAGAAAGTTTTAAAATTAGCCAGGCATGGTGTCATGTGCATGTACTACCAGCTACTCAGGAGGCTGAGGCAGGAGGATCCTTTGAGGCCCTGAGTTGGAGGCTACAGTGATATGGTCACACCACTTCATTCCAGCCTGAGTGACAGAGTGAGACCCCATCTCAAAAAAAAAGAAAAGAATTTATTAAATCCTCAGTTATGGCCTGGAAATGCAGATTGGGGGTGCCATGGGGATATGAGATAGTATATACCATGGCCTCGGTCCTCAAGAACCTGATCTTGAAACCAGAGAACAGAACACAACATAGTGGTGAGTTCATTGGTTCCTGGGTACGACTCTAAGTGATGCTGGGTGAATTCAGAAAAAGGCAAAGGCCACAAAGTAGGCTGGCCGTGTTGCGGAAGGTATTACAGGTGTAGATGCTGTGCAGGGAGCACTCCAGGGATGAGTTTTATGGTCAGAAATTAGCAGGCGAACGGCACATTGAAAGTGGTATTTTAGGGAAGTTATTTGGCAAGTGTCCTGGTCTGTTTTCTGTTACTATAACTGAATAACTAAGACGGAGTAATTTATAAACAAAAGGAATTGATTTCTCGTAGTCTGTAGGCTGGGAAGTCCCAAGTCTAGGGGCTGCATTGGATGAGGGTATTCTTGCTGGTGGGGACTCTCAGCAGAGTCCTGAGGTGGCACAGGGCATCACATGGCGAGGGGGGCTCCTAAGAAATGGCCAAACTGGCTTTTTATGACAGACCCGCTCTCATGATAACTAACCCACCTCCTCAACAACCCACTGATCCATGAATGAATTAATCCGTGTGCTAGGAAAGAGCCCCCGTGACCCAGTTACCTCCTAAGGCCTTCTCTCTCAACACTGCTGCATTAGGAATCAGGTTCCCAACATGTAAACTTTTGGGGAACACATTGAAACCACAGCAGCCGGGCATTCAGAAAGTATTGGAGCTGGGAAGTCATGATGTTCTTAGTCACCAGTTATGCCCAGACACTGACAGGCAATGAGAGAACTAGTTAACTCGTTCCTTCTTTCCTTCCTATGCTCTTTGTACTGGTACTTCTAGACTCTTCATTAAGCCTTTGGAGTGGACCCTTTATTCCCTGCCTAAATAGTCCTAATTTAAAGGAGAGATCACTCAGAAAGGGGAGGGAGGGAATTCAAGATTTAATGCTGACTCACTCTATACCTCAATTTGAGGATTATTCTACTTATTCATAGAAATATAAAATCTGATTAAAAAATAAAAACATGGCCAGGCACAGTGGCTCACGCCTGTAATCCCAGCACTTTGGGAGGCTGAGGCAGGCAGATCACCTGAGATCAGGAGTTCGAGACCAGCGTGGCCAACATGGTGAAACTCCATCTCTACTAAAAATACAAAAAGCAATTAGCCAGGCATGGTGGCGGGTGTCTGTAATCCCAGCTACTCGGGAGGCTGCGGCAGGAGGATCGCTTGAAGCCAGGAGGTGGAGGTTGCAGCAAGCCAAGATCGCACGACTGCACTCCAGCCTGGGGGACAAGAGCGAGACTCCGTCTCAAAAAATAATAATAATAATAAATAAAAACATAACATTTTTAAAACTCCATGAGAGTTTATGATGACGGGGAATTTAACGACAGCCTGTGGAATGACATGGGATAATGATCCCATTGATGTTCCTTGCAAAATGGAGAGTGAAAACAATACTTTCTAGAAGGAAAATGCCATAAAAACGTCCTCTGTGGTGGCACCTGACAGGCCCGTGCCAGGCTTACCCCATCTCACATAATCCCAACCCCTGCCTCGCAAGATTGTGGGCTGGTAGCAGGCAAACCTCTGAGTTCAAAAGCTCTCACAAAACCTATGACCAGTATTCAGAAACATAGGCTTCTCAGCTTACAGCTCCTGGAAATACCCAGTTAAGAGAAGGAATGATAATAGAGATCTTGACATTGAAGGATGAAGTGGAAAAAATAAAAAGGAGACACAATAATGATATTCATAATCACGCTGTCACCAAATCATTTAGAAAAAAATGCAAATTTTATTTGAGAGACTGTCAGAATTTAGGAAAATTCTCATTAAAAGTGGCTAAGAATGTAAAAGGGTAAAAGGAGGATGTTTCTGTTATATTAACATTAATGTGGAACTTCATTTCTCACACTTGTTGTGTGATTGGGGTGGATTGAGTTACCTGCCACTCTGAGCTCCTCTAAAGTGACCTAATCCCAGTTGCCTCAGATTACTGTCTTCTTTTAGCTGGTCTGAAGCCCTGACAATTCTTTCAGGTGGAGGAGTCCTGGAGTAAGGATCTCCATTGCAGAAGGTTCCCTCAGCTTCCACCCGCGGGCATTCAGATCACCCATCCCTTTCTCTGACCACGTTATTACACTGTTTCATTTATATTTAACCATAGCCTCTAGCTACTTTTAAAAACAGCATTTGTGTGTATTGCCAGCTCTTCACCAGTAAATATGAAGGCTTTAGGAGTTGAAGAGAACTGATCTTAGAGTTTTATTCAAAAAGCTGATTTCATGAGTGTGCCCTAGAACTGATACGAGTTCAGTTTTATATCACACACTTGCCATATCTGCAGTGTGGTAATAAATGATAACCCAGAAACACTAGAAAACAGACCATCACTACTTAAATATCTTATTTAGCTTTCATGTGTCATTTACCTCCAAAAAGGAAGTCACTCCAGAAAATGTGAGCTCTAGGCCTTTTGAAAAATTGAGACATAATTCACAAACCATGAAATCTACCCTTTAAAACTACAATTCAGTGATGTTTGTAGTATATTCACAAAGTTGTGGAACTATTACCACTACCTAATCCTGCCACATTTTCATCACCCCCGAAAGAAACCTCTTACCCATTAGTGGTCACTCCACATTCTCTTCCCTCAGCCTCCAACCACCACTAATCTACTCTCTGTCTCTATGGAGTCATCTAGCACTTTTTCTTTTCTTTTCTTTTTTTTTGTTTTGAGATGGAGTCTTGCTCTGTTGCCCAGGCTGGAATGCAGTGGCACCATCTTAGCTCACACTGCAACCTCCGCCTCCTAGGTTCAACCAATTCTCCTGCCTCACCCTCCTGAGCAGTTGGGACTGCAGGTGCGTGCCACCACACCCAGCTAATTTTTGTATTTTTAGTAAAGATGGGGTTTCACCATATTGGCCAGGCTGGTCTCGAACTCCTGACCTCGTGATCCACCCGCCTTGGCCTCCCAAAGTGCTACTTTTTTTCAATGAAGTAATAATTGAATCACATAAAATAGGTTGGCAAGTGACTGTTAAAACATATATAAAGCAACTGATGACTCAGTTTATCAATTTCCATATACTCTACTTAATAATAGTTTAAAATATTTTGCCATATATAAAGTGATACAGTTAATTTAAAAATTACTTAAACAGAAACTTAAACTGATTTGGATATAAAATATCTGAAGCATTCTTGCTAGTTGAGGTGTTATAATGACTTCTCCAGTCACTGAATATAAACATTCAGTTTCATCTCTCCACTTCCCACTGCGTTTCTGGCTTCTTTTATTTGCCGCTTTTGTGGGGCCATCTGTTTGGAATTCATTTACTTGCAATTTACATACAGTATTTATAAGTTTGAGATAAGTTACTCCTCTGTTTTCGTGCTAGTACTTATTTAGCAGTTTGAGATGTCAGTGTTTGAATTATAAACTTGTTATGGCTTAGACATTCCCTTCCATCCTAGCAATTTGTTTTCCATGGATCTTCATAAAACTAATTGTTTTAGAAGTTGAAGTGCCAAACTCAGTAGTATTAAAGTGGCATGCAAAACTTGTGAATTTTTGTTGCCTGTCATTATCAGGCGAACCCTCCTGGTGTACTGGCCCTTTTGGATGAAGAATGCTGGTTCCCTAAAGCCACAGATAAAACCTTTGTTGAAAAACTGGTTCAAGAGCAAGGTTCCCACTCCAAGTTTCAGAAACCTCGACAACTAAAAGACAAAGCTGATTTTTGCATTATACATTATGCAGGGAAGGTAAGAGCTCTTATGTTGAATAACTGGATTAAAATGGCTGTGTTTGAAATGTTGCTACATTTTTATGAAGGTGTAACAAAGGTGCTGATAAACGAAAAAGTACAGTATATATTACAAACATATTGTCTTTCAGACAGCCCAGTTTGGGGACTGTTGTATAAAAGTTTTCGGTTGAGGCTTAAAGTATTTTTGTTTTTGTGTTTGGTTTTGTGTTCTCCATTTCACCACTTTTGGCTTTGGTGCGGGATAGGTGGACTATAAGGCAGATGAGTGGCTGATGAAGAACATGGACCCCCTGAATGACAACGTGGCCACCCTTTTGCACCAGTCATCAGACAGATTTGTGGCAGAGCTTTGGAAAGACGGTAAGAAAGCGCTTATCTTTGTAATTATGCTTGACTGGAATCTTTTATAATTAAGGTTTATAGATGGTTCTTTTACATATATATGGATATATATACTTCTTTAAAGTCTTTCTTTCCCTAGAGCAGGGCTGCCATTATATCAGAATTTATCCGTTTTAAGAATACTTGGGTTAAGAAATGAATACAGAGACATCTGCCTTCTTGGTCAGATGTTATAGGGAGCACAGAAACATTCTAGGCCCGGAGCCACAAAGACGTACACATATGCCTCAGGCCACCGCAGTCCCAATTCAGTTATAATCCAGGAACACTGGGATACAAAACCTGAGAAGGCCTGCTCATTCCTTTTTCCCTGTGTCAGGCCTCCTGAGCTACGTCCTTCCTCACCACCTGCCCCGGACACCCAGTGGCTGGTGGATAAACTCAAGTCGCCTGCATTTAGATCAGTTGCTTTTCTTTCCATCAGTCCTCATAGTTCTTTTGTTATATGAACCTCAGGTGAAGAATTTTGGTGATTTTTATGGTAGACTGCAAGATTTTACTAGTACCAGAAAATGACAATGTCTCTGTGTCTGCATGCATCGTGGGAACCAGTATCTTCTCCTGGAGCTCCGCTCTCCTGCTACATTTCATCCTGGCTCTATTCCACCTCTTTGCCTGGCTTCAGGCCATGCAGGACCTTAGCCCTGGATCTACCCCTGCCTAGACCCTGACCCTGAGGCCAGACCTATTCAGTTACCTGGCTCACGTCTGCTTTCTCTATAGCATCTTAAGCCTTGTAAGCTAGCTGTCTTCTCAGAGGTAGAGGAAAAGAAATGGAAGCAGAGAACAAGGGGGCTAAGTGCAATTGGGGCCAAAGGAAAGAGACAGGAATTGAAGAATGGACACAGAGAAAGTGACTAGGGGAAATGTGACCCTATGAAAGATCATCTTAAGAATGACTGTGTCTGTCAGATCAAGTCAGTGTGAGGGATCTGCAGGGGTGGGATGCATACCTGCACGCATGCGTCCTGGGAACAGACTGTGGGCCTGAGACATAGCAAAGAGGGGACGGACCTGGGGGAAGGACGAGCTTTCCAACAAGTAAAACAGAAGGCTTTAATCTTTGTACCTTTAGGTGAAAGTCTTCAACTGACTACTGAATGCACAGTGTCACTTCCAGTGACCTACTCAGTTGAGGGATGCCGTGTGAGGACTGGGAAGAGAAGCAGGGAGCTCCAGTAGAACTTACAGTATCCTCAGTGATGAGCTCCTCTTCGCCTTGTCGATAGGCAATGTTAAGAGTGGGATATGAGAAACTGAGACGAGAACAGAAAAGACCTCTGAGCTCAGGTTGTTACAGGGTCTACAGTGCTAGAAAGGCCAGCGCTGGTGAGTTGGAAATGTGTGAGGAGGAAGAGGGAGGAGTAATGCTGCAGTCCTAAGGATTTGCATTCCTTCAGGAATCACTTCAGCTGTGACAGCATTGGGGACTGTGTAGGTTACAAAGTCTCCTCATGTTCAGCTTCTCCTCCGGATACCCTTGTAAGGTCTTAGAACACAGCAGAGGGAGTGAGATCAGTATGCAAAGTGGATCTGTGATAAATGCCATGGGAATGGCACAGTGAGTTTTTAGGGATGTGCAACAGAGGAAGGGACTGCCTTTTTCTGGGGCGCTAAGGGGAAAATGTCATAACGAGAGGATGCAATTTTCCTTGTCCTTAAAGAATAAAAATGATTTGTTGATTAAACAATGGAAGCTGACATCTCCTGAGCACCTACGAAGTGCCACACAGTGTCTTCAGCACTAATTTATGAGCATTCGTGGCCTGGTTATGCCTTAAACGTTTGCGGGTAAGAAGGTTTACATGAACTAGCTCTAGGAGTGAGCGTCTGGGGTGGCATTTGTAGAAATGAAGTTGGCAGGAGAAGTACAGAGTGATCACGGTGGAGAGGTCGAAAATCATAGCTCAGGAGGAGTCTTCCATTTGGCTTTAGAGAGGGCTGGGGCAGAGAAGAGTGAGCAGGAAATGAGGCCGGGCTGGTAGGCTGAGGCTAGGCTGCAGAGTCCTCATGTCCCATCTCTAGTGGAATTTGGACTTGAGACTGTGCTGAATAAATAGTGTCAGTAGGTTTGTGACCTTGGGTAGTGACCCATTCTGAACTCAAAGAAGTGAAACAGGCAGTGTTTGTTGGGTGGATTGGAGTGAAAGAGCCTGGAAGTGGGGAGTTGAGTATGGGACAACTGAAGATGACAGGGTATGGAGATGATGCCTGGGAAACAGGAACAGAGGAAATGGGGACTTTTCCCTGGTTTTTGAAAACCAGCCTCAAAAACTGGTTTTCTCTTCATTTTGAAGGAAAACAGGTATTGGGACCACTGACATTATAAGCATGGAAATGAGGTCCTTTATTACATATTTATTCTGACACTATGAACCCTTTTTTAGTCCTTGTCTTATATCCTTAACCAAAAATGGTGTTGGAAACACCCGTTCAGCACTTGACCCATTCGTATAATACCACATACCTAATTATGTACTTCCCATGGCAATAATCTGTGAGCTCGGTCTGGAAGCAATGAGAGACATGTCCCCTGCCTCCCAAGAGCTAGTAATCCAGTTGAGAAACCAGGATATACACAGATGCAGTAACAGAACTGAGCTAGTCTTTTTCTTGGCTCCCAGCTCCCTACTTCCTCCTTCCATTCTTCTTTAGCTTCAGGTCTCACCAGCCCCAGATACTGGAGAGGGCTTTGGCAACAATAGGTCGGAAGCTGTAGGTGTATAAGGTTTGGTGGGCAAGGATGGAGGTGGGAGGGTGGGATGTCATACAAATTACGGATCACAGATGCTACGTCTTACAGGTAGGACCCTGTCTGGAGACTCCTTACCTGTACTTTTGTGTCTTCCATTTAAGAGATACAGGAAAGTTATTGATTTGATTACAGAAATGCTTAGAGGAAACTTTAAGCCTTGCTGAGCTCCTTCAGCCCTTGGCATGAACCTCGTTCATCTGTACTTAGTCCACAGCTCTGACCCACAGACGCCATGTTTGCACAGCCCTATTGATGGCCCTTGTCTTTCTAAAGATATGCTGTTGGGAGTGCATTTGGCCATTCTTGTCAAAATAAGCCAAGGGATATCTTATCTATCCCAGGTTTGCTTGGGCTCTGCTAGCCTCTGCTCTGGAATACTCCTAGGTGTTTGCTCTCCAGATAACGCCGCTCTTAGCAGGAGGTGCTGTCGCTCTTCAGCTTGACAGTTAGTTTCATCTGAGTGACAGAGAACATCTCAGAGGCCACTCACTGTTGGGAGGCGCTGTTCTTCAGGGCGAGGAGTGGGCAGAGAAGCAGTACCATGTTTGTCCAATTTTGAAGACAGTTTGTTTCATACATAAAGTAGTGGCAGGCATAGAGGTTTAAAGAGGGTTCTAAGGTGGAGGATTTATCACTGCTCACTCTGGATGTAGAGTTCTCAGGATAAGGGGAGCAATTTTTCTCTAGAAAAATAACCCTAGAAAAACATTATTTTCCTCTTTTTAGGGCCACTGAAATGCAAAAGCAGAAAATAACAAGTTGAACATGAACAGATGAATATGTGATATATGAATATAGTTTGCCTGTGAAGGTACAACACCTAGAGTATGAAACATTTTGTGTTAAAATACAGTTTATGGCTGGGCACGGTGGCTCACGCCTGTCATCCCAGCAGTTTGGGGGGCTGAGGCAGGATGATTGCTTGACCCCGGGAGTTCAAGACTAGCCTGGGTAACACAGCGAGACCCTGTCTCCACTGAAAAAAAAAAGAAAGAGAAAGAAAAAGAAAATAGAGTTTGTGTTAGAGTTTTCGAGTTTTCTCAAGGCCAAACCAAGAGAAATAAGATTTATTGGTGGCAGCCCTGCCCTAGAGGTTTATAATGCCTACTTTTCGCTAAAAGATGTTGTTTGGATCTCTTTACCAGCTGCAAAGGACTTCTTGGCACTTCTTAAGGTTTATATTGAGGGAAAAAAAACCCCTAAAGATTGCCTTTTCATGTCAATGTACCTCCTAGGATATTTTCATGAGTAACAGTATGATCAATAAGTATAATCTTGCTTATGATTCAAAATTATTTTAACATTTTGCTACAACAGACCTTGAATTTTGTTTTTCTTAATGGTATATCTATTGTATAGTAATTTGTATTCAAATTATTTTTTGGAAATTATATTTCCGAGAATCTGTATTGGAAGTAAAATTACACAGCAGCATAATTCGTGACAGTAAAAGCCACTAATATGTACATTTGCCATAGTGCTGTGACTTCACTGCCGTCATGTCCTAAGCTACTCACTATAAGAGATTTTTCTGATAGATGATTCAAATAGTACCTATTCCTCTTAAAATTCATCTTGCATTTACATGGGGTAATCATTTGACATTGATATCATGTAATGCTCACACCAGGAACTGGGAATGTGTTCTTTTGATTTAGCCTTAATCTATTTTATAAAGAACTTTGTCCAAATGTGCAAATGCTCTAAACAGTCATGTTTGCATGGGATCTGCCTTGGACTAGCTCCTTTTGTAGCCCGATTTCAAAGTTGACTTGTGCTGTCGAATGTCTTTCACACTAACTGAAGTGTTTGTGTATTTGCTCTTCTGTCCTGTTTTTGCTGTTTCTCTGCTTTAGAGATTCAGAATATTCAGAGAGCTTCTTTCTATGACAGTGTTTCTGGTCTTCATGAGCCACCAGGTGAATGTATAAAGCCTGTAGGTCTCCCAAAACAGAAGGGTTTTAAGCCCACAGGAAAAATGTGTGGGGGGGACTGGCAGGGTGGCCGGGGAGGGCAGGGGGTAGGCTGGGGGGCTGGGGTGGGCTTTCGGGTTTCTGTTTTGGTTTTGCTCATAGGCCTGCATGAACCTTTCATTTCATGCTCAGTTTTATTATACTTCAAGGCAAATGTTTGAGTGCATAAGCAATTTAATTGCTACTGCCTACACATTGCTTCTTATTTTATGCATAGCACTTATAGCACCGCATATTAAAAGGTATGCCACTACCTTTTCCAATAGTGCCATTGTGATACACAGTCCTCTAAGGAAATCGTTAAGAACCGATCTGCTAAATGACATCTCCTTTGCTTTTGAGTCACCTTTAAATTTTCAACTCTAAGGAATTTCCAAGGAGGAGTGTTTCCTTTTATTTAAGACACATTTTGCAGACAAATAATTACATATTTACCTCAGGTGTGTTGGTCTCCTCATTATACCTTTTGTTTGGAATGTGTGTGCATATCTGGCTACTTGCCCTTTTCTTTTCAACCAGAGGCCCTGAAACGATCTACAAGGCCTGATAATGTGCAAGTTGAGACGAAAACAGAGTGGAATGTTGTCAGGATTATACATTGAACCTTAAATTGAGCTCCACATGTTTGGGCTTTGTGATCTGAATCCTTAGCCCTGTGTTAAAATACAGCCTAACTACAGCTACAGAGTCTCCAAAAGCCCAATATAAAATGAAGCCCAGCCAGCCTTCCAAATGTTTAGTGAAATTGGCAAGTAGCGAAACTCAAAGATAAATTTATCTTATGAAATTTCCTTTATGATTTTTGGAACATGATAATGCTGAGATCCAAATCCATCTCAAAAGTTATTTTTAAAATGTTAAAGGACCATGCCTATTTTAATCCAACTCAAAATTCCTGCCATCAACTCTAGTTCACATACTATGAAAGAAGTAGATTGCAAGGATAGAGTGGGAGGAGATAAAAGATTATGCTAGAGACAGCATAAGCAGGAATGAAAATTCTACAGAACTCCAGAGGAAGAGATCTCTAAATCCAGTCCTCTTTGGCGTTGGGGAATGCTGACAGTGTTGAAATGGACAGGGGGAGCTTGGAGGTAGTTTTCGGCTATAACCTGGGACTTGGGCTTTATTAAAGGTTAGTGCTTGATCTTTTGGACTTTCTCCTAAAGTGAGTGCCCTCTTTAGATGAATTCCCTTTGGATTTCTAACCTCATAAGAGAATTCCAGGCTGTGAGCTCTTTGAAGGCAGGGCCCGTGCCTGACGTTGCTCACTGTCATCTCTTCAGCACCTGGCACAGAGGAGGCAAAGTATCACTAAGTCGCTGAGCGAGAGCTGATGGATGGGTAGGGAGTGGTGACCCCACACCCAATTTTCAGCCCCAGCAGCTTCGCCCACCGTGACCACCGAAAGCACAGGCACTCTTTCCTGTGGGACCATGATCTTTGGGGTGTATACACCAGGCATTTTGCTGTACCAGCAGCATCCAGTAGAGAGCCGCTCTTAGATGACTTCATGCTAATGAATGAGCAGCAGGGAGGCCCGTTCCCCTCACTGCACCCTCACCTTGGCACTGAAAATGTTCCCAGCTCTGTCTGTCTCTGTGAGGTGTCCTTTGGTTCAATTACTCAGCTGAACCAAGCACCAACGGTCTCAATCTCTACTTCTCCTCGGAAGCCCATCCATCTACCAAGGCCAAATATGTTCTTTGAAATTGAGTGTAATATTTTACAGCAAAATCGTTTTCTCTTTAATGTGTTTATTGATTTAAGACCACCACCCCAGAGAGGGCTAAGGGATTTTAAAATGAAAATGGAGGACTTTAATATTTCCAGTGATTTCTTAGAAGACAATGGATGGAGGAGTTTCTAGGGATCCAGATTGTGATTGCCTGTGATGTGCTGATGTGTGGTAAGCATCTCTCTAAAGCAGGTGACACAAAGCTAATAGGACCCATGTGCTTAAGTACAATTGTAATGATGGGCAAATAGCATTATGAAGAGCATGCAGGCTTCTGGGACTGTAATAAAAAGAGATTTCCAGAAGAATTACAGGACAAGTGCAAAAGAGAAAGCAACAGGGGAGAACAGGATTCCTAGAGGCAAATACGGAGGTCATACAAGTTTCTGCTATAAAGTCGAGGACTCTTTTCTTACAAGTATATCTTGAAAGTCTGGGCTTCAGAGAGAAACCAGTAGTGGAAGATGCAAGCAGAATGAACCAGCAAAAAGGGGTTGTAACCTGAAAGCTACAGGCAGGGCTTTTGGACTAAAGGGGTGATGGGTAATAGGGTAATTGGGACTATGGAAGGCTTTAGACCTGATCCAAATCATGTTGGAGGGACAATTATGTATCATTTTCACTGACGCTAGTTTATACCTGCACCTGCAATTTCCTTCATAGAACAGCACCAGTTAGGCTCTTTGAACCTCCATGTGTGCTAGATTGCAGCTGACAGGTCCAGAAGAGTGTACCACCACAGCAAAAATCAGGGAAAACCTGAGAAGTCCATGTAGAGCCAAGTATCATGACTGATAAGATGGTACCCATTTAATCTCCTTATAGATTACATCCTTCGATCATAACCTCCATCTTAAGTCCCATTTTAGAATCTGTGGTTTAGGTCTGACATAGTTTACGTGTTTAAATTGTTCTCGCTTTCAATGGATGAAGGTTTGTGTTATTGTTGCAGTATATTCTGCTCCTTCCTATTTTTTGATCTCAAGTGTTAGCAATAGTTGGAAACTCACCGCAGAGAAGCAGCGCTTGGGTACTGCAGCTTGAGTTCCTGAGGGCAAGTGCGGACAGCGACATTTAGTTCTCAGGGTTATTGTGAGTATCAACTGAGGCAACGTGAACCTGAATGCGTGGCACACGGGGAGTGCCTGAATGTGTGGTGTGGTAGAGTTGCCGTTGCCTTGGCTGCATCTGCAGCAGCTGCTGCTGTAATTACAGAACAACAGAGAAACCCGATAAATGTTTATTTCCTTGGCTTTCCTTAAGTCTAGTATCATTCATAGTGTCCCAAGGTTCAGCTGATAGGCCGCGGTGCCGGGCTGCCCAGTCTCAGCGTGAGTTGGGGACATGGGACTGACAAGGGGAGAAAGCGAGCACAGAGCATAGTGGAAGCTGCGGGCAAAGAGGGGCTTCCTGTCTGCCCAACGTCTTAGATGGCTGAAAGGGATAGGAAGGTAGATGGAGATAAGGGAGACATTCAAGTCTGGCTTGAGACTAGTGCTTGGGATAAAGAAGATTGTTTTCTCCTTAAATCACGTGCTTCTTCTCAACCTCTCAACTTCCTGGGGTTTTTCTAAAAATTTTCAGATGCTAGAGTAATTAGCAGATCGGTTCTAGCAACTAGTTATGTAACCACTGCAAACTTGTTATTACACTACCATGTAACAGGGATATTACGGAGACAGACTGATGTTAAGATTCTTTCTGCGAATTCATAATAGTTAAATATATTTGTTTCCAAATTGCTTGTAACAGTGACAATTTTCCTCTGTATGAGGATGGAATTGTCTTACCTTATTTAAATGAGTATTGAGAACCTGCTCCATGCCTCGCACAGTGCCGGGCACTGAACACCTTTCATAAGGAGTGTGTGATGCTGCTCTCAGTCATCAGCATCTGGCTATTGAAATTAACATTAAATAGGTTTCTTCTCCCTGTTTTGGTTTCCAGCTATATTCACTAGAATGAATTTCTGAAGATCTAGCTTCAATACTTGAAAGTAAATTTAGTAACACTAGTACTGTGGCCCATGCACAGATTTGAAAAACATAAAAATCTTATGGACCCGTCTCCTAGATTATCCCCTAGAAGGGCCAGTTAAGGATTCTGGCACCAGCCGATGCCATTCCTTCTATGAAACTGTTGATGGCAGTTTCATGATGAGATAGATGACACATTGCACTTTTCTTAAATTGCGAATATATCCTCACAGATTTCAGTCGGGAACTCATCTAATTTCCGACTGTTTAAATAAATTGTTATAGATTAGTAAATTAGGTGTTAGTATAAAATACTTTTCAGGCTTCTAGAACCAAGTAATGAATTTAAATGCCCACCAGCAGTCCTAACCAGGCTCTCCTGACAGCTCAGATAGAAGAATGTATAGTGCAAGAATAAACAAAGCCGGTCTTTACCCTGAAACGGTGGCTGGAGGAAAGGCACTTTGAGATTTAGAAGCAATATTAGGTCTTCCAGTGAGGCGCACTGCTCACTTCAAGGAGCTGCTGGCGTCTTCTCTTCGCACTTTCTGCCTTTCTCTGGTTTCTGCTTTGATCAACAAGAAGATATACTCTTAAAATAGAGGTTTTTCGGGTCTTGATTGTTGAGTGAAATCATACATTATTAGTGTGGCTCAAATCATTTAATGAATTTCCCAACGTGTTTCTCTTTCACTCACAAGATAATTTTGTTGGTAGAATCTAACCCAGAGTTTAAAATGTTGAATTAAAAATAGCCGGGTGCAGTGGCTCACGCCTATAATCCCAGCACTTTGGGAGGCCGAGGCGGGCAGATCACAAGGTCAGGAGTTCGAGACCAGCCTGGCCAATATGGTGAAACCCCGTCTCTGCTAAAAATACAAAAATTAGCTGGGCGTGGTGGCGGGCGCCTGTAGTCCCAGCTACTCAGAAGGCTGAGGCAGGAGAATCGCTTGAACCCGGGAGGCGGAGGTTGCGGTGAGCCAAGATCGTGCCACTGCACTCCAGCCTGGGTGACAGAGCAAGACTCCATCTCAAAAAAACAAGAACTGAAAGTCTAAAGCATTATTTTTTAAAAATCTGAATATTTAGCTTTGGATTGTCCTTATTAAAATTAAATTTGAAAATCAGGATTATTATGACTATTTATCGGTTACTATATTTTTAAAAACATACACACACAACACTGACAGCAGATTGTGTTTAAGAACTGCCTGTGCGGGCTAAAGTCCTGCACAACCAAGGTAACTGAATCCTTCCAGAGCAACATGGTGCTCTTCCTCTCTCGTTGTGGTGGTGATTTGTTCTTCTGGTAAACTTCGTGCAAGTTCACTTAGCAGATGCTTATTAAATACCTCCTGTGTGCCCGGCACCAGGCACCGGCCAACATTTGGGGGTGGGAGATTGTCTCCGCTGATGGTTGGGGGGCCAGAAACACCATGGGCACAGCTTTCAGGGCCCTGAGTATGTGAGATGCTGGAAAAATGTTCCCTGGGGAAACTCAGTCCAGTGAGAAGATGCACAGAACAGTGTGGAGGTTCTGTCCCAGGGATTTGAAGCCTAGAGAAGGGAGTGGCCTATTTAGCTTTGGAGGCAGGGTGAAAACCGAGCCTAAGAAGGTTTCCCTGAGGTAGCTGGTAAAGGAATGGAGATTTAAAAGTATTTAAGGGTTTGCCAAGATGACTGGAGCAGGCTGGGCATTCCAGGCAGAGAGAAAAGCATGGGATGTGAAGTCATTGTGTCTTTGGACAAATGCAACTAGTTTGTACAGTTGGCCGTTAGGGGCATGAGTGAAAGGGACAAGAGAGGTGCCTTCACTGAGCACTTGAATGTTTTTCAGGCTCACAGCTCTGAAGCGTGGTCTCTTTAGCTCCCTTTCAAGAGGAGGAAATTGAGAAGTTGGGTCACTTGCCCCAGAATCACCCAGCTCATGAGTGAGTGTGGTGTGTCTGACTCTGAGTGGAGTCCATCACTGTGCTGTCCTACTGAGCTGAGTTATTTGGACAATATCCGACAGGCTGTGGGAGAAACTCAAGGATGTTAATGCATAGTTTTATCTTTTAGAAATGGCTGCTACATTACACAGGGACAGAAGGTGTAAATGAAGGAACCATGTAGCACTGCGGGTAGAGGATGAAATGGGGGAGAAGTGCAGGATCCAGGTCAGAAGCAGGAGCCCAGCAAGGGCAGGGGAGAGGAGGGTGGATCGATGACATCTTAACCTTTGGCTTGACCACTTTTGGTCAGTGGTTCCATGGGATAGGAAACCCAGGAGGAAGAACAGGATAGAGGGTAGGTCCATGCTTGGGTTTAAGACATGGGCCTTTGTCCCCTCTCCATATCCTTCGTTTTTTTGTTTTGTTTTGTTTTGTTTTGAGACAGAGTCTCGCTCTGTTGCCCAGGCTGGAGTGCAGTGGCACGATCTCAGCTCACTGCGACCTCTATTTCCTGAGTTCAGGCAATTTTCTCCCTCAGCCTCAGCAATTCTCCTGCCTCAGCCTTCCAAGTAGCTGGAACTACAGGTGTGTACCACCACACCCAGCTAATTTTTGTATTTGTTATACTTTTAGTAGAGACAAGGTTTCACTATGTCGGCCAGGCTGGTCTCCAACTCCTGACCTCAGGTGATCCTCCCGCCTTGGCCTCCTAAAATACTGGGATTACAGGTGTGAGTCACCCGTGCCCGGCCTTCATTCCTCTTTAACTCCTCCTCCTCTGAGCTCCTTGGGGATGGTCTTAGGTCCTCATCTCTTTCTGGTCTCCCCTAGATAAAAGTTGACAACTCCCGAATTTACCTTTCTAGTTCAGACCTCTCTTCCTAGCAGCAGACTGGAATATTCCTCTTGTCATTTGACATCTCTCTTACACTTCAAAGTCCCCGGGCATCCCAGACTGACTTAGAGTTTGGGTCTTGTCTTCCCATCCACAAAACCCACTTCCCTCCTTGTCTTCCCTACCAGCCATTCAGTTGCTCAAGCCACAATCCTAGCAGTTATTCTTGAAATGCTCCTCTGCCTCACTATGCATATTGAATTCATCACAACAGCAAGTCAATTTTCCCACTAAAATACCTCTTGAATCTTCCTTCTCGATCCATCTTCATAATCTCACTAGCTCCAGCTGCCCTCATCGCCTAGACCCTGGACTCCTGGAAGGGTCACCTGTCTGGTCTCCCCACTTCCACTTCTCCCCTCCCCCTTCCCCAGGCCATTCTGCAGGCAGCAGCCAGTGCAAGTGTTGTAAGCTCCTCCTCATACTGGTGCCTCCTTCTCCGGGCTGGCCTTCCTTCGCTTCTTCCTGCCCCTGGTCTTTCACATATGCTGATTGCACCAACTGGAGTGGTCATCTTCCCACAGGCCCAATCTTAATTTTATTAAATTCTTAATACCCTCTTCCCACAGGGTATTATATGGCATTTCCCCAGAGAGATCTCTAACCACTCATTTCTCCTATAACATCCTGTTATTTTCTTTGAATGCATTTCTCACCTTTTTAAATTACAAACATATTTAATGTTTACATAATTTATCCACTGACATGTATATATCAAGCATGTTAGTGCCAGGCGTGATGCTGGGAGCAGGGATGCCACATTGAGTCAAAGCAGACATGCTAGGATTGAACAAGTATTTGTAGAAGGCAGAGGCACCTTTGTGACATCTGAGTGGAGAGTAGAATACAAGTGGTTGGCAGCTGGCTCTGGGTGGTCAGGTGTATCTAGTTAGAGTCATAGCTGAGATCACCTGGGTTAGGAATCTGGCTTGAGAAAAGCAGAGGGCCAACGTCAGCACTTGTATTGTGCCTTATTCTAGAAGGGTTGCAGATGAATTGATTTGGGATCCCAGCTGAGTGCCATGAGGTACAGGAAAAGCAGAAGAGAAATCATCAGGAAACATGGGACTGAAGTAGCAAGAGGGAAGTGGGGTACAGGAGAAGGTGGGGCTCCGAAAAACGCCAGGAGTGGAGAGTTTTTAGAATGCTGCTGTGACATCACCAGGTAAACGTACCGGTGTCAAGAAAAACAAGCACTAGGTGGTGTCTATTCATTTAGCAATTGACCAGTCACTGCCTGAGTAGTGTTGGGCAGGAGAGGAAGAGGACGGGCCATAAGCCAGTTGGCTACACACTGGGAAGTTAGTGGGAGAGGATATGGTGTAGCAAGGGTGTGAACTGCTCAAGAAAGAAGCTTGGCTCTGACAAGAGAAGTGGGCAGATACAGGGTGAAGGGAAGATCAGTATTTTATGGGGCCTGCAGAAATGGGTTTGGTGCTGGTTTCTGCTGGGGCAAGTGAAGGAGGAGAGGTCGAAGGCACAGGAGAGAACGGCGGTCTCTGAAGTAGACAGTCTCCAATGCACAAGCGAAAGAGGTAGCTCTGACCCACACCCTTGAATCTGGTAGCTTTGCTTGGAAGCAGTTGTTGTATAGCGTGCCTGCATGGGCCTGGAAATTAAACAGCTTTTACCCGCCCTTCTCCCAGCTTCCACTGAAGACCTGCGTAACTTGAGCAGTTCGCTTTTACCTCCCGGGGTCATGATTCTCTGCTGTTAAAAACCTCATTGGGAATTGATAATCGAATGAGATCTTGCACATAAAGCTCTTCACACAGCGTCAGGTCCCCATGTTTCTGTCATAGGAAACAAATGAAAGAAATGAGGTGTCCATTAGGGTTGAGGAGGGCATTAAGAAGGGCAGTTCCATTGATAATTCTGATTGATTTTAAAGTATTTGAGTAATGTGTTTCATTCATTTAATTTGTTTTCGGTAAGAGGTTATGTACATTATGCACCAAATGTTTTGCTTATGGCTGGTGCACTGTTTATGATCTCATCATTAGGAGTACTAGGTCTTTGTGGATAATATAAAAATATCAGTTGCTCTAACAAGGGAATGTCTGACAAGTTTAGCCACTGAACACCGAGGAAGCTTAGGCATTATTCTTTTCAAAATGGTCCTTCCTATTTTGTGTTCTTGCCCTTTAATAAGTGTTACTCATGTTTTGAGAAGAGAGCTGAAGCTTACACATTGCTAAAAATCTGAACTCCTGTAATCTAATTTTCCTGCATTTGTTCCTAAAACTTGAATGACTTTTCTTACTGAAAATCTAATGACTAATAAGAGAATTCTGGTCCCTACTCCCTGAGGTTGTTCATTAAGTGGATTTGTACAGATATTCTTATATTTTTATGAGCCATTTCCTATTTGGAGGCCTTTCACAGTGTCAGTCTGTATGTATCAATAATGCCAGCCAACGAGTTTTCATTTACCAAATAATTGTAAATGTAACAGGCAGAATGTTATCCAAGATAGTGAATTCCTGAAGCTAGCGCAGCGGAAGGCATCTGCTGGTGTATGTTAGTGAGGAGCTGTCACAGCACTACAGTCTCCTGCCATATAAGTGTGTGGCTGTTAGTTCCCGGCTTGTGCAGTGCCTAAGTATGCTGACTGCCTTACCTATATGGCATCTCCTGTCATTTGTTCCACAAAGCTTGTGCTGCTGCACTTTCACTGTGTCTTTTCTTTCCCTGCTAACGAGTGAGGTTTGGCTTATATTTGTTTTCTCCTTTCTCCTCCCCAGTGGACCGTATCGTGGGTCTGGATCAAGTCACTGGTATGACTGAGACAGCTTTTGGCTCCGCATATAAAACCAAGAAGGGCATGTTTCGTACCGTCGGGCAGCTCTACAAAGAATCTCTGACCAAGCTGATGGCAACCCTCCGAAACACCAACCCTAACTTCGTTCGCTGCATCATTCCCAATCACGAGAAGAGGGTATGTGCTGAGCAAAACATATGCGAGTATTTTAAATTGATCTAGGTCAGGTGCTAAAGATTAAACTACGAAACTATTGTTTGCTTGATTAGGCTGGAAAATTGGATCCACACCTAGTCCTAGATCAGCTGCGCTGTAACGGTGTCCTGGAAGGGATCCGCATCTGTCGCCAGGGCTTCCCCAACCGAATAGTTTTCCAGGAATTCAGACAGAGGTATTGCTAACTTTTACTTTTTTTGCTTACGTATCAAAGCTTATCTTCATATGAATTAAAACAGTGATATAATAAGGAAATCTTTTTCCTTATCCCCTACATAGTTTGTTTTCTTATATAGCAAACATATAGTGACGTACTGGAGAAGGACAACCCTTAATTACCTTGATTATTGGTAGGAAGATTGAGTGCGTACTTTCTAAAAAGGCAGCGTGCTAGGAACTGCTGTGGGTGCTGCAAAGAAACATGCCATGTTTTCAGGGCCCTGAAGTGAGCTTTGAGATAAACATAGAAAGCTGGAAGCTTACAGTTTACTCATTCAGACAGGTCTACCTGGGATTCAAACATAATTATGTTTGTTTGTTTATTTATTTATTTATTATTTTTGAGACGGAGTCTTCACTCCATCACCCAGGCTGGAGTGCAGTGGCGCCATCTCGGCTCACTGCAGCCTCCACCTCCCAGGTTCAAGCAATTCTCCTACCTCAGCCTCCTGAGTTGCTGGGACTACAGACACGTGCCACCACTCCCGGCTAGTTTTTTGTATTTTTAGTAGAGACAGGGTTTCACCAAGCTAGCCAGGATGGTCTCGATCTCCTGACCTCGTGATCCCGCCTCGGCCTCTCAAAGTGCTGGGATTACAGGCCAAACATAATTATTTTTAAAATTGATTTTTTAAATAGATAAGTAATGTATGTTCCTTTTAGGAAAGATTGAAAATACAAGAGAAGAAAGAAAGTAAATAAAAATCATCCAGGAGTGATTCCTAAAAACATGTTGGGGTACTTCTTTCCATCTTTTCTCAATGAATATTATCTGTATGCGTGTGTGTATGTGTATGAATTTTTTTCCAATGTATGTGTGTACATGTGCGCACACATGCATGCAATTACAATCTTTTAGCTAACGTAGGAAAAGGAGTACATAGATTAGAAAAGGATTAAGAAAAAACAAAAGGGAAAAGATCTATCAACCTGCAGTGGAAATGGATACAAACATATGATGGGAGTTATTTTTAACTTTTATTTGGTAATTTTCTTGAATAGTTACTTTAGTTTGCTTTTTTTCTTCCTTTTTCTGGAAATCAGATTTCAAAGTTTGACACCATTTGTTGTTCCATGAAATAAATGGTGCTGCCGGGTCAAAGAATGGTCCTTGTGTACTTTCTCCCACTGTTCCAGATAGTCACCTTGAGAAGCCCTTGCAGTCCTTGTGTGTCTTCAGGAAGGCCGTCATTCTGATCCTATTGTATGATAAAGTCTGGTAGATTTTCATTTTTTATTGTTAGGAGAAAAAGGGAGTATGATTGGCATCCAAGATACAAAGTTGACTGACGTAGCCAGGATTCCTCCTTTAATATAGCCAGTATCTTTTATTTTTCTGATTGAGGGATAGCCTGTATACAGTGAGGTGCACAGATTTTAAATGTGCAGCTCAGTGAGCACATGTACGTGTGTGCACCCTGACCACTGTCATGTCACATGTCACCCTGATGTTGTCTGATGTTCTGAATAGAAGCCTATGAACACAACTCTTACAGCCCTTCCTGTTATCTAATAAATGCTACAAATTGACAGTGACTTAAAGTGCAGAAAGCCAGATCTCTTTTGCATCTTGAGGATATGAACATTTTGTAGGAAATGAAGATAAATGAAAGGTTTCTAAAACAGCATGCTTTTGATTTTTCTCTGCCACAACCTCCTAAACCTACTTTTTGACCTGAAAGAACTAACCTCATTTTTACTTATGAGAAATAGAAAGTAGATCTACAGAAAACATCAGATTATCACCAGTTCATTTCTTTACTCTTAATTTAACATGTATTTACATACCCAACATTCTATTGCCTCTTAGAGCAAAACTCACAGTTAGCAGATACACATTGTCCACAAATTTCTACAAAATACTTCTTGGAATATTTTCTTACAGATATGAGATCCTAACTCCAAATGCTATTCCTAAAGGTTTTATGGATGGCAAACAGGCCTGTGAACGAATGGTAAGCTTTTCTTGATTTTTTTCTGGTTTGTAGACTTAATCTAATCTTTCTTGTAGTTTAAAAAAAAAAGTAAATGAACTCTTTCTGTCTTAGATCCGGGCTTTAGAATTGGACCCAAACTTGTACAGAATTGGACAGAGCAAGATATTTTTCAGAGCTGGAGTTCTGGCACACTTAGAGGAAGAGAGAGATTTAAAAATCACCGACATCATTATCTTCTTCCAGGCCGTTTGCAGAGGTTACCTAGCCAGAAAGTAAGTGGTTATTCACGAATTCATCGTTCACTGAGGATGCACTTGTGCTAAATCAGCATTGCGTTTTGGGCTAGGGATGCAAGAGTATGTGAAACATAAAGTCTGTCCTTATGGAAACTGCTTTCTAGTGGCAGAGATAGGTAAATACATGAACATTCTAAGTAATGAGATGTTGCAATAAGAAAACACACAAGGAGGCCGGGCATGGCAGCTCAGGCCTGTAATCCCAGCACTTTGGGAGGCCAAAGTGGGGCAGATCACTTGAGCTCAGGAGTTCGAGACCAGCCAGGGCAACATGGCGAAACCCCATCTCTACTAAAAATATAAAAGGTAGCCAGGCTTTGTAACACGTGCCTGTAGTCCCAGCTACCTGGGGGAACTGAGGCAGGAGGCTCTCTTGAACCTGGGAGGTCAAGGCTGCAGTAAGCCAAGATGGCACCACTGCACCCCAGCCTAGGTGACAAAGTGAGACCCTATCTCAAACACACACACACACACACACACACACACACACACACACACAAAGGGGCCAAGGGGCTTGGGGTCCTGCTTCAGCTCAAGTCCTCAGAGAATACTTCTCTGAGGCTGAAACCTCAAGGATAAGAAGGCTGGCCCTGTGAAGGGAGGAGAGAGAAGCTTTTCAGTAAGGGAACTACAGCAGCATTGTGGCAAGAGTCTGGCAGCATTTGAGAAGGTGACATAGTCCATGTGGCTGGAGCAGGATGAGTGAGAGGGAGCAAGGTGAGAGAAGAGGCTTGAGAATCAGACGCTGGACAGGGGTTAGGAGTGCAGTGAAGGGAATCTATACTGTTAAGGCCGCCTGGCTGCGGTGTGCAGAATCCACTGAGACAGGCCAAGAGTAGAATTGGGAGGGCCAGTTGGGAAGCTGTCTTAGTGATTCAGGTAGAAGATGATGGTGCCTGGACCCAAGAAGGTGGTGTTGGAGAATGAGAGAAAAGTTGTTAAATTTGAGATGGAATTCAAAGAACTTAGAACCGATTTGGATTTAGAAGGTAGTACTGGTATACTTCTTCCTACTGAACACTTAGGGTTTGGGAGTGAGAGAAGTTGAGAGAGGTTGAATAGTTTGTCATCCAGACAGTTTTGAGCAAACAGAATCTGAACTCCTGCACTGGAAGTCAGCACTCTGCAATAATGTCTCCTACATGTGGGTTGGAAAACAGCTCTGGTTCCTGGGCAGTCGCTTGCCCAGACCGTGGTCAAGAGGGCTTTAAACAGAAGAAGGTAAAGGCAATATTGGTTTTTTGGGTTTTTTGTTTTGTTGTTTTTTTTTTTTTTTTTTTGCCTATAAAATAGAATACGGAGTAAAAAGAGTAGCATGGAAAGTTGAAGACAAATAGATGATATCTTCTGGTTGATACTAAGAAACATTTGGCAAAAAGGAGTAAAAAACTTGAGTTTTTATATACTAATGTTTAGATACTATATAAATAATAAAGTGACCCTGTTGATAGCAAAGAGCCTCCTCACTGTATCCACTGAACTGCAGAATGCCTAACATGGCATAAGGAGTGAGCAATGGCAGGTGCCAGGCTAACTTCATAGAGTTAGCAAAAAACTTGACACCTGCCAGAAACATGCTACAACTATCAAAAGCACAGGAAACAAACTATGTAGATATACTTTGTGCAGCTTTTTCATGGATCTAAACCTTGCTTGCAAAATTTGCAAGATAGGAACTTAAAAACAAGATATTTCACTTGCATTATTTCATCTTAAGGACTTAAATCTAACAAATCCATGTAATCGTATATATAGGCCGACATGCCTTTGCCTTTGCAGCCCTTTGCCCCTAAATATTTTAGTCACACTATGTATATGGTAGGCTGGGACTTAAAATTAGGATACATCAAAAAAAGAAGATAACCTGTTCAAAGGAACCAGATTGTACTGTGGAAAAACGCAGAATAGTGCTAATAGTCAAAAAAAAATAGGTGTCTTTACAGAAATCCATGAACTTGAGCTTGAAGCGCCCTGGAGGACATTGGGATAAGGATAAAAAGGCGGGGAAGGAGCTAAAGTGATTTTGAACACTTTCAAAGTCCACTTTCCAAACACTCGGAGATAGGTTGATGTCACAGCTCCCTCATGAAAACCTGGAGGACAGTGCCTGATACACAGGCTCAGTAAAAACCAGCCGACCACAGTGCAGAAGGAAACCAGCTGCCTCATTCTACTAAACAAAGTGCCCGGCATGTTTCTGACTCATCATTTGACAGTTTTATCTCCCAGAGGGCCAAGGAAGCAACTAGGGCAGTAGTTTTTAAATAAGAAGATTGGCTGAATTTTTACAGCATTCCTGAAGGTGATTGCAAGAATTGGAAGGTGATGCTTAATAAATTCAAAAGTCATTTTTGAAACTTTTGTTTTTGTAGTAGAAACTCTTGGAATTAAGACTTGGCCAATCCCGGCCAGGCACAGTGGATCACTTGAGGTCAGGAGTTCAAGACCAGCCTGACCAACATGGCGAAACCCTGTCTCTACTAAAAATACAAAAAATTAGCAAGGCATGGTGGTGCACGCCTGTAGTCCCAGCTTCTCGGGAGGCTGAGGGATGAGAATCGCTTGAGCCCAAGAGGTTGCAGTGAGCCAAGATTGCACCACTGCAGTCCAGCCTGGGCAACAGAGCAAGACTGTCTCAAAAAAAAAAAAAAAAAAAAAAAAAAGACTTGGCCAATTCTTTTTGGCTGGTAGGAATAAGTTAGAAGGTTTTGTAAGGAGCAAGAATAAAAACAGTTATGAAGCAGTGGACTCAGGGAAAATTCTAACCAGCAAGGAGGAATTTGTTGGCAGTATGGCAGTTGTGGGATTCTTGCAAGGAAATGTGACAGGTAGGTCATTTCTGCTCTAAAACAGCAACTGTCTCTCTTTTCTTAAGACACTCCCACTCCTGATACCGCTGTTTGCTGGAGTGAATGAATAATTGGAAATGTTTTTCTTGTTTTTTCCATCGCCTTCAATTGCTTCTCTTGCCCAGGAGCGTCCTATAGCTGCTCCTGCAAGCTGTTGTAAAAGGACTTCAGAGAAACAATTACAGATTATTTCTAGGAAATACCCAGTTAATTTACTCAACAAACACATCCTCAGGAGGCCTGGAGTCTGTCAGTCACTTGGTTGTGTCCACAAAAATGCCTGGGCCACGATCCCCGCCCCTGAGGAGCTCAGAGTCTAGGTGGGAGCACAGCCGTGTGAGTGGACTGTCGGAGTGGAGCCTCAGCACTGTCGGTGGGCCCAGGAGGCTCAGGCCGTTCTGGTGCTCTGGAATCCAGGGATGTGATGTCCAGTAGTGGGTAGTCCCCGGAGGAGTGCAGCGCGCAAGGCACTTGGGATTGGCTGAGGAAAAGCCGCTAAGTTCTGAGTCTCGGAGTCCTTTGTCAAGATCTAAAGTGCAGCTTTGGTAGCGTGGTGGGGTAGAAAGCTGACTGCTGGAAGCCAGGAAGTCAGTAACAGGAACGTTTGCCTGTGGACCCTGAGAGTTTCATAAGGAGTAGAAAAATATCAATTGTCTGTCGAAGGAATGGCAAGGTAATGAGCTTCATTTGGGCCTGGGGGTTGTTTTTGGCAGGAGGGGGTTTCAGGGTTTCTGTGTTCCTGAAGGAGAGTGAGAAATTGAAAACACCAGAGTGAAGGCGAATGGGAACTGGGTCTCAGACCCTGCTCTGGGGCCGAGGAGGTGGCAGGGTGTAGTGGGAAGCCCAGGTGTGGTCATGAGGAGGCGAGGGCTCCACAGAGCAAGAGTCATCTCCAGGCCCTGGATGAGGCCTGGCCATAAATGAGAGACACTGACAGACCCACAGGCAAATGTTCCTATTACTGACTTCCTGGCTCCAGCAGTCGGCTTTCTACCCCACCACGCTACCAAAGCCGCACTTTAGATCTTGACAAAGGACTCCCAGACCCAGAACTTAGCGGCTTTTCCTCAGCCGAATCCACGTGCCTTAAGCGCTACACTCCCATTCTAGCTTTTGAGTGCTGCGCTCCATTGTGGCAAAGTGGAGGCAAGGAGGAGAAACATTACCTTGGGAGATGGGGAGAAATGTTTCTTCTGTGACATACCAAAAGGAAAACAAGAGAGTAGCTCCTAAAGGCACAATAAAGAGCAGCAGCACAGAAAACGGGCCCTTCTGTCTACTGTCTTCATTGCCTCAGGAAAATCGGTGTCTTAGTGTGGGCAGTGTGGGTATATGGCTGAGTGGCAGCAGGACGATGTGCAGGGCAGCATCCATGAAGAAAGTCAGTGCAGGAACTGGTGCCAGGGGCCTGAGGTGGGCTGAGCAGCCCAACAAGCCAGTGTGGCTTCAAGCGGCCAGAACGACTTCCTTGTGTGTCTCACCCAGGACTTGATTGATGCATCCATTCCCTATCCTAGACAGAGAACATGGGCCTTTAGAAAGGCTTCTTATGACAGCAGCCATTCAGGCACTTTTTTCTTTACATCATAAGTTTTTCTTATTGTTCTTCAGGGCCTTTGCCAAGAAGCAGCAGCAACTAAGTGCCTTAAAGGTCTTGCAGCGGAACTGTGCCGCGTACCTGAAGTTACGGCACTGGCAGTGGTGGCGAGTCTTCACAAAGGTGAGCTCAGCTCCCTTCTTTCCAGATCCCTTTCAAACAGCAGAGTCTGATCAGGAAAAACCCACAGGAAAGAGCCGGAATGATAAACTGCTTAATTTTGTCATAGGTGAAGCCGCTTCTACAAGTGACTCGGCAGGAGGAAGAACTTCAGGCCAAAGATGAAGAGCTGTTGAAGGTGAAGGAGAAGCAGACGAAGGTGGAAGGAGAGCTGGAGGAGATGGAGCGGAAGCACCAGCAGGTGTGTGCGGTGACCCTGTAACTCCCACTTGGCCCTGAATCTCTATGCGATCTTGCACTGATGGCAACCCCCACACATTTCATTATGAATAGCTATACCCACCATGTCATCTTATGTTATGTGAGGCCTTTTCACTCATTTCCAAATTGTATACTTTTTGCCAATAGAGTTAACAGATGCATTCTGCCTTGCATTTTAGATTTATGTAAGTTAAAATTAACCTTACCTCTTGCATCTTTGCTTTTGTGATTCTTGCTGTCAAGCATGTACTTAACACCTGTTTTCGATGAGGCTCCCAGTAATGTCACCTTCCTGTGTCTGTTGATGAGGGGAAACAGAAAAACAGTCAGAAGGGCGAGATGCTTGAGTAGAGGTCACCACCTGTGCTTCTCTGGCAGCAGCGGTCTCGAATGTGTGTCCCTCTTCTGGGAAGCCTTCATGGACAAAGCAGAGGCTCAGGAGATGTTTGTTGTGACAATAATAGAATTATAGCGTTCAAGGCCAAAAATATTAACAATAAAGGCCAAGGATATCACTTACTACCAAACAGGCATTAGTAATCACCATGAACTTTATGGCGTTTGAATAATATTTTCACTCTCCTATTTATCTGTCCCTTGTAAATTACCTTCATAGATGAACTATAATGAATTTAATATGTATTATTCACAGTAACTCGAAACAACAGGAACAACCAAAATATTTTCATCTAGCTTATTTTGCTATAGACAAAAACGTATTTGAAAGTTCTGCCCGTGATGTTATATATTTTTATCTCCCAGTTTCTTTGATGTGCATTGACCATTGAAATCAACGGTGAATATATACTGTGTACGTATGTAATGGGGCAAATCATTGACACTTTATTGTGACTGCAGCTTTTAGAAGAGAAGAACATCCTTGCAGAACAACTACAAGCAGAGACTGAGCTCTTTGCTGAAGCAGAAGAGATGAGGGCAAGACTTGCTGCTAAAAAGCAGGAATTAGAAGAGATTCTACATGACTTGGAGTCTAGGGTGGAAGAAGAAGAAGAAAGAAACCAAATCCTCCAAAATGAAAAGAAAAAAATGCAAGCACATATTCAGGTATCTACAATAATTTTTACTTAGAAGCATATTTTGGATTTTCAAGTGGATCTGTTGAATAAATAGAAGTTATGTGTGTGGATTCTTGAGTCCACAGAGAAGCAAAAGGGTTCTGGGTCGTGAGAAGCCACCCTTAGAAAGATAAGCATCATTTAAAACACACCTGTAATAGATTTTCTTTGAACACAGATTTGTCATTTTGAATAGGGATCTTTTTTATGTTCTAAGTGGCACCTTACAGTTTGCAAAGAGATTCAAAGTCACAAACCTCCCAGGGTCTGTAGCATTCTGTAGAAGACCTAACTTGTTCTTCATGTTGTCAGTGATATCTAATGAATGTTGCTCACTCCATTCATTAGATAGACACCTACTACATGGTTTGGCTAATAAGAAATGCTCAGCACTGAAATAGGAGGTGGCCAACAGTCAGAATGAGAATTTTTAAAAACTAGCCCTTCCCTGGTACTTAACTTTCTTTTTGAATTACAGACTGTACTCATGAGGCACAATTTTTGGATTCTGATTGAAACAGGCAAATGTACTTTTTAAATGGGTCTTTATGTTTTAGGAGCACAGCCTGAAGGTTTTACAAATGAACTATGATGCCTGGGATTTGCTTCAGAATAACCCATGGGGAGAAGGGAGCAGGTGGAGGCATACACGAAATGGAACTGACCATGAGTTGATGCTTGTTAAGGGCAGGGTGATGCTACCGTGTGGGGCTCATTATGCTGGTCCGTGTGCTTAGATGTGTGTTTGAAATTTTTACAATAAAATACTCATTTTTTGCAAGGGTTTCATTCTAAAATTAACAATGAGTAAATTATTTAGCCAAAGATACTCTTGAACGTTTCCTTAAGTTGGCCATGTGTTCATTTGTACAACCCTGGTTTTGGTTTATTGGGGTTTTTTTTTTTTGGTTTTTGCTTTTTTGTTTTGTTTTTGAGACAGAGTCTCACTTTGTTGCCCAGGCTGGAGTGCAATGGCGCAATCTCGGCTCACTGCAACCTCCACCTCCTGGATTCAAGTGATTCCCCTGCCTCAGCCTCCCCAGTAGCTGGGATTACAGGCACCTGCTACCACACCCAGCTAATTTTTGTATTTTTAGTAGAGACGAGGTTTCACCATGTTGGCCAGGCTGGTCTCAAACTCTTGACCTCAGGTGATCCACCCACCTCGGCCTTCAAGTGCTAGGATTACAGGCGTGAGCCACCGCGCCCAGCCTGGGTTTTGTTTTAACTTTTTTTTTTTTCTTTTTTTGGAGGAGGTGGGAGCTTTCCACCAGAAACTGGAAAGCCTGCTAGACAAATTCTAAAAGAGCTGTAACACTTTGTTTTTCATTCTAGTTTGTATGCATATATATTAAGTGTGTGTGTGTGTGTATGTATATTATATATGGGGTGGTACATAAGATATTTTGATACAGGCACGCAGTGTGTAATAATCCCCTCATATAAAATGTGGTAATCTATCTGCGATCCTGTGTAATAATAGCATGTTTATCATAAACAGTAATGTCAATTACAAAGATCTGCATGTTCTAATAGAAATACATGTAAACTCTATACTCCCACCCAGTTTGATGACGTGCTTCTGCTGTGAAAGGTACACTTGAACTGAGACAGCTCATTTCTCACGACCTGTACTATTTAAATTGTCGTTTTCACGTTCTCTCTCTCTCCTCTTTGGCCGAACATGTATATATTTGGATTCAGCTAAATTAAATACACATTTGATGAGTGCTACTACATTATTCATGTTTGCCTGTGTTGCTATTATTCCAAAATGTGAATTTTAATTACTATATATTATTCCATTTAACAAGTGTGCCAACATTTAATTACCAAGACCTTTTTGTAGCATGTTCATAGTTATTCAATATTATAAATAACTTATCACTTTATGTCTTTTTATATAAATCGCATCTGTGACAATTTCCTGAAATTGCTGGTTGAAAGGAAAGGCTCATTTTCAAAGCTACGTTTTTGCCATGTTGGCTTCTAGAAGGATTGACCCAGTTTGTACTTTAGCCTCTAGTGGATACAAATGTCTATTTCACATAACTGCATTTCATATTTTTTTAAATATCCCTGGCATTTTGAGAATCAAAAATTAGTATCTAGGCTGAGGCGGATGGATCATGAGGTCAGGAGATCAAGACCATCCTGGCTAACACGGTAAAACCCCGTCTCTACTAAAAAAAGAATCAAAAAATTAGCTGGGCATGGTGGCAGGTGCCTGTAGTCCCAGCTACTTGGGAGGCTGACGCATGAGAATGGTGTGAACCTGGGAGGTGGATATTGCAGTGAGCTGAGATTGCGCCACTGCACTCCAGCCTGGGCGACAGAGCGAGACTCCATCTCAAAAAAAAATAAGTAAATAAAAAATAGTATCTCGTCGTAATGCATTCCTGTGCATGATGAATGTGTGGTCAAATCTCGAGAAAGTGGCGAGACTGACTGTGTGTTCTTCACAAGGACCTGGAAGAGCAGCTGGACGAGGAGGAGGGGGCTCGGCAAAAGCTGCAGCTGGAAAAGGTGACAGCAGAGGCCAAGATCAAGAAGATGGAAGAGGAGATTCTGCTTCTCGAGGACCAAAATTCCAAGTTTATCAAAGTAAGAGACTGTTCCCACAAAAAGCTGATTTTAGTTATGGAAAATATTTCTATAATATGTTGATACGCTCATTGAAAGTGACCTCAAACAGAAAATTCTCAAGATTTTAAGTTCATTTACTGAATTTTCTCTGTAAATCTCTACTTGTATAGATTTCTAAAGACACAGGCACCACTGAATTTTTAAACCTTACCAAATATCCTGATAATCTTTTAGACTTTTAACGTGTGCATTTTGTGCCTGTTGGTCACTCAGTGATGACTTGTTTCCATCTGTGCAAGCGTTAATTCATCCACCATTGGCTGTGGGACTCTGAACACCAGGCAGCTGGGCCAAGCTCCCAGGGTGGGCACCAAGCCGTGTAAGCCTTTCTGCCCCTTTGGAGTACAGTCGTGTGTTGTTTAACGACGAGGACACAATCTGGGAAATGCATCGTGAAGTTATTTTATCCTCGTACAAACATCATAGAGTGTATTGACACAAACTAGACAGTAGAGCCTATTACACACCTAGACTAGACGGTGTGGCCGATTGCTTCTAGGCCGCACACTTGTACGGCATGTTACTGTCCTGAATACTGCAGGCAGTTGGAACACAGTGCTAAGAAGTACTTGTGTATCTAAACATACCCAAACAAAAGTCCAGTAAAAATATGATAGAAAAAGTACAGTAAAAACGATAGAAAAGATTTAAAATGGCACACCTCTATTGGGCACTCACCATGAACGGAGCTTGCGGGACTGGAAGCTGCTCTGGGTGAGTCAGTGAGTAAGCACTGAGTGAACGTGAAGGCCCAGGACATTGCTGTACGTGACTGCAGACTTTATCAACATGGCACACGGAGGCTGCAGTACATTTATTTTAAAACCAGAGTCATTGCACTGTGGTGCTATGACAGCTCTGATGAAGTTTTCAGCTCCATGATCATCTTAGGAGACCGCTGTCATGTATCTGGTTCATCACTGTCCAGAACATCGTTCTGCAGCACGTGACTGCGTACAGTCTGCTGGGGGAGGCAGTGCCGGTAGTACTTGTTTTCTCTCGAGTCAAAGACAGTTGACCTTTATGAGGAATACAGAACCCCAGTGGTTATTCTGAATGGCTTTTCTGAAGCAGTCCATTTTTCCTGTCCAGGAAAAGAAACTCATGGAAGATCGTATTGCTGAGTGTTCCTCTCAGCTGGCTGAAGAGGAAGAAAAGGCAAAAAACTTGGCCAAAATCAGGAATAAGCAAGAAGTGATGATCTCAGATTTAGAAGGTTAGTGTTTGGGGCCAGAGGAAATGAGGACTAGGACATGCGAGTGTTTAGCTTTTACTGTAATCAGAACATGCAAAAATAAACAATATACATGGTGATTACTAACAATAAGGACCTTCAGTTTGGGTTGACTTATTAAAATTGGTCCCTTGGCTGGGCGCAGTGTCTCTGGCCTGTAATCCTAGCACTTTGGGAGGCTGAGGCAGGAGGATCGCATGAGGCCAGGAGTTTAAGACCAGCCTGGGCAGCATAGTGAGACCCCATCTCTACAAAAAAATTTACAAATTAGCCTGGCGTAGTGGTGCACATCTGTAGTCCCAGCTACTTGGAAGCTGAGGCAGCAGGATTGCTTGCACCCGGGAGCTCACCATAGTGAGCTGTGATCGTGCCACTGCACTCCAGCCTGGGTGACAGAGGCAGCAGAATTGCTTGCGCCCGGGAGCTCACCATAGTGAGCTGTGATCGTGCCACTGCACTCCAGCCTGGGTGACAGAGGCAGCAGAATTGCTTGTGCCCAGGAGCTTACTGTAGTGAGCGATGATCGTGCCACTGCACTACAGCCTGGGTAACACAGCAAGACCCTGTCTTTAAAAAATAATAAAAAGGGCTCTTAAGGTTATTCTGTGTTGCCTTAGAACGATGATAAAATGGTTTTCCTTTTCCTTTTTCTTTTTTTTTAAGACAGAGTTTCACTTTTGTTGCCCAGGCTGGAGTGCAGTGGCACAATCTTGGCTCACTGCAACCTCACCTCCCAGGTTCAAGCGATTCTCTTGCCTCAGCCTCCCAAGTAACTGGGATTACAGGCATGCGCCACCACACCTGGCTAATTTTGTGTTTTTAGTAGATATAGGGTTTCACCATGTTGGTCAGGCTGGTCTCAAACTCCTGACCTTAGGTGATCCACCCACCTTGGCCTCTCAAAGTGCTGAGATTACAGACGTGAGCCACCGCGCCAGGCCTGGTTTCCCTTTTTTAACTTTGGTACTGTGGTAAAAGATATTGCCCTTTGGTGGTCATGGTCGGGGTTAGGTTGTTTGGGTCCTACAGACCATTGTGTTTAATCTAAAGCTGCATTAAAGTGCCCAGATTTTACCTCACAAAGGGACTGGCCAGTGACGTAAAAGCTGGCAGATATAGAGAAGACACTGCTGAGGGCCAAGCCACAGAGTAATATCAGGAAATCCTAGGACATTACAGCTTCTGCAAAAGAAATGAAAAGAGGATGGAAGTTGGAAAGAGCAGCTAGAGACTGGTACCATCACCAGAGGGAGGGAGCTCTGTGCAGGCGCCTGCAGGCAGATGCCCGCTCTTTCTTAATGTGTGCGTTTATGACAGGAAGACGACGGGGTTGGCTTTTAAAAAATATTTGGGGTTTTATTTGTTTTAGTATAAACAAAAGAGGGAATGTCCGTATGAAATTACTTTCATAAGCCGGGCGCGGTGGCTCATGCCTGTAATCCCAGCACTCTGGGAGGCCGAGGCAGGCGGATCACGAGGTCAGGAGATCAAGACCATCCTGGCTAACACAGTGAAACCCCGTCTCTACTAAAAATACAAAAAAATTAGCCGGGCGTGGTGGCGGGCGCCTGTAGTCCCAGCTACTTGGGAGGCTGAGGCAGGAGAATGGCCAGAACCCTGGAGGCAGAGCTTGCAGTGAGCCAAGATCATGCCACTGCACTGCAGCCTGGGTGACAGAGCGAGACTCTGTGTCAAAAGAGAAAAAAAAGAAAAATTACTTTCATAAACCATTTGTACTAGTATATGGTTCTTCTGCTGAGGAAGTACCCGTAAGCACATGTGCTTTTTTACTCACCTGTTTGATCAGGCTGTGACACTCGGTCTTATCCTCTCAGCACATTGGTTCCTGCTGGAGAACACAAAGGCATAGAGGTTGCTGTGAGGAAATAAATCATTCGGTGAAATAGATCACTAGGGCTAACTGGGGGATCGCTGCAGAATTTTAGAGGGGTGGGTGGAAAAGAGGCCTGGCCCTTGCTGCCCACTCTTCTGTCTCCTCTCTCCCAGTACTTGAGGACGGCAGTTTTCTTGGTTCAGACCAGGGGTTCCCATGGAAAAGGGGATGGGGTGACAGGCAGCTACGATTGCTGCCCCAGCACCTGCCGAGCCACTTTGCAAACCTGGGCACAGCGATGGGTTTGACATGAGAGGATTCTAGGCCCCTTCGGCTCTCACAGTGTGGTCTCACCTCCCATGAAAGGACATCCTTAGGACACTCAACTTCTTCCTTAAAATTCCCTCCTGACACTAATTTATCTCCCCTCCAGATCTCGGTGGGTTTGAAATGACTGAGCAGTTGACATCAGGGCATGACCATGTCATCAGGGCAGTGACATGCTTTTGAATAAAATGGCTTATTTTCAACTTGGCTCAGTCTGAATTTTAGTTTATTCCTGTGGTGAGTCACTCGGTGTGTTGAAGAACTTCTTATGTCTTGCCTTAAAGAACGCTTAAAGAAGGAAGAAAAGACTCGTCAGGAACTGGAAAAGGCCAAAAGAAAACTCGACGGGGAGACAACCGACCTGCAGGACCAGATCGCAGAGCTGCAGGCGCAGATTGACGAGCTCAAGCTGCAGCTGGCCAAGAAGGAGGAGGAGCTGCAGGGCGCGCTGGCCAGGTCTGCGGCCCCTAGCTGTGCTACATGGGAGCCGGGGGGCTGAGTTTCAGCAAACTGTTATGTTCGGGAGCATCCAAAAACCCTGGGAGAGTGAGATGGGGTCTACTCGCTGTTGGGTGTGACCTGAGAGAGTGAAAAGTCCAGGCGTACAGATTTTGTGTCAGGGCAGCAAGAAAGTCTCATAAACTATCTCAATATTAATATTTAATACTTTAAAATGACAAATTATATTATGAAACCCTTGGAAATTCATACCAGCACAAATTATTTCACTATAACAAATGTTTTGGTCTCTGTACATTATAGATTAACTGCAGTATGTTTTATTTATTTATTTATTTTGACATGGCGTCTCACTCTGTCACCCAGGCTGGGGTGCAGTAGTGCAATCTCAGCTCACTGCAAACTCCACTTCCTGGGTTCAAGCAATTCTCATTCTTCAGCCTCCCAACTAGCTGGGATTACACATGTGCACCACCAACCGGCTAATTTTTGTATTTTTAGTAGAGATGGGGTTTCACCATGTTGGTCAGGCTGGTCCCAAACTCCTGACCCCAAGTGATCCACCCGCCTTGGCCTCCCAAAGTGCTGGGATTACAGGCGTGAGCTACCACGCCCAGCCTGTAGTATGTTTTAGAACTTGAAGGGAAATCACTTTTCAGAAAGTATATTTCTCCACTGAGAGCATGATTCAATAATCAGTTCTAAACCATTCAGTTTAGAATGCAAATCAGATGTAATAAATATGTCTAATGTTTCATTTCTTTATAAAGAATAACTCTTTGGCTACATGGTTGTAATACTTGGAGTTTATAATGTGTTACAATGAAAATCTTACAAGAAAAATCTCCCTTACCTCAAACATCCCAGCTATTCCCAATCAGAAAAATCTTCCAACATTTTAAACCACAGACATAAACAAAAAGATGCCCTATGGAAGAGAGGCACCTGGAGGGTGTGAAGATGAGAGCCTTTCTTCCACTGTGTTCTCTGAGCATCCCTGGTTTGGCTGCATTCCGGTGTGTTCTCTGAGCATCCCTGGTTTTGGCTGGGTTCTGGTGTGATGGAGGAGGTCACTCCTTCATAGTTAGAAGCAGATTTTTAACTATAACAGCCTTTGACTTCAGAGTAAATGTTTTCGTATTCTAAGGGCTAAAGTAAGAGTGTCCTACCTTTTAATGGAGAAGCATGGTCGTTTGGAAAGGGGGCTGGGCTGGAATCTAGTTCTGGCTCTGCCATCATTAGCTTTGGGGCCTTCAGCAAGTCCTCTACCCAAGGACCTCCTCCTGCCCTCGCAGGTGCGGAGCATCTGCACCAGCCTCAGGCCCCAGGAGGAGGGATGTGGGACTGGGGTCTCGTGGAGAGGTGCTCAGGGGCTGGGGCTCGCCTGAGAAACAGGCCATCCGGGCGCCGTCTCTGAGTGCTCTTGTGCCCGGGTGTTTTAACAGAGGTGACGATGAAACACTCCATAAGAACAATGCCCTTAAAGTTGTGCGAGAGCTACAAGCCCAAATTGCGGAACTTCAGGAAGACTTTGAATCTGAGAAGGCTTCACGGAACAAGGCCGAAAAGCAGAAAAGGGACTTGAGTGAGGAACTGGAAGCTCTGAAAACAGAGCTGGAGGACACGCTGGACACCACGGCAGCCCAGCAGGAACTACGGTGAGTGTGGGAGAGGGAGCAGGGCCCGGGCGCCTGCCAACCTCTCCACCGAGCCCGCGCAGAGATGCCTGGTGTGCTTGCTGTCTTTGAGAGGTGGTGTGCTTTTCCTCGTGATGGCGGGTGGAACGGTGATTAAATAGTAATGGTTAGAAACAGACCAGCCTATGGGTAGAAACACCTGCGCAGGGTACCCCACTTCAGCAGAGTAACTGCTGTTAGTAGTGTGAGTCCTAGGGTAGACAGCAGACTGAGGGACACAGAGTGAGAGGGCGTGATCAGAAAAGCTGTGGTCAGTGATGGATGTCTAGGGAGGGACAGTGACAGCTACACACAGAGGGGGGCAGTGAAAAGAGATTGATAGATAGGACCAGAGGGAGAAGGGTAAACACAGGAATAGGAGGAGATACCCAGGAGGCCAGGCACTTATGCTGGCAGTGCCAGGTGGTGTGAACGATGTAGGTAACCAGCTGAAAAGGGAAGGGTGCCTTCACAAGGGTGAGAAGAAGGCTGGTGCAGGCACTGGGACAGAGGTGTGCAGTGGGCAGAGGCATATGCAGCAGCATGAGCCAGCAGCCGGGGTGGGCATGAAAAAGGTGACAAGCATAGGTGAACATGGCCAGAGAAGGCTCCCGGGTAGAAAACTGCAGCGTGGCAGCCCGCGAGTCGCAGGAGAGCCCTAGCGGTGAGCCGGTGCGCAGGCCTGGAGGTGCCGGCCCGCTGCTCCCACGGACTCATAGGTGTCGTCACTGTGGAGAGCAGCGTGGGGGGTGTGCCAGCTTGCTGTCCTGGCAGAAGCCGTCTGCTCCCTCCCACACTCACACTGCCAAGTGCCTCAGGGCCACCCCAGGAGTCCCAGCCAGAAGGGAACCCTCGCCGCCTTGGCTGGCTGCAGGCACACCTGCTGGCTCTTCAGGCTGTCAATGATGGAAAGAATAGCCCGTCACCCCGGGGAGCTGCTGGGGCCTGAAATAAAGCAAGAAAGACAGGGAATTATTTATGAACGCAAGTGTGGCCAGAGAGGCCGAACATGACCCAGAGCAACCAGGAGGGAAATGGGTTGTGGTGAAAACCAGTGCATTTCCCCAGAGGACACGGATGTCATCAGCTGGGTCCACCCAGCAGCTGGAAACCTGGGCGCTCGGTCGTGGAAAGAATGACATCGTGGTGTCCACAGGGCAGGCCGGCTCGGTAGAGCAGCGAGACTGAGGTCAGATGGTGGGTGTGGGGAGACTCTCCATGCTGGAGAACAGAGGGGTGCGCCTTGGAATGTTGGCCGTGATCCTGGCCATGAACATGTACGGCTACGGCAGCCGGACAGAGGTTGGTTGGTTTTTGTCTTCAGTTTTTTCCCAGAGAGGAAAAACCCCATCTGAACCAGGCATGGTTCGAGACTTCCTACCCCACTTTTTTATTTTATTTTATATTTTATTTTTTATTTTTTTGAGACAGAGTTTCGCTCTTATTGCCCAGGCCAGAGTGCGATGGTGCAATCTCGGCTCACTATAACCTCCTCCTCCTGGGTTCAAGCGATTCTCCTGCCTCAGCCTCCTGAGTAGCTGGCATTACAGGTGCCTGCCTCCATGCCTGGCTAATTTGTATTTTTTAGTGGAGATGGGGTTTCTGCATGTTGGTCAGGCTGGTCGCAAACTCCCGACCTCAGGTGATCCACCCGCCTTGGCCTCCCAAAGTGCTGGGATGATAGGCGTGAGCCACCGCGCCCGGCCCTTACCCCACTTTAGCAGAGTAACTGCTTTTCGTAGTGTGAGTCCTAGACTTCTCTTTGATATGTCTGCTTTTTTAAAATCTAGAAACCACTGAACTAGACTTGGCTGAACTCTCCACTCCCAGCTGGGCTTTTGACTGCAATAGAAAATAAGGTTCTGATCATTTTTCCATCCAACCCTTGCAAAAAAATAAATGCGCATATTTATTAAAACCATGCCTATGCTCAGCTGTAGCACCCACTGATTCTGTTTTGCCTGCAGCTCAGATGTGTCCTCCATTCTTGCTAAGGACCCTTAAGAGAATGCAAACCACCCTCCCTGGCCCTAGTTCTTTCCATGATTAGTATAAAGTAATAGTCCTCTGTAAATCATCTACTCTTCTGCAGACGCACTGGCATTTTAACTTTCTTGAGGACTTTTGACGAAAGACTAAGAGAAATTGGGTTGTTCAGCCTGGGGAAGAGAAGGTGAAGGTTTCCTTTGACCGTTGGGTTCAAGTAGGGACGAGGAACACACACACACAAAACTATTTTCCCAAAAGACAATGTGCTGCTAGTTGGAGAGATTTCCCTAGAGTCTGATCAATGAAGCACTGGTCGCTAGAGTGAGCTGAAATAATCTCGATGGGAGCCTTGTAGAGGACAGGACCAGACCAGCACGTCTTTGATCTCTGGCTGAGCCAGTGGAACTTGGGGCTGAGCTAGGCTGGACCGCAAAGAATCCTCAGTGATTCCTTCTGGCTGGGCTACATGTGACCATGGAGCTGGCAGCCACCAGGCCCTGTTCTCTTGGCACAGGGATCTCTCAGCCAGCCCCTGCATCTCATGACTCCATGAGAAGAAAGGTGAAGAGAGGGAAAATGTGTCCACATGGGAATCAGTGTGTGAATCACTGTTCTAAGTTGTGACATGTTATAAAGTATAGAGCAAGCTTGCTAGAGATGTGCTTCAGGATTAGTGTGAAGTTGTAGCTAATTCAACAGTGCTAATATAGGTCTTAGCAGGAGCACTGTTTACCTGACTGGCTTCCGTCTTCATCAAGCTCGTGCTTAAACACGGTGCTCAGATTAACAAATTTAGAGTGACTCGCCATGGGGAGTAAGATCTCTTCTAGAAAGTGAATAACTCTGGTTATTCAAGTTACCCTGTATTTGTTACAGCCAATTTTAAAAATATTAGAAAGCCATGGAAAGATACTTAATGCTAATGTGACCTTCATACCGTAAAGTGCAGGTTAGATAAAACCAGTTTATGTCAGAACATTCCAGTTCTATGGCCATGGACCTGCTGTGTTCTCATATCAAACATCAGAGATCCTTTCTGAACCCTTTGAGCTGCCTTTTAATTTTCCTGCCCCTCCAAAAGATAACGCCCTCCTCCCGAACCTCAAGCCATTTTCTAGTAGAGTTTTGGGAGGATGTTAGTTCATTGCGGCTTCTTCATGTGAATGTTAGAGTCTTGCTTTGTTACAGTGCAACGTCCTGATTCATTTGGCCTTTGCCACCCCTTCACTTTTGAAAATCTCTGGGAGACTCCCTTTTTCCAGTTTTATTCAATTCTGTTGGGGCTATGTCAGGCAGTTTGGCATCTTGTGTTAACCAATTCCTGACCTCCAGTGAAACCAGACTGCCCAGAACAATTTGAAGACCCCCTAGGGATGTCACCCTGTGTCTTGATAAGTCAGATATGGCAGGGAAGTTGCACTGTTTTTTGTTTTGTTTTGTTTTGTTTTGGGGGGGGGGGTTTGGGGTTTTTTTTTTTTAAAGATAGGGTCTCACTCACCCACGCTGGCGTGCAGTGGTACAGTCATAGCTCATTGTAGCCTCAACCTCCCAGGCTCAAGCGATCCACCTTAGCCTCCCAAATTGCCAGGATTACAGGCATGAACCACTACTCAGCTCTCTAGGAGGATTTCTGATACCACAGTAATAGACCTGCCGGCCTACTGGAAATAGCACATCAAATATTTATTAAAGGAATTTATGTAATATTTAAAACAAAAACAGTACTTTTTCAAAAAGAAAATGTGTTTCTAATCAGTCAGCTAATTCTGATCTCTCTTAAAAAATGTCCTTCTCTAGTACAAAACGTGAACAAGAAGTGGCAGAGCTGAAGAAGGCTCTTGAGGAGGAAACTAAGAACCATGAAGCTCAAATCCAGGACATGAGACAAAGACACGCAACAGCCCTGGAGGAGCTCTCAGAGCAGCTGGAACAGGCCAAGCGGGTAAGGGAGACCCTGCCGTGTGCTGTGGCCTGGAGAAAATCCACCAGCAGACCCACTCCCATCCTATCTGCCCGTTCTGTTCAGTCAGGTATTGATTATGCTCCAGCCTCTACACGCCATTGAGTGGGCTGCTGGGTACCCAGCTGCCAAGGCAGGAGCGGCTTTCTGAAAACACAGTGTCTACTTAGGGAAAAAAGCCAGATGCAAATGCACGGATCCAGCCGCCATCTCAAATCACACAGTCCTCCCCAGTGTCTCCTCTCACTAAGTCCTTCTCCCAGTGGCTTCACTCAAAACCCTGAATGATTTGAAAGTCATTCTTCCCTTACTTGTCTGCTGCCAGTAAGTCACAAGTCCCGCCACTGTTCCCCTTCAGGGGTTCCTGACATTCATCTCTCCCTTCTTGTCCTTCCCTGCCTGTGATCTCACCGCAGCCACCAAGCACAGTCTTGCCTTTCATTCATTGTTCCCGCTTCTGTATCTCAGACATAGGCTTTCCATTCTGCTGAAACTGAATTTCATGTGCCCTGTGACTCATGCCACCCCCCTGTGCAGACTGGCCTCCATGACTTCCCATAATCATCCTTGCCTTTGTGACTTGGTTCTTGCTCCGGTTTCCCCATCTCTCTGTTCTTTGCCTAGCCACATGCCACCTTTTAATTTAGACAATGACAATATTAACATTTACAGAACATTTACATTTGTGTCAGGTACTGTGCTAAGTACCCTACGTGAATTGCCTTCCTTAATCTTGGTTACAACCCTGTGGCACAGTCTCCTATAATTCTCATTTAAAAGACAAGGAAACTGAGGCCCAGCGGTGTTAGGTAATTAAGCCGGGGTCACACAGCTGGTTCGTGGAAAGGCAGCCTGAGGCCAGACAGTCTGGCCCAGATTCCCATGTGAACACCTTACTATACCCAATCGTGTCCCTGAGGCAAGATGTCATTGGAGACACATCCTGTTGTGACCACCCTGCACCAGGGGTGCTTGCTCATGTTAGTACATATAAAACAGTTTTTACAGTAACAACACTTGTTTTATACAAAGGACAGTGTGAGTGAGTACGCTGCAGACACGACACTTGGCATCGACAAGGATCATTACTTAGCACAGTGAGCCCCTAAGTACCTGCATCTGCTCCTCAGAGCAGTACGTACGCGTGTGTTCCTTACACAGAAATCCTCACATTCAGAGAACAGCAAACATTTTCATTCATTCATTCATTCAACAAATGTTGATCACAGGCTTACTGTGTGTTAGGCACAATTCCGCAGACTCAAAAAGCAGTCCTCTGTATGGAGTTTTAGAAAATAATTAGTGAATTATGTTTTCCCTTCCGTCTCCTAGTTCAAAGCAAATCTAGAGAAGAACAAGCAGGGCCTGGAGACAGATAACAAGGAACTGGCGTGTGAGGTGAAGGTCCTGCAGCAGGTCAAGGCCGAGTCTGAGCACAAGAGGAAGAAGCTCGACGCGCAGGTCCAGGAGCTCCATGCCAAGGTCTCCGAAGGCGACAGGCTCAGGGTGGAGCTGGCGGAGAAAGCAAGTAAGCTGCAGGTAAGCCAGAAACCTCTGCTCTACACACATCCCACCGTAGCATGTCCCTAATTTACCATTGTATCCCTCTGTGCAATCAGAGACCCACAGCCAGCGTGCTGTGTAATACCTGACAATTGCTGTCCAGTAAATACATCGAGTCTTAGGTGTCCCTAGTGTCTATTACTTCGATGAAGTTAAATAATTCTTATTTTAAGAAGAAGACAGCATGAATTGGACTTGATCAGTTCCACCTTGAATTGTGTTTATAGTTGCTTGAACAGTTTTAAGCACTTCAGCTTCTCCATTAGTCCAGCAAATAATAGGAACAATGGGCCAAAAAAATTATACTTCACATTGGCAAAGATTTGCAAGAGTTTTATTTTTTTACACTGCTGGTATAAATTAGTGCAACCTTTTTTTTTTTTTTTGAGACAGTCTCGCTGTCGCCCAGGCTGAAGTGCAGTGGCGCAATCTCTGCCCACTGTACCCTCCATCTCCCGGGTTCACCCTATCCTCCTGCCTCAGTCTCCCGAGTAGCTGGGACTACAGGCGCCTGCCACCACGCCCGGCTAATTTTTTGAATTTTTAGTAAAGACAGGGTTTCACCACGTTAGCCAGGATGGTCTCGATCTCCTGACCTCATGATCCGCCCGCCTCAGCCTCCCACAGTGCTGAGATTACAGGCTTGAGCCACTGTGCCCGGCCTAGTGCAACCTTTTCTAAAGGACAGTTTGGCAGTCTTAGATCACGAGCCTTAAAACTGGGAGTATCCTTAGACCCGAAAAATCCACGTCTAGTCATTTATCCTAGGGAATTAACTAAGGATGTATACACAGAGTCAACTTCAAGAATGTTCATTGCAGAAGTGTGTACAAAAGTATAGTCAGCCCTCAGTATCCACTGGTGCATTGAATCTAGGACCTCCTGCAGATACCAAAATCTGCTGATGCTAGAGTCCCTAATAAAAATGGCATAGTATGGGGCCGGGCATGGTAGTTCACACCTGTAATCCCAGCACTTTGGGAGGCCAAGGTGGGCGGATCACCTGAGGTCAGGAGTTTGAGACCAGCCTGGCCAACATGGTAAAACCCCGTCTCTACTAATAAATACAAAAAACTGGCCAGGTGTGGTGTTGCACACCTGTAATCCCAGCTACTCGGGAGGCTGAGGCAGGAGAATTGCTTGAATCCAGGGAGGTGGAGGTTGCGGTGAGCCAAGATCATGCCACTGCACTCCAGCCTGGACAACAGAGCAAGACTCTTATCTCAAAAAAAAAAAAAGGCGTAGTATTTGCATGTATGCACATCCTCCCATATACTATAAATCATCTCTAGGTCACTTATAATACCTAAGACAATGTAAATGCTTTGTAAAAAGTTGTTAGACTGTATTTTTTAGGAAATAACGACCCAAAACAGTCATGGTTTTAGGAAATCACCCGAAAGAGTCCTGAACTATACATGGTCAGTGCACATGCAGGGGTTTTTTCTGAATTTTTCTTTTTTGTTTTTTTGAGACAGAGTCTTGCCTCTGTCGCCCAGGCTGGAGTGCAGTGGCGCGATCTCAGTTCACTGCAAGCTCTACGTCCCAGGTTCACGCCGTTCTCCTGCCTCAGCCTCCCGAGTAGCTGGGACTACAGGCGCCCGCCACCACGCCTGGCTAATTTTTTGCATTTTTAGTAGAGACGGGGTTTCACTGTGTTAGCCGGGATGGTCTCCATCTCCTGACCTCGTGATCCGCCCACCTCGGCCTCCGAAAGTGCTGGGATTACAGGCGTGAGCCACCACGCCTGGCCCTTTTCTGAATATTTTTAATACATGTTTGGTTGAATCCACAGATGGAACCTATGGATAGGAAGGGCTGACTGTGATTGGAAATAACTTTAATGTTTAATACGGACTTCTATGCATCCAGCAAAAACAATATAGTCAATGAGTCCCTATTGGTAAGAAAAGATGTACATCCTATATTGCCACATTGAAAAAGCATTACAGAGCTGTGTTGTGTCAGAGGCCCAAGACCGCATTACAGTACATGATTCTCCAGGGCTCTAGGACTCAGCAGAGAGGCCTGCCCATGGCAGACTGCGCTGTGGCTGTGCCGCCATCCACCTTCCCTCAGCTGGTGTGATGAGGACAGGCGAGAACCCACGGTGCCCTGCTGCCCCTCTGTGTCCCTCTGCATCCCTCTGCGTCCCTCTGCTTCTTCCCAGCGCCAACGGTCATCAAAAATTATAAAGCATCTTATACCATGAAGATTTGTTTGGAAAATATTTTAGAAATATTAATTGAGAAGGAAAAAATATTATTCATTAAATCTGACCATAAGAAATAGCTTAAATATTCATGATGAATATATAATACCAGTTTTTTAAAACCTTAAAGAACTTCCGGCCGGACGTGGTGGCTCACGCCTGTAATCCCAGCACTTTCGGAGGCCGAAACCCTATCTCTACTAAAGATACAAAAAATTAGCCAGGCGTGGTGGCGCACATCTGTAATCCCAGTCACTCAGGAGGCTTAGGCAGGAGAACTGCTTGAACCCAGGAGGCAGAGATTGCAGTGAGCCAAGATCATGCCACTGCGCTCCAGCCAGGGCGACAGGGCAAGACTCTGTCTCAAAAAAAAAAAAAAAAACTAACTCTCTTGTATCCCTTTTATAGAAGCCTCAAGCTCTATAAGAATGTGAATTATACTTTCCTCCCAAAGCACGTGGTTAACGCATCTTCATGTGAAAGAGCACCAAAATCAAGCACCTGCTGGCCTTTCAGCCTCCCCACAGAGGATACAGTCACTCTTTCAAAGGCTTTGCTTTAATTTTTGTCTCTTCATGATAAAAATAGAAGAAGGTAGAAAACCAGTTAGGAGACCCCCCGCCGCCCCATCCTTTCCATGGGTAGAGACTATTAAGGTAGCCAGGGAGGCAGGTTCTAGTACCTACTTATTTGAGCTCTGTTTGAAGGCAACAGACTCTTGGTGGTGAGTCTTCCTTAATTGAATGGGTAGTTTCAGGTTCACACTGCCCCCGAGTTCTTCTCTATTTGTGTTCTGTTTAAAAGCTGTGTTTCTAGACCCTTTCTGCTCGCTTACTTTTGAGTTGAATTTAATCTTTTTCTCCTTACAGAATGAGCTAGATAATGTTTCCACCCTTCTGGAAGAAGCGGAGAAGAAGGGGATTAAATTTGCTAAGGATGCAGCTAGTCTTGAGTCTCAACTACAGGATACACAGGTATTCCACGGGGAACAAGGGGTCTTTATAATAACTAACATTTCTGTAGTATTTAAGCTGGTGAAATATGCTGGCCCCAGAGTTGTCTTCTATGTCACCTCTTACTAGTTTTATGTCATACTTTTATTTGGAGCCAGGCTTGCTACTCAGGATTTCTCCCTGGAAGCTTAGTGTCTTAATGTAGAGCCTCTGGAGTTCCTGTGTCCGGCAGGCATGTGGGTGGCCTCGGAGGCAGCTCCACCTGCCATTCACTGCCGCCGCCTGGGCAGTGGTTTACCCAAGCCATGGTCCTGCACACAATGTCTTGCTGGCCATTTTAAATAAGATTGTTTCATTATGGTTGGAATTTCATTGTGCTGACCTGTGAGAAACAGTCCATTTTGTAAAAGGGTGAGTTGAGGCTTGCTTATCAGATGGTTAAGACCTGCACTGCATCATCCGTTAGGGATGTTTTTAAGTCAGCTACAGGTTACTTGAAAATAATGTAGCACTTTATTCTTGGAGTTTTACAGCTTAATTTTGTTAAATTTGCAAACATTTATGAGTGCTTATTTGTCAGGCTTTAGGCTAGGTGCTGGGGATTAAAAAAAATCTCAGGCCGAAAGTGGAATAATTAGGCAGTTGGGGATAAATTCATTTTAACTGAAGCATACCCCATGCATGACAAGGCACGGCCTGGTGAGTGAGACTAGAGGCGGCCAGAGCCAGAGCCCAGGAATCCTGCTCCACACAACTAATGCCTCTGAAGATTTCCCAGTCTGAAAGTAACAGGAAAAACATGTTTGTGCTTACATTTTAGAAGTCAGTCTGGCAGGAAATATAAAGGAGGGGATGCCTACGACGGGAGAGGTGATCCCAGCGTGAAGGGCTGAGGGCCTGAACTAAGACGGGGCAGGGGATAGAGAGGAAGGGATTCCAGGCGTGACTGAGGAGATGCAGGGTGTGGTGGGGGATGCAGGAGGGGAGGCCTCAGGGATGCCTGGAGGCTCCAGCCTGGGCCCTTGGGTGGACGGCGCCGCCATTCATTCTACAGGGATCAGTCTGAAGCAGTGTTGGTGTGAAAAACTTTTACAAAGTTACTGTGTGTGTTTTTAAATCGTCTGTGTGTGTGAATGTCACTGGGTGTTCTCATGCACTGAGGCACTCTCTTTTATGACATGAATTCTTTAATACAGGTGTATTTGTTTTGGTGATAAATATAACGGAAGTGTTGCCCTTTTAAAAAAAAAATACACAGGAGCTTCTTCAGGAGGAGACACGCCAGAAACTAAACCTGAGCAGTCGAATCCGGCAGCTGGAAGAGGAGAAGAACAGTCTTCAGGAGCAGCAGGAGGAGGAGGAGGAGGCCAGGAAGAACCTGGAGAAGCAAGTGCTGGCCCTGCAGTCCCAGGTGTGCGTCCTCTTTAGGAAGCCGCGGTGGCCTCGATGTGTGTCTTTAGCAGCTCCTGGCCCTGCTTTGCCGGGCTGTCTCAACTCCATTTGGGACGGTTAATTAGGTTGTACTAAATTAAGCCCATTAAATGGTTTTGCTTTGACCCAGCCACATGCTGGTTATAATGCTGGAAGCCCTTAAAATAAGGACCTAGGACTGTGTCAACGATGTAAAATTTCAATCCAGTTATCATTTTAATAGACTGTTAGCTAAGAAATTAAGTAGTGACCGTCTAAGATTCATTTATTTTAAAATCACAGTATTGATTTTTCTTCTCTCAAAATATTAAAAACAAAAGTTTTCTTCAAATTCAAGAACTAATTGAGTTCTTTTTTTTTTTTTTTTTTTTTTTTTTTGAAACGAGTCTCACTGTGTCGCCCAGGCTGGAGTGCAGTGGCATGATCTCAGCTCACTGCAACCTCCACCTCCTGGGCTCAAGTGATCCTCCCACCTCAGCTTCCCCAGTAGCTGAGACTACAGACAGGCGATTTTTGTATTTTTAGTAGAGATGAGGTTTCACTATGTTGGCCTGGCTGGTCTCGAACTCCTGACCTCAAGTGATCTGCTCGCCTCGGCCTCCCAAAGTGCTGAGATTACAGGCGTCAGCCACCATGCCCAGCCCCAATTGAGAACATTAATACTTTCTGTTTGTCCTTACACAAAACCTAGTTGGCTGATACCAAGAAGAAAGTAGATGACGACCTGGGAACAATTGAAAGTCTGGAAGAAGCCAAGAAGAAGCTTCTGAAGGACGTGGAGGCCCTGAGCCAACGCCTGGAGGAGAAGGCACTGGCGTATGACAAACTGGAGAAGACCAAGAACCGCCTGCAGCAGGAGCTGGACGACCTCACGGTGGACCTGGACCATCAGCGCCAGGTCGCCTCCAACTTGGAGAAGAAGCAGAAGAAGTTTGACCAGGTGGGTCGGCCACGCATCGTTTCCTCCTGGCAGGGCTCTTGCTTTTGTTCCTATGGTTTAAAATAATCTTATTTAAAGGCAATTAAATGGGATACATATTTATATCAAAATTGGAAAAAGGGGGAAGCAAAAAAAAAAAAAAAAAGGAAATACAAGAACACCATAATCTAATGGCAGCACTCTGGCGACACATCAGCCACGCAGTGGAAGAGACAAGCTGATGCCGCTGTTTCGGCTTTTCATGTTCCCCCATCCCCTTGTGCACAGCTGTTAGCAGAAGAGAAGAGCATCTCTGCCCGCTATGCCGAAGAGCGGGACCGGGCCGAAGCCGAGGCCAGAGAGAAAGAAACCAAAGCCCTGTCACTGGCCCGGGCCCTTGAGGAAGCCCTGGAGGCCAAGGAGGAGTTTGAGAGGCAGAACAAGCAGCTCCGAGCAGACATGGAAGACCTCATGAGCTCCAAAGACGACGTGGGGAAGAACGTAAGTCGCTGGTGGGGTCCACACTCCGCATGGGAGAGCATCCCAGGGGCCTGGGCCTTCACACGGGAGCAGGCGGCTCCTTGGGGTGCCTGAAGGACCTGGGAACGTACAGCCCAGCCACGAAGCCGTCTAGGAGTGCTTTGGCCTGTGCGTGAGGAGGGGGTTCAGGTCTTCTGGGACCGTTGTCAGGTTTTCTGCCATCTCCCCCCAGCTCTGGCTGGAGGTGAACGTGTTTCTTCTTCCTTTCACTGCCCTCCCTGCCCCAGCCTACACCCTGGCAGGGGGGACTTTCAACAAAAGGTTTCGTGGTTCTGCCGTCACAGGTAGTTGCCAAACATGCGGTGAGTGGGGACCTGGAGAGGAGGAGGAGCGGGGAATGGCAGCTCCCTCTGACCCGGTTCTTCCCAGGGAGGCCCCACTGTTTTCTTGGAGAGCTTCAGTAGCTTTGGGGGCTTCTCCACAGCTTAGAAGCTTCTGTGGCACAGTTTCTCTTTCCATTGCATACGTCTTCCACAGGAGCTGCCATGCCACTCACTGACCCTACGTCTCTCCCTTAGCGTATGGCGTGTTGAAGATAGCAAAACAAAGCCAGGCCTGGTGTCAAAGGCAAGGTTCCCTGGCTCCTCCACAGGCTTCCATTCTGACCACGGGAAGCCACTTAAGCTTTTGAAGCCTAAGTTTCTTTATCTGCCAGAGGGACATTATACTTGCCCAATTTCATGAAGTTACTGCATCTGCTTTGAAAAGCACAAAGTCCTCTAAAAAGGTAGGGTCTCATTTTCATGGGCTATAGGCCATCTGGCCACATCATACCTCAGCGAAGGTGGCCCCACCTTCCTGCTGGGTCTCCTACAACTTGGCACCCAGGGACTAGCCCCATGGACAAGAAGAGGCCACTGAAAGTAGAAGTGGCCATGGTTACACAGTGAAATGTGGAGAGAGAACGCTACAGTTGACTTCATGTTCGTTTTCTGTAGCATCAACACTCACACGTTTATCCCACAAACATGTCTTTTGTGCCTACTGAGCACCAGACACTGTGTAGAAATGGGCCTTCCTCCTGTCCTAAGATTCTCCACGCCTGTCCCTGTGAGAACTGCGGTGGTCCTGGACCCCAGAGGGGGTGCACAGCAGCACCAAGGCCTCCCTCCAAAGGCTGCCGCGATAATCAAAGGGCACAGGAGGTGAAGCTCTCAGCACAGTGCTTGGCGCAGAGAACGAGGGAAATGGTGGTGGGGGGATCTTTGTCCAGAGAAAGATCGAGGCCTCTGTACTGTGCCCTGCTTGTTAGGCCGAAGCCACCCGAATAGTCAGCAGTTTCCACATGTGCTTTTCAATACGAATGATCTTTTCTACAGCAAGAAGAGGTGTACTGTCATACTTGCTCCTCACAGACAGCAGGCAAGGGGGTCAGTCAACAGACAGGTTCCCTGACATGGCTGTTTCCTTTGTTCTTTGGCTCACTGAAGAACTCTCAGCTTAGAGGTCATCGGAGGAGGATGACCAGAGAACACGTGTGAATAAAGAAATCTGCACTATAGTTCTGAGCTGCATACACTGAAATGGAGAATAGCAGCAGCCTTCGGGGGAGAGGGAAGGATGTGTGTGCATGTGGCAGGGGGCCAGCCCAGGGGGACCAAAGTGGCCAGCATGCCACAAGTGGGCCTGTAAAACAGGAAGACTGCTGTTCTTCCCACGTGCCTCCGCCCAGGTCAACTCTTTCCTGATGCTTTGGTGGTTTAGGTTCACGAACTTGAAAAATCCAAACGGGCCCTGGAGCAGCAGGTGGAGGAAATGAGGACCCAGCTGGAGGAGCTGGAAGACGAACTCCAGGCCACGGAAGATGCCAAGCTTCGTCTGGAGGTCAACATGCAGGCCATGAAGGCGCAGTTCGAGAGAGACCTGCAAACCAGGGACGAGCAGAATGAAGAGAAGAAGCGGCTGCTGATCAAACAGGTAGGGCAGAAGGCACAGCCTCCACGACAAGGGGTGCAGGCTCTCAAAGCCCAGCTCTGGGTCAGTATCCTGTTCATTCATGTTAGAACACATCTGAGTAAACACAGAGTAACACAGAGAGTAAAATGAATTTATTTGGTCATTTGAGAATTTTATTATTTAAATTTTATTGTAATTAGTTTAGGTTTTTCTGTTCCTCAGACAGTATCATTGCTGCTTACACTTATCAATTAGAAAGCCCTCAGTGGACTCCCAAAGGAATCTGTGGTTAGGTTCAAGTTCCTTGTCTTAGAATGTGGGTATAGGAAAGAATTGATGCATCCCAGACACAGTGATTTGGCAGATGTCTGCGGTTCAGATCTCAAGTCCTAATAATTAGATCACTCTTCAAAAGGAAAAAGAGCAGATATTTAAATTTGTCATTTTATAAAGTTGTTATCCATGTATAAATTGTATACTTTTCTGAATGTATATTAGACACTTTTCTGCATGTATGTTAAATTTATAGTCTAAAACTTTAAATATGAATTGTGGATATTTTGCCAGTCCCTTCCAGTTCATGGCAATAAGTCTTGGATTTGGCGGGGGTGGGGGTGTGTGTGTTTTGAGACGGAGTCTCGCTCTGTCACCCAGGCTGGAGTGCAGTGGCACGATCTTGGCTCACTGCAACCTCTGCCTCCCAGGTTGAAGTGATTCTTCTGTCTCGGCCTCCCAAGTAGCTGGGACTACAGGCACACGCCATCATGTGCGGCTAATTTTTGTATTGTTAGTAGAGACGGGGTTTCATCGTGTTGGCCAGGCTGGTCTCAAACTCCTGGACTCAGGTGATCTGCCCATCTTGGCCTCCCAAAGTGCTGGGATTACAGGCATGAGCCACCATGCCCGGCCAGATGTGGGATATATTTAATTTTGCTTTATTATTTTCACTCCACTAATTATTGGTCATTTATTGCTGGATAACAAATTACCCCAAACTTAACAAATTATTGCAAACTGTGACAACATTTATGTCACAGTTTCTGTGTGTGAGGAATTGGGAAGCGATTGAGTCAGTGGTTCTGGTACAGTCAGGACCTTGGCCCTGGCTGCATCATCTGAAGGCCTGACCGGGGCTGGAGGAGCCGTGCCAAGCTGGCTCACACATGTGGTGTCAGCAGGAGGCCTCGGCAGCTTGCTACATGGGCCTCCTGAGTGTCCTGGAGGAGCTTCACGAGAGAGAGATCCAAAAGAAAGCAAGCAAGGAGGAAGCTTCCAGGCCTTTTATGACCTAATTTCCGAAGTCTCATGTGATCACTTTTTTATTCTGTTTGTCAGAAGCGAGTCACCAAGTCTGGCCCACATTCAAAAGGAGATTATGCTCCAACTCTTTAAGGTGGGGAGTATTAAAGAATTTGTAGACATTTTTTTAAACCACCACACTTTGAAATTCATGTTAAGTGGCTCTACATTAGGTGCCTCCTGCTATCCTGTGCCTTGAGGTACAGCCCCAGGTCTCTGCAGAATACAGCAAGTAGATGACGAGCGCCTCTGCATTATGCGGGAGCAGCTGCCCTGCTCCTCATCTCCCATGCCAACCCCTGCAGAGGAGCAGCAGCAGCGGCCCTGTTTCTCCCCTTTGGAGAGGACCAGTGGAGCCACCACTTGTCAAGCCTTGGTGCCTCCATACCAGCTCCCACACCACCCATCATCCTCTTAGCAGGAAGCGGAAGCTCTGTGAAGGCAGGGACCTTTCCTTGCTCACCTGAGCCTCCAGCTGCTAGAACACTACCTAGGGCATAGGTATTTATTAAGGTATTTATGACCTATACCTTAATAAATACATGACAAAGCAGTTATTTGTGGCTAAATAAGTGGACAAAGCAGGACAGGTTGAGGAGGCCAAGTCAAGGCAGTGACACACGGTCCCTGTGGACTCGGGCTGATAAGGTTTGGAGCTCAGCAGCTTCATGTCTGGTCCCCGTCATTGGTGACGGAGGCGTTGGAATTTGGTTTAAGGACTCCAGAGCACCTACTTCTGAGCGTCCCTCAGACAGTGTGAGCGTAGTGCCCCATCCCCACTGCACACTAGGAGGCTCACTGAGCGAAGAGTGCCGCAGAGTGAGTGAGTGGCTGACAGGTGTGTCCCCCTCAGTTTCCTGCCCACATCTTACTCATCCTCACGCTCCCATCTGTCTGCTCCAGAGCTGGCCTTCATTTCGTCCCTCCTCCATTGGACAGGTTTGACTGCTCCCCCCTTCCTGCTTATCAAAGGCAGCTTCTGTGTGGTTCTGGCACCCTTGTAACTTGGCCATGCCCCACGTCCTCGCAGCTCTAGGAAACAGGCGTGCCCGCTTAGTCCTCTGCACCTCTTAGCAACCACCCCATGCCCACTCTGTGCCTACTCCAGCCTTTATTACATGGTTACCGCATTTGTCTCGGGTCTTTCCATCTTGGCTTCATCTACACTCTGAGCTCAGGTCCCTGGCTGCCTTCTCATGCCCTCACAGCAGTCAGTGGGATGGTTTGTATTAGGTGGTGGTGTTTAAAGACCCCTTTGAACACAATTCAGCTACTGTGGTTTTCTGTTGATAGTAACTGTTTGGTAACAGAGACCTCTACAGAGTAACAGAAGGTCACACTCACCCGAGTCACCAGAGCCCCAACTTGAGAAGAGGCTGCCTGCTCTGTGAGCAGAAAGTTGGAGTTAACCCAGCATAACCCAATGCTGTCCATTAGGTGCGGGAGCTCGAGGCGGAGCTGGATGACGAGAGGAAACAGCGGGCGCTTGCTGTGGCTTCAAAGAAAAAGATGGAGATAGACCTGAAGGACCTCGAAGCCCAAATCGAGGCCGCGAACAAAGCTCGGGATGAGGTGATTAAGCAGCTCCGCAAGCTCCAGGTAGGTGCCACCGCCCATGGAGTATCTGGATGGCATCACGTGGTCCCACTGAGATCCAGCACCACGTGACCTGTGTGGCTTCTACAGAGTCCAGCAGTGAAGCTGGCGGGGACAGCACTGCAGTACCACCCGGGGGCCACAGCACCACTGTCACCCACCCTAGGGGCATAGCACTGTGTCAGCGCAGCCGGGGGCGGGGCAGCAGGCCATGAAGACGCTGCTTGTGTGTCCGCTGTGTCCACGGGAGATACTTGAATGCACTTAGCAACACAGCTGGGGTGGAGGAACCACGCGGGGTTCCTGTGGCCCTGAGAGCCTGTGGCGATGCTTAAAACCCACCCTTCCTCACCTCAAGAGGAGGGTCATGTCGACCCAGGCCCTTAGTGCTGTAGCTTTTGTGATCTTTTCGGTCTGTTTTTAATCATCACTTTTTCTACCCAGATGATGGGCCAGTTTTTACTACCACAATGACAAGAGGTGATCTCTGCAAGAGTTCACAGTGTGAGCAGGCAGGCAGTGGCCTCACCCATAGTACAGATGGGAGCTACTTCTCAGGGGAGCCGCTCCGTTATGACGAGAACTTTTCCTTTGACCTTGTTGACACCACATCTTGAAAATTTATTTTAACAAAATATAAAGAAGAAATTTTTATGTACAAAGATCTTTAGCTGAAGTGTTATTATTTAGGAGAAATGGAAACCCCCTAAATGTCAATGGACTGCTAACCATCTAAGTGATGGGGTGTGTGGGGAACAATGGCCGGAATTAAATGAATAGAGGAAAATACAGTGTAGGGTGGTTTAGCTTGTAACTCTACACACATGTGTGTATACATTTTCACATACAGACATGCAGGCAGACATACTTACCTAGAAACAAGTTTGGAAAGAAAGTCATCTCTGGATAATAGGTTGGTAGGAACTTGTTTTCATATACTTTTTTTTTTTTTTGGAAGCTAAATATAAAGGTTTTTTTTTTTTTTTTTTTTTTTTAAGAGATAGAGTCTCACTCTGCCATCCAGGTGGGAGTACAGTGGTGCAGTCATGGCTCACTGCAGCCTGGGCTCAAGATTTTTATTAGCTAATTACAAAAGTTATTAAGCTAATTAATTACAAAGAATATAAATTATAATACTGTGATTTTATTTAACAGCTTTATTGAAATATAGCTTACATACCATACAATTCACCAATTTAGCATTTTCAATGTTTTTTAGTTTATTCGTAGGCTTATTCAGCCACCACCACTATCAAATTTGGGGCATTTTGGTCCCTCCTAAAAATCCTCTACCCTGGCCAGGCACGGTGGCTCAAGCCTGTAATCCCAGCACTTTGGGAGGCTGAGACGGGCGGATCACGAGGTCAGGAGATCGAGACCATCCTGGCTAACATGGTGAAACCCCGTCTCTACTAAAAAATACAAAAAACTAGCCGGGCGAGGTGGCGGGCGCCTGTAGTCCCAGCTACTCGGGAGGCTGAGGCAGGAGAATGGCGTAAACCCGGGAGGCAGAGCTTGCAGTGAGCTGAGATCCGGCCACTGCACTCCAGCCTGGGCGACAGAGCGAGACTCCGTCTCAAAAAAAAAAAAAAAAAATCCTCTACCCATTAGCTGTCATTCCCCATTCCCTGTATCCCTGCTGCATTCTGCATTAATCAACTACTAATCTTTCAGTCTCTATAGATTTGCCTTTGTTTCATATTTCATATCAGTGGAATCATACAATATGTGGCTTTTTGTGACTGGTTTTCCACTTAGCATAATGTTTTCAAAGTTCATCCATGTAGCAGCATGAATAAGTACCGCACTCCTTTTTATTACTGAGACTCTACTGTGTGGATACATCTACCACATTTTATTCATCTATCCCTGAGTTGGACATTTGGGTGTTTCCAGTTTTTGACTTCTGAATAATGCCTCTATGAACATTCATATGCATTTGTGTGGACATGTGCTTTCAGTTTTCTCAGAAATATACCTAGGAGTGGAACTGATCTGGGGTAAATGCTACCTCTGTGTTTAACTTTGAGGAACTGCCAAACTGTTTCCCACAGTGACTGCAGTTTTACATTCCCACCAGCTATCTGTGAGGGTTCAAATTTCTCCACATCTTGTCAACACTTGTTATTGTCCATCTTTTGATTGTAACCATCTTAGTGGGTGTGAAGTGACATTTCATTGTGGCTTTTATTTTTATTTCTCTAATGACTACTAATGAGATTGAACAGCTGAGCTGTCTTTTAATTACTGAGTTGAAACAATTCTGTATTCTGGATATAAATTCTTTATGAGATAAATGATTTCCACACCTACCTTAGCTTACTAATTTCTGCCACCCAAAAAAAAAAAAAAAAAGCCAGCTTGGGTTTTGATAGTTTATTGTGTTGATGTGTAGATCAATTTGGAGAGTATTGCTATTTTAACAATATTAAGTCGTCTGGTCTATGAACATGGATAATCTTTCCTTTTATTTAGATCTTTTTTATTTTTTTCAGTAATATTTTGTAGTTCTTGGTACACAAGTCTTTCACTTCTTTTGTTTATATCTAAGTTTGTATTCTTTTGATTCTATTATAAATGTAATTGCTTTCTTTTGAATGTTTATAGTTGGTGTATAGAAATTGATGTTTGTATGTTGATCTTGTATTCTGCAATCTTGCTAAACTCATCTATTAGTTCTTGTGGGCTTTTTCTTTTATTGTCCATATTACCAGCAGTTCTAATTCTTTTTGTGTCTTTCTTAAGCCTGTCTATATATAAGATCAGATCATCAGCAAATTGAACTAGTTTTACTTCTTCCTTTCCAATCTAGATATCTTTTATTTCTTTGTCTTGCCTAATTAATTACCCTGGCTGGAATCTTTGTTGCAGTGTTAAATAGAAGTGGCAGGATCAGACTTCCTTGTCTTGTTTCTCATCTTTTAGAGGGAAACCAGTCATTGATCCTTAAGTATGATATTGGCTGTCAGTTTTTCATTGATGCCTTTAATCAGAATTGAAGAAATTTCCTTCTGTTCATAGCTTGAGTATTTTTATATTGAAAGGGTATTAGATTTTGTCAAGTGCTTCTTCAGCATTTATTGTGATGATTATATGGTTATATTCATTTTTGGTTGTCAAACCAACCTTGCATTCCTCAGATAGATCCCACTTGGTCATGGTATATAATCCTTTTCACATGTTGCCAGACTCAGTTTGCTACTATTTTGTTGAAGATTTTTGCATTTGTATTCATAACGGATTTCATTTTGATCTGTAGTTTTCTTATGATATCCTTGTCATTTCCATATACTTTTATATTTACAATGAAAGTATATTACTTTTATAATCTAGAAAAAAAAAATATCATGTTTACAAGCTCAGAATGGGGCCAGGCACAGTGACTCACACCTGTAATTAGGAGGAATGCTTGAGGCCTTGAGTTTGACACCAGCCTGGACAACATAACCAGGGGTCATCTCTAAAAAAAATTTAACTAAAACTAAGAATGTAAACCACCCCAAAACCTTCTTATTAATAGGCTCAGATGAAGGATTACCAACGTGAATTAGAAGAAGCTCGTGCATCCAGAGATGAGATTTTTGCTCAATCCAAAGAGAGTGAAAAGAAATTGAAGAGTCTGGAAGCAGAGATCCTTCAATTGCAGGAGGTTGGTTTGTTATTTATTCATCCATTTGTTCAACAAATATATTTGCCCTTGAAATTACTCCAAGATCAAAAAAAAATTTAATATGTTTGTAGCCCACTGTAATGTCAGTATACATTTTTATTTTTGTTTGTTTAAGTATCCATTTTTAATATGGTCCTCAACCTTCTTGTTACTTCAGTTTGGAAACAGAAAATGATCACTTTGACACTGCTCATATGTATTCCTCCACCTGGCTAAAGGCAAAGGAGCTGATGAGCAGCTTTTCAAGCCACCTCTTGGCCTGTTCCCCTGTGCAGGAAAGGGAAGTGATACTTTAGTGTTGATACGCAGCAAGTACTATGTAACTCCAACCTTGGTGATGCAAAATTGCCTTGTTTTTACACAGAAGCACTATTCATGTGATAACTTAAAAGGAGAGAAGTTTGTTTCATTGAATTCCTATTATTCCTTCATTTATCTTTTTTGTAGGTTCTCATGAGGCAGAGACTGATAAAGTGTTGCATATAGGAATTGTAACAGTGCAAGGCACACTTAAATACACACATTACCGTATAAATGAGGGATAATCAAAATTTCTTCAAACCTGAAAAGATAAATATTATCAGTTAATATGAAAAAACTCCCAATACAAATACCTACAAATATTGGATAAAATATTAGCAAAGGCAGAGTTGAGCTTGCAAGAAAGGAGGATGGCTCTCTCGGTGTCAGGAATGAACAAGGAACTGAAAACCAGATGAGTAAAAACCAAGCAGACCCTGAGAAGAGGACCTGAGAGCCAGCTTCCGGAGGTTTCCATCCCGCTGTCCTCTATCTCACCGTTTTTTGCTCCTTGTTTTTTTTTTTTTTGACTTCTTGAGTTGGACACTTAGCTCATGAGCTTTCAAGCTTCTTGTCTAATATGTTTATAAAAGACTGTAAATTCCCCTCTAAGATCTGTTTTCATCATGTCCCACAGATTTTGATGTGGAGTAATTTCATTGTCATGTAATTTTAAATTTTTCTAATTTCTATTATGGTTTCTTCTTCATCCCGTGAAGAATCTAAGCTTGCGGTTTAAATTTCCAAATGTCTGGCATTTGCTTGTTTTTTAAGTTGCTTTCTAGTTTTATCACATTGTGGTCAGAGAATGTTGAGAAGGGCTCTGGGACCTAGAACATGTTAGTTTTCGTAAGTGTTCCGTGTGTAGTTACAAACGATGCATGTTCATCAGTGAAGTAGATGTGTAAGCTCTATGTATCCATCATGGAGCTGATTGGTGAGATCCCCACATGCACATTTCCCCAAAGGCGATGTGGCTCTTGGAGCCTGCCTCCTAGAGAGCGCTCCTGGGCCATTACCCAGATGTCCAAGCGGCATTCTCTGTACCATACTGTTTTTTCTGAAAGCGTTTCTTTCAGACTCTCAGGCAAGGCCTGAATCACACTGCATTAAGGAGAAGAGACTGAGCTGGAAAGCTGGCCCTGCCCTTCCCCCTATTTCTGACACTTTTCCTTCAAACACCTCTGTTACTCTGGCTTAGAGGCCCCAGGGTCCCTTCCTTTCTCCCCTGGGTCCCTCAGTCTGCCCAGAGCTCCCCCACCACCCCCCCAGCCAGTGGACAATGAGTGTTTCATAGGCCCAACAGGACAAAACACCAGAGGCCAGATGGCAGAGCTGTCTGGAGTCAGTGGCCCTGGGATCAGGCCTGGAACATTCTGTCTGCTGCCTCTCTTTCCTTCCTGACTCCCACCGTGCCCTGTGTGCCAGGATGTGCTAGAACCCGGGCCTGTCAGAGGCCTTCGGCCCACACTCATGTAAGGCAGGTGCATGTGCCGGAGCAGACAGAGGCGCTGCCGTGCAGCCCTGCTCCTAAGACACCTTCAAGGTGTGCTCTTGCCAACTGCGGCATCTTTTGGAAGGGGCAGCTGGTGGGAAGAGCCCTGGACGGGGAGTCGGAACCCTGACTTTTTGCTGCTGACTAACCTCGGGACTTTGGGCCAGTATCTTCATCCAGGTGGGCCTCAGCTCCCTTATTTATAAGATAAATGCACCCTTGACTCCTTTCTATGGCAAATCATCTTTCCAAAGAAGTTTGTGGAAAAGCAGCCATCAGGCAGTTCTTCCGTGGGCTGGCAGGCACAGGGCTGTCCCCATTGTCCTGCCCAGTCCTCTGAGAGCCCCCCGTGGAGCCACAGTCCCCTTCAAGAAAGAGGCCTTGCCCACCTCAGGCCCAGCTCTGCAAACACTTGAGCCCCTGTGGAGGCGCCCCCCTGCCTCCTCCCCATGGGAGCGTTGGTCCTTGTTGCTGCACAGCTGCCTGGATCCGCACTGGTCTGTGCAGCCAGCGTCCTTGATCTCACACTGTTTATGTGAAAGACACTTCAGGATCATCAGTTGGTACAGCTCAGGTTTCTTAGGGTTCAGGGTTTGTATAAAGTTCGTGCTCAGTTTCTATTAAGAGGCACCAGTTTTCCAAGAAGGGCAGGAACATAGGCACCTCTTACGCCGGAGGTGACAGCAAAGCCCTTACGGCAATGAAGACTTCCCTCTGGACGTTTTTGTGTAAGATGCTGACACCACACACCACCTGGCTGGTCTGCACCGAGCAGATTTTCGCCAGTTTATTTCTCAACAGTGACAGGAACAAGGTCGCTGTAGCTTCAGGCACTGTCAGATTCCACAGGTGAGGAAACTGTTCACAGCCAGAGCTTAACGCAGTCTCCACTGCCCACTGCTTAGGAACTTGCCTCGTCTGAGCGAGCCCGCCGACACGCCGAGCAGGAGCGAGACGAACTGGCGGACGAGATCGCCAACAGCACCTCTGGCAAGTGAGTCTCCCGTGGCGGGGGCGGGTTCTTCGCCCTCAGGCACACACACTGCTGAGAAGGCTGGAGGTGTCCACGCACCCAGTATCAGCAGGTGGTTTGCTCCTCTCTAGCTGGGCCTGGGCTGCCTCAGCCATCATACCCCGGGGCCAGTCCTGCTGAGCCCCGCACACCGCAAGCGGGAGCCGTGGTGCGCACTAACGGGCACTGCGGGCCTCCACTTTCCAGTCCATTAGCTTTGGCGAGCAGGTTCCTCAGATATGACCTTTCACTGAATTCATTTTTCGTTAAAAGTCATTATCTTTTTTTTCCAATTCAGTCGATTTCTCCACTTAATTACTGAACCAGAGGTTCATCACGTGCCTTTGTGAGCATGCCATCATGAGTAGAATTTGATTCTCAGAGATTGGAAACCACTGAAGAGTTTCAGCAGGGGGAGGCTGGGGTTGTGCTTGCGTTTTGTAAGTGACTCTGGCTGCTGTCTGTGGAGAACAGCTGGAGAGAGGCAGGCAGGGCAGCGGGAGGCCACCCCAGCGGTCCAGGTGAGAGATGACAGGCCTGCATCTGGGTGGTGGCAGTGGGGGAGGGTGTTTGGAAGTGTCATCAGTGGGACCTACTGATGGATTCGGGGCTGGCTGCTCAGGTTTCCAGCAACAGGGTGGGTGGAGGAGCCTTCCCTGAGGCTCCCATGCTGTGCTGAGCTGGGATTGAACTGTCCCCTCCTCCTCTCCCCACCAGGTCCGCGCTGCTGGATGAGAAGCGGCGTCTGGAGGCTCGGATCGCACAGCTGGAGGAGGAGCTGGAAGAGGAGCAGAGCAACATGGAGCTGCTCAACGACCGCTTCCGCAAGACCACTCTACAGGTGGCCCACGCAGGAGCCCGTCACCCGGGGAGGGCTGTGCTACTCCTCAGGCACAAGTGACCATAAACTCCTCTCTCCTCTCTAGGTGGACACGCTGAACGCCGAGCTAGCAGCCGAGCGCAGCGCCGCCCAGAAGAGCGACAACGCGCGCCAGCAACTGGAGCGGCAGAACAAGGAGCTGAAGGCCAAGCTGCAGGAGCTCGAGGGTGCTGTCAAGTCCAAGTTCAAGGCCACCATCTCAGCCCTGGAGGCCAAGATTGGGCAGCTGGAGGAGCAGCTTGAGCAGGAAGCCAAGTAAGAGGTTTTTGCTGTCATAAACCAAAACTTACCAGCCAGGCTTAGTCAGAGACAAAACAGACACGCCCCTTTCGGGAGGGGCTCCCCACTGCGTGGGCGGAGAACACATATAACCAGAGTGGGAGACAGAAGTTGGTGTGAGCTGTGAGAGGAGAGCTGTGAGCGTTCAGAGGCTGGGAGGACAGACGGCCTCTGTGAACAGTCAGGGAAGGCTGGGCTTTAGGACTCAGCTCCAGGGCTCACCACATGTGCACCCCCTGATTTCCTAGGCACCCTGAGTTTGCATCTCCTACCCAGAGTCGATTTCCCAAGCGTGTGGCATCCCATGAAGCGCTAGTTTGCGGCCAGAGAACAAATGCAGTATGACAGAAATCAAAGCCTTTCTTCTCCCATAGGAAAGGATTGCTTAACAGCTTTCATGTTGTATTAAAGCATGAGAAATTGTACAGCACAGCTGCTGGCAGGCAGGCGTTTACAAAGCTATTAGGTCATAGTCCCCAGAGCCAGGGTAGACCTTCAGATTCACCCTCTTGTTGGGGAGCGTGGAGCCCAGAAATGCAGGGCTCGTGGCCAGAACACCTGCATCCTCCCCAGTCCCCCGTCCCAGGACTTCCCACTCCACTCTTGGACTCCAGTGGGCTGAATCAAACAGTTAAGGGTTTGTTTCTGGTTGGAACTAACAGAACTCACCCTTTCGGCTGACTCCATCCCTATCCATGTTTGCATATTTGTTAAGGAACGAAATAACTTTTTCTGTCTTCCACGGAGTCCTCCAAATAAGTTACCTCTCCTTCACATGGGACGATGTAGACCTATCTAGAAACATGGATTTGTTTCACCCCTAACCAAAGAGGGAGTGTAGGGGGTTTGTTTTTTGTTTTTGTTTTTTCAATGTGAGCTGCCAAAGCCCTACGTCATAGGAGGTAATCAGTAAATTCTCAAGTGAAACAATCACTTAATAAATTGGGTTGTTTCTTAGGGGAAAAGTTTAGGTGATTAAGGATGGCACCTTCAAAAGTCTGTGTTCAGTGTAACTGACAGGTAGCTTGTATGTAACATTTGCTGTTTAGAAGATCACTGTGTACAGGCCGGGCGCGGTGGCTCACGGCTGTAATCTCAGCACTTTGGGAGGCCAAGGCAGACAGATCACCAGAGGTGAACAGTTCGAGACCAGCCTGGCCAACTTAGTAAAACCCCGTCTCTACTAAAAATACAAAAATTAGCCGGGCGTGGCAGCACGCACCTGTAGTCCCAGCTACACGGGAGGCTGAGGCAGGAGAATCGCTCGAACCCGGGAGGCGGAGGTTGCAGTGAGCAGAGATGGTGCCATTGCACTGCAGCCTGGGCGACAGAGCGAGACTCCGTCTCAAAAACACAAAAAGAAAGATAACTGAGTACAGTGAGTAATACCTGTGTACAGTAATTAATACACATGCAGGAAAAACGTGCTTTGTCTACCTTTCGCTACTGAGGAATACGCTAAAGGCAATTCCTGTTTTGACCAGAAGGAAAAGCTCTCAACACCACATTAGTCACGATATTCTGGGCAGAGAGGTCCATGATGCCTCCACCATGTGTCATCTTCCCAAAGAAAAAGGGCTTTAAAAAATATTTTTTCCCCACACAAAATATCATTTCAAGAATTTCAGAACTACTGTGACCACTTTCACAGGGAACGAGCAGCCGCCAACAAATTAGTCCGTCGCACTGAGAAGAAGCTGAAAGAAATCTTCATGCAGGTGGAGGATGAGCGTCGACACGCGGATCAGTATAAAGAGCAGGTACGTGCAGAAATGCCTCCCTGGGAAGCATGTGAGCAAAGGAACTGGTGGAGAACGCGCTGGTGGCACAACTGACCAGTGGAATTCAGGGGCCTCCCGATTCTGATGTTTCGGCTAACACGGGCTGTTCCATGTTCCTGGCGGGCACTCTCAGTACCCGAGACACAGGAGGGAGGGGACAGCAGATCAGGAAGCAAGTTGCAGTGAGGCCTGGACTGAACTGTAAAGCTCCTGCTTTCTCCACTAGAATGTGTGCTTCGTGAGTACAGGGATTTCTGCCTATTTAGCTCCCTGTTATCTCCCTAATGCCTAGTGTAGTTCCTGGACATTGCTGGCAGTGATGAGGTACTGGCTGGGTGTAGGGTGGACCCAGGAGATAGTGAATAGAAAGTGAAGGGAAGACAGAGGTACTGCACGCTGCACCCGAGTGGCTTCGGTGTCTGCATCCAGGCCCCCTTCTCTAAGTGCGCAGGGAATGTTCCGCAGGACTTTCAACTGTGGGGCAGGCCTGCCCTGATGGCAGCGTGGGCAGCTGTACCCTCCCTCCCGCTCCCTGCCCTCTGCCTGGTGAGACTTCACACTGCAGACACTGGCCAGAAAGGTGGATGGATCTGAGGATTTCACTGCCTTTGGCCCGAACCCTCCCCAACTTCATTCACTCGGTCAAGCAACCTGGCCTTCCCTTCCCAGCCCCACCCTTGGGGCCTAGCAACATGGAGAACAGTTGAGGGCGGTGTGCGCTGGGCCCCCGAGGCGCTGGCCAGCCCCTGTGTGGCTCAGGAATGAAGGGTCCGAAAGGGAGGCTCTTAGTTCTGTGGCAGGTCATCCCAGGGTGCTTTTCTGCTTGAATCCGAGTATGATATCTGAGATGCCCATCCTTGAAAGGAGGTGTAGAGATGCACTGTACAACCTCCCGGGCTTGGGGATTGTACCACATTGCTGGTTCTTCCGCATTTTGCAAGAATAGCAGTTCCCTTTCTAGGTCACGTGTGTGAAGATAGTAAACTTATTTTTCTGCAGAAAACTCACCGGTAAAAAACATCTTGAGTATTTTTTCGTTTTTTTGGCCTAGTGTGCTTTGTAGATGCTGGCTTTGCTGAGAGCGGCAGGCCAGTTACAGAGCCTCCGACCAGCCCCCAGGCATGTGTGTACATCCGTGTACACGTGTGCTCACAAGAGTAACAGGCAGAGCCCTGCACTGCCACACTCGGGGTGCAGAGAGGCCGACACTGGGCTCACCAGTTTGGTTTGTTTTGGTTCATGTGCCCTCCCCAAGATGGAGAAGGCCAACGCTCGGATGAAGCAGCTTAAACGCCAGCTGGAGGAAGCAGAAGAAGAAGCTACGCGTGCCAACGCATCTCGGCGTAAACTCCAGCGGGAACTGGATGATGCCACCGAGGCCAACGAGGGCCTGAGCCGCGAGGTCAGCACCCTGAAGAACCGGCTGAGGTGAGCAGGCATGTGGCCCCGAGCTGACAGGCAGCTGCTTTGTGGGTTAGCTTAGGCTCGGGGCGTAGCTGGTTGGAGGAAGTTCACTTAGATCCATGCCCGGTGATCCATTCTTTCTCCTGAACCACTTCATTTAAGATTTCTGACCTTGATAGTCATCCTCGGGGAGAATAAAAGAGGAGCAAGCCCACTCATTGCCAGTCACTAGAGGACCACACTCATCCACCACACCAGGCTGGAGCTGCGTCAGACGTTCATCCCCGTCCAGACATCCAGTAGCGAGGCGAGCTCCCAGCCTCTGTTAAAAAGCAGGGCAGGGGGCAGGAGCTCCTCCCGGGACCTGGTGCCATCAGCCCTCCTCATTACGGTCCTCCTCACTACACTGGATCTGCTGTGTACCAGGGCGAGGGCGGAGCGTGGGAGAGCTACGGCTGAGGTCCCTGCCCCGCAAGACCAGCTCAGCCGAGGTTACAGCACGTCTGGCCGACGGGCAGATTTGGTGCATAACCCGCTTTTGTACAGCCATCAAGCTAAGAATGGTGTCTACATTTTTAAATGGTTCTAAAAACACAAAAACAAAGAATATTCAACAGAGTCCCTAGGTGGCCCACAAATCCTCAATAAAATATTTGCTATCTGGCTGATTCCCTTGTTAGCAGGTAGAGCTTGGCCTTAATCCGTCTTCCTTACCATTTCCATCACAGACAGTCCTAGGCTGAACCAAGTCCTCCCCAGTTCTCCGAGGGCCCTGCTTTGGCCGCTCTGCAGGCAGGGTCGTGGGAGAGGCAGAAAGGCACAGTCTTTTCCCATCGGACCGCCGCCCCCACAAGGTCGTGTGTCCGAGGAAGGGGTGCAGGGGGAAGGTTCTGCTGCGCTGAGTGGTTGGACGTACTGACAGCCACGTGCTCCTGTCTGTTGACCCACACACATCCGCTTCCTGTTCTCTCCAGGCGGGGCGGCCCCATCAGCTTCTCCTCCAGCCGATCTGGCCGGCGCCAGCTGCACATTGAAGGAGCTTCCCTGGAGCTCTCCGACGACGACACGGAAAGTAAGACCAGTGATGTCAATGAGACGCAGCCACCCCAGTCAGAGTAAAGTCGCAGGAAGCCAGAGGAGGCGATACAGTGGGACACTTAGGAACGCACCGGTGCCAGCCTGCCTTGGGGCCTCCTGCAGATTTAGGAAATTGGCAAGCTACGGGATTCCTTCCTGAAAGATCAACTGTGTCTTAAGGCTCTCCAGCCTACGCATACTGTATCCCGCTTCAGACTTAGGTACAATTGCTCCCCTTTTTATATATAGACACACACAGGACACACATATTAAACAGATTGTTTCATCATTGCATCTATTTTCCATATAGTCATCAAGAGACCATTTTATAAAACACGGTAAGAACCCTTTTTAAACAAACTCCAGGCCCTTGGCTGCGGGTCGCTGGGTTATTGGGGCAGCGCCGTGGGCGTCGCTCAGTCGCTCTGCATGCTCTCTGTCGTACAGGCAGGTCACCTAGTTCTGTGTTCACGTGGCCCCCGACTCCTCAGCCACATCAAGTCTCCTAGACCATTGTGGACTCTAAACTGCACTTGTCTCTCTCATTTCTCTCAAATAATGATCAACACTATTTCAGTGAGCAAACTGTGAAAGGGGCTTTGGAAAGAGTAGGAGGGGTGGGCTGGATTGGAAGCAACACCCATTTGGGGTTACCATGCCCATCCCCCAAGGGGGGCCCTGCCCCTCGAGTCGATGGTGTCCCGCATCTCCTCATGTGAACTGTCCTTGGCCAGGGCTGGTCTGTGCATAGAAGGGATAGTGGCCACACTGCAGCTGTGGCCCCAGGTGGCAGCCATGGATCACGTAGACTTCCAGATGGTCTCCCGAACTGCCTGGCTCAGCCGGTGCCCTCCTCACGTCAGGAGCAAGCAGCCGCGGACCCCTAGGCCGAGCTGGTGGAAGGCCCTCCCTCGCCAGCCAGGCCCTCACGCTGACCTTGCAAATTCAGCCGCTGCTTTGAGCCCAAAATGGGAATATTGGTTTTGTGTCCGAGGCTTGTTCCAAGTTTGTCAATGAGGTTTATGGAACCTCCAGAACATATGCCATCTTCCTGAATGTTGACATGCCAGTGGGTGTGACTCCTTCATTCTTCCTTCTCCCTTCCCTTTGGACAGTGTTACAGTGAACACTTAGCATCCTGTTTTTGGTTGATAGTTAAGCAAACTGACATTACGGAAAGTGCCTTAGACACTACAGTACTAAGACAATGTTGAATATATCATTCGCCTCTATAACAATTTAATGTATTCAGTTTTGACTGTGCTTCATATCATGTACCTCTCTAGTCAAAGTGGTATTACAAACATTCAGTGACAATGAATCAGTGTTAATTCTAAATCCTTGATCCTCTGCAATGTGCTTGAAAACACAAACCTTTTGGGTTAAAAGCTTTAACATCTGTTAGGAAGAATTTGTCCTGTGGGTTTGGAATCTTGGATTTCCCCCTTTATGAATTGTACTGGCTGTTGACCACCAGACACCTGACCGCAAATATCTTTTCTTGTATTCCCATATTTCTAGACAATGATTTTTGTAAGACAATAAATTTATTCATTATAGATATTTGCGCCTGCTCTGTTTACTTGGAGAAAAAAGCACCCGTGGAGAATAAAGAGACCTCAATAAACAAGAATAATCATGTGAACATGGAATCTGTTTTCTCACCTTCTGTTCTCGATTTCCCATCTGTGATGTGACTGGAGGGTGGGCGCCACACAGACTTCAAATGACGGCGCCAGGCCCTTTCGCCGAGGGCGCTGTCTCCCAGGTCAGACGACAGAGTAATTCTCAGGCCAGTCCTGGCTCCAACTCTTGTTCCTGCCAGTGTCTCGCGGGGTGCAGATGCACTAGAAAGGAAAAGACCACCCAAAGGCAGGGGCTGGCCTGGCTGTCAAGGGAGTGAGGTAGGAGGGCTCTGGTCACCAACCAATGAAGCTCACTGCTGGGTTAGGACATTTTCAGAGGTCCAAGACATTTCAGGCTGCATTTTCAGGCAGACACGTATTGAGGATGCTTTTGAAGGCTTCAGTGATGGGGCCACAGCCTCTCCCGTGCAGGCCAACTAGGATGAGAGAGATCCTAGGGCAGTACAGAATCACACAGAGAATGCCCATTTCTTATTCCATGACATTCTTGGGTTAGGCTGGTTCCGGGGGCAAGGGGTCTGTGACGGCTTCTTGGCAGCAGTGGGAACGTGTGAAATGGGCAGAAGTGCCCTCTTCCTCCTGTGCCACCACCATGCAGAGGAAAGGTGAGTCACAGGTGTGGTGCTTCACCCCCGCATCCAGTATTTTATCCAAGAGTGTATGGAATTCAGAGGCTTGTTTTTCTCAAAAAGAACTCTGGGCTGGGCGCGGTGCTCAAGCCTATAATCCCAGCACTTTGGGAGGCCAGTGGATCATTTGAGGTCAGAAGTTCAAATCGAGCCTGGCCAACGTGGTAAAACCCCATCTCTACTAAAAACACAAAAATTCGCCAGGTGTGGTGGTGTGCACCTGTAGTCCCAGCAACTTGGGGGGCTGAGGCATGAAAATCACTTGAACCTGGGAGGCGGAGGCTACAGTGAGCTGAGAGCAGGCCACTGCACTCCAGCCTGGGCGACGGAGGGAGACGCCGTCAAAAAAAAAAAATCTTCCCTACTGGCTGGTCTAACTGGTGTTCACATCACAGTTTCCCAACTACTCAGCGTGCCAGAAAAACCACCTGTGTGGACCAATTCCAGGCCCTGGTGCTGCGAAGATACTATTTAATAACTAGAAGGGACCTTTCTTGACTGACCACACTCCAGGCCTAAGGAAAGGTAGTTTCTACAACCTTTGTCGGGCATTCAGAGCACAGGGAAGGCAGCTGACGGCAGCTGGGCGCTGCGTGGATCAGAAGGTCAAGCTGGTCAGCTTCTGCGCAGCAGCAGCGTGGTTCCCGGGGAGACAACTCGCAAGACGGGAAAGGCTTACTCTTTCGTTGGGCCTGAGTTTAGATGACAGGAGGCAGTTCTGGGGCTTCATTTAGGGCTTTAAATGCTCTGTCCTTGCCATACCGTAGATGCCGTTTTTTGTTTGTTTTTTCTTTAATGCAGCCATTCCAGGGGACTATTTTAAACTGCTTTGGAGGGATGACAACTTTTTTCTCCCCCCCGCCGAGACAGCGTCTTGCTCTGTCTCCCAGGCTGGAGCACAGTGGCACGATCTCAGCTCACTTCAACCTCCACCTCGGGGTTCAAGTCATTCTCTGCCCCAGCCTCCCGAGTAGCTGGGATTACAGGTGCCCACCACTGGGCCTGGCTAATTTTTTTCTTTTTTGGGGTTTTGTTTTTTTTTTTTCTGTAGAAACGGGATTTCACCATGTTGGACAGGCTGGTTTTGAACTCCTGGCCTCAAGTGATCTGCCCGCCTTGGCCTCCCTCCCAAAGTGCTGGGATTACAGGTGTGAGCCACCATACCCAGCCGATAACACCTATTTCCAGCCTGGTGGCTTGAGGGGACACTTCCAATTCCTGATGGCATCAGCCTATAGATTCGTCACATCTTTGTGTCACCAATTTTTCCTGTCCCAGGAAACCTCGGCTAAGATGAATTGTGGGCTGTAAGGCCAAGCTGTTCTCCCAGCCAGCCCTTCCTACGGCTCTGGGTATGACTGACCCATGGCCCTTTTCCCGGAGGCTGGTGCTGCTGAGAGACCAGGTCAAGACTGGAGAAGACCTCACTGTTGTCAAACCACACCTTCCTGCTCTTCTTTCAGCCCCCCAAAGAAGAAAAAAGCCAGAGCAGGCTCCAGGCCGGAATGGTCAGGAAGTGGCGATGACTCCTCTCCCTCGAGTTCCAGGCAGGTCTCCCCTTACGAGGCCCCACCCACACAGGCTTCCCAGTCTCTGGGAGGAAGGCAGGAAAGCACCCCTCCCTTTCCAGCTTTGGCGGACAACCTCCGCGCCAAGAGCTTTCCCAGATTTTCAGTGTTTGCCAAAATGCCGTCCTGAGCCGGCTGTCAGCACCAGACAGAGAAGCCCACTTCCTTCTGTAGGCACCTGCCATTTGGGAATCAAGCAGACTGCGAAGCACCCATTCTTGTTGGGAAACTTCTATGAAGCTACTGAAAGGGTGTAAGTCCATCATACAGCTTTTCAGAGACACTCACTGTAGCTACAGAGCCTGTAAACTGGGCAGAAAGCGTGGCCTCAGCCTCAGTCCCTGCTGAGACGAGGCAGCCCAGTAACTGGCTCCATTCCGGCTAACTGGATGCCACAAAGCCCTATTTAAGAGGCAACGTGACATAATCGATAAACTGGGTCTCACAGATCCCCACGCAGAGCGCTGCCTCTCCCAAGTATGTGCCATACTGCACTGGTGCCAAGGCACCCCGGCTTCACGTGGGCCACATCTCCCGTGTCTCACAATCACTGTCAGGAGGCAGCAGCTGTGATGGTGTCATTGCCCGACTCCTGGCGAGATCAATAAAGCCCAGCAGCAAAATTTGCAAAACGGGAAATACAAAATTAGGCGGGCGTGGTGGCGCATGCCTGTAATCCCAGCTACTTGGGAGACTGAGGCAGGAGAAGTGCTTGAATCCGGGAGGTGGAGGTTGCAGTGAGCCAAGATCACGCCATTGCACTCCAGCCTGGGCAACAAGAGTGAAAATCCGTCTCCAGAGGAAAAAAAAAACTTGCAGAATGAGCATCAGCAGCTTAGAAGGAAATTCTGGAGCCGCACTGGAATCTGCTTTTCAGGAATGCTGTATCACCAACACACACCATGAGACAGGGCACAACACTGTTACAGTCGGGGAGGGGGCAGAGCTGGCTACAGGGCGCTCCCTAAAGCTGTGGCTCCACGCAGGGTGCCTCCCCCCTCCCAGAAGTGCCAGCTTCCACGTTGGCTCTCAGGAGACCCGCACTAGTGGCGTCTCTGGGGCAGCTGCCAAGAGAGGCAGAGTCAGCACGCGCAGCGGGCACAGGAGGAAGGCTACGTGAACTGACTCCTCCTGCTGCAAAGGCTGTGCCAGCCCCGCCACCCATCACTTCCAAGCCTTCAAAACCTGCTCCTCTCCCGAGGCATGGCACAGAGAGTGGGAGTCAAGGCCACTGAGGCCTCGTTTGGAAAGGTACCGCAGCAAAAGACTGGGCTCGTGCCCAAGCCTGGCCTCACGATGAATTAGCCGCGCAAGCTCAGGCACCTCAAACCCAGGCCCATTGTCCTTTCTGCCACCTGAGGTCAGAGCACTGTGTCCTGTCCTCAGGTCACCTCTGTGCAGTTCTCGCGGGCCTCACTGTGACTCAGCGTCCCAGCTTTGGCTCCTGGGTCTCAGCTGCATCGGTCAGGGGTCATTTCCGGCCACTCTGGGCTGGGGGGAGTGGAGTGCTGGCTACGACTCTCTTCTAAGACGACATTTGGGAGTGAGGGATAGGACTGAGCGGCTGAAACGAAAACACCTGGACGCGAGAGGCTGCCCGCCGCAAGGGAGATGAGCCCCACCAGCAGGGAGGAAGGGCACACGACGCAGATCGCTCGCTCCCGAGTTTCATGGAGAGCCACGCGAAACCAGATACCCGGCAGCCCCAGGAAGAAAACCCACCCAGGGGCACTCTTTAGCTAGACAGGCAAACAGTACAGAGCGGCATTCACGCCAGGTGGCAGCTGCTCTCTCTGACCAGGTCCGCAGTAGCACCTGACACCCCACAGTCCAAACAGAAGGCGGGAGATGAGGTCCAGGGAGTCGGCCGGTTTCCTCACGAGGGGATCATTTGCCAAGAGCTGCTATAGCCACAAAAAAAGGTCACTAAGGCCGGCCACGGTGGCTCACACCTGTAATCCCAGAACTTTGGGAGGCTGAGGTGGGTGGACTACCTGAGGTCAAGAGTTCAAGACCAGCCTGAACAACGTGTTGAAACCCAGCTTCTACTAAAAATACAACAACAACAAAAAAAAAATTTAGCCGGGCATGGCGGCGGGCACCTGTAATCCCAGCTACTTAGGAGGCTGAGTCAGGAGAATCGCTGGAACCTGGGAGGTGGAGGTCGCGGTGAGCCGAGATCACACCACTGCACTCCAGCCTGGGTGACAGCGAGACTCCATCTCAAAAAACAAACCAAAGTCATTGAAGTTGGTATATAACTCCCCACTGCTAAATCAGACTGGCTAAGAAAATTTTTTTTAATTTTTAAAGTGAAAATCTCTTCCCAAAGGGACCAGAAATAAGCCCAAAGGCACACTGCTACCCTCCAGGGACCTGGCCCAGGCTCTTCTGGACACAAAGTGGTGGTGACATGCAGTGGATGACATGTGGGCCCCTGTAGCCTGGGCCCTTCCTCCACATATCAACTGAGTGGCCAGCAATTGGCAAAACAGTCTGGATAAGATGAGCCCAGGGTGGGGCCGGGCACGGTGGCTCACGCCTGTAATCCCAGCACTTTGGGAGGCCGAGGTGGGTGGATCGCAAGGTCAGGGGTTCGAGACCAGCCTGACCAACATGCTGAAACCCCGTCTCTACTAAAAATACAAAAATTAGCTGGGTGTGGTGGCGGGCACCTGTAATCCCAGCTACTCAGGAGGCTGAGGCAGGAGAATTGCTTGAACCCGGAAGGCGGAGGTTGCAGTGAGCGGAGATCACGTCACTGCACTCCAGCCTGGGAGACAAAGCGAGACTCCATCTCAAAAAAAAAAAAAAAAAAAAGATGAGCCCAGGGTGTTCAAGATGCAAAGGAAGTGAGAAATCACTTGGGGAGCTAGGGATGAAGACTCAGGGCTCCAAACATCATCTGTGCTTTAACCAGAGTTAAAGACCTGCTTGCTGTGTTTTAGTTGGGCTTCCTACGTAAATAAAGAGGCCAGCTAAATGCTGAAACCGCTCATCTAATCCAAACCTTCCCATGAGGGTTGGGAAAGAAGCTGGACGTTGCTGCACATCAACAAGAGGCTTAGGATTGTCCTCTCAGCCACTGCAGCTCAGCCGAGCACAGCACACACCCACTGCAAGTGTCCCTGGAGACTCAGCTCAGGACAAAATCTCCAGGAACTAACAGCAGATATTCCTGTCCATAGATTAATAGAGAAATGTTTGACAATGGATCCTACTTAATAATTCTTATTCACTCAGGACTTTATTTTATTTTAGAGACGGAGTCTAGCCCTATTACCCAGGCTGGAGTGCAATGGCATGATCTCGGCTCATTGCAACCTCTGCCTCCTGGGTTCAAGCGATTCTCCTGCCTCAGCCTCCCGAGTAGCTGGGATGACAGGCACACACCACCACGCCCAGCTAATTTTTGTATTTTAGTAGAGACGGGGTTTCACCATGTTGGTCAGGCTGGTCTCGAACTCCTGACCTTGTGATCCGCCCGCCTCAGCCTCCCAAAGTCACTCAGGGTTTTGATTCACTTCATTCTCATTTACTTATAGTTTTAAAACTATAAAATATACTGTTTCTATTGTTATAAGCAAACAGTGCTCAGAATCTGATGCATTCACACAGAACCCCAGTTTACGCGTTCTTCAATGTGTTACCTTGTGTCTTGCTTCCAAATATCTGACACCTTCTCTCACTTGCTGGCATTAACCTGAGGGATGAGAAGAAGTGCCAGTTCGAAGAGACTTCTGATCCCAGAATGACAGCATGTGTCATGAATGGCAGCCCAGCTGCAGGACCAGCTCCCGGATCCATCCCAGTTACTCTGGGACTTCGTGAACTTCCACCCTCAACATCCTGGTCCTTCCTTCCAGATTTTCACATGGGGCCCAGGCCACTCTCGAACTGCTCCTGGCAATCACAGCCAAGCCCAGAAGCCAGTGCCAAGAAACAGCATGAGGACGCCCGCTCCACACATAAGACATCTCCAGAGGCCGCCCGATCTCTGTCCCATTCCACAGCTGCTGTCGTTGCAACCTGACTTTATGGGCCCCAACTCTCCTCTCATGGGATGGCAGAGACTGAATAAAGCAACATCAATCCTTTTTTTCTGTGAAATTTATTGTTTCCACATTAAAAGACTTTTTTTGAGGGGAAGTATTTTTTGTAACCACATGATGATCCTATACAGCTGCCCAGAGTAGGACACCATCAGAGTCATTAACATGCCATATGAGTTCTGAATAAATAAAAGCTACAAAGCCCAAGTTATATACAAATATCTTAGGCAATAATGTTTACAAACCTATGTACAATAAAACAAATGTAAACAGTAAATGCAGCATGAGAGTAATCAAAGGATGCACAGGGACAGCCGCCGCTGTTCAGTCCACCCCGGAGCTGGTACCAGCCCGCCCTGGAACCAGCCACTCACCCTTCCGAACACAACGGGACGGCCCTTGGGAGAGAAAACAAAAACGCTCCAAAGATGTGGTTGAACTGAAGGACGGGAAGGCTGGCGAGAGGCTGCCCGCCTCCCTCACCCCGAGTCTGAGGCGCCCGGAGGACGAGATAGCACAGAGGCTCGGCCCGTGTGTGCCCCGTCCCAGAGGCTCCTGCCACATGGGGCTCAGACGGGCATTGTGCTGCTCTGGGAGGCAAGTCCATGGAATGGTAGCTGCTTAAGTAAAATCAGAAGGTGCAGAAAATGTTCCCTAATTCAGTAACCTTCCTGACTCTTTGCCAGAAACAGGCCCAAACCGTGAGGGGCGGAGTTGGGGGACACATGATCATGAGCACTGGAGATGCCTGGGTGGGAGCTCAGGAGGGCACACATTGACCTGATTTGGGGGAGAACTTCTAGAAGATTTGCAATGTCCTAAACACAACTAAACCCTATCAGCACAGCAGAGTGGGGGCTACGAGGCAGGTGCGATGAATGGGTACTTCTGCATCCAGTGACCAAGTAATACACGTATGTATCACCTTGTGACCCACGAAAGTGCAATCATGTGAAACCAACGGCACTACGGCGAGAAGAGAAAATAGCCAGTATTGATATAGCGCAGAGTTCCGGGGCTGGGCAGGGCCCAGCAGCCGCCACTGCATGCAGCCTGCCCTCTGCCAGCCGTGCGGAGGCAGACGGAGGGGCACGGGGCTGGGCCCAGGCACCGAGGGGTGAGGCGTGGGTGTCCTGGGTTGCTGGAGGAGGGCAGGAGCCCCCACCTGGAGGCTGGGCACTCACACACTGAGAGGCAGCATACCCGGCGCTGACGACGGACGCGAGGAGCCCAGACCAGGAGGAGGAGGAGCAGGGTCAAAGCCGTTTACTGCCCTGTGGGAGCAACCAGAGCACAGAAGGGAAGAAAGAGGAAAAGAAAAACAAATTCGTTTAAAATCACTCACACACAGTAGGAAATTCATCTGCTTTCTCAAACTATTCCTTGCCCGCAGTAGGGTCCTGATGGCCCAAGGGGGACTGGCTGCCTGGAAAGCACCAGCTGGTTAGAGAATTGAGCATTTGGGAATCCTGGGGAACCAGGACCACATGACCCTTCTTGGCAACTTCTGCACACGGGCCACTGAAGCCACAGTCCTGATTATTTCCCCACAGAGCAGGTCTAAATGCCTGGCAATAGCGAACTAGTTAAATAAATAATGGTGCAACTAAACAATAAGATATTACACAGCCATTAAAAACACACTCCACAAGTTTTTAATAGCATGGGAAAATATTCAGAATGTAACTAAGTGGGAAAAGATGCAGGTTACCAAACTCTGTATGTTCAATGACATGAAAGAAAAAAAAGCAAATAGTATATATTCTAGATTCTAGACTATGGCCCCTTGGACAGACATTACTATCCATGTAGTTAAATCCACAGTGCAGGGGTGGGGCGGGGAGTGTGTATAAATAAATGTATATATACACACATTATATATATGCACACACACATGTATACACACACACCAACATATATGTACATAGGATCATATATATCACAGAAAGAAAATTTAAGAATCGTTACTTTTCTTCCCTCTGGGCTGTGGGTGAATTCTGTTTACTACTTTATCCTTTTTTCATCATTTTCCAAATCTCCTTACATTTTCCAAATATAATGTATTAATACACAAATATCTTAATAAGGTGGAGAAAAAGAACTTTTTAAAAACGGTTTAGCAAGCAATGCCAGATGAGTAGGCTTTTCAATGCAGCCTGGTGTGCAGACAGCCCAGCCCAACCCAACAGCCTGCAGCCAGGACCCAGCGCACCCGGAGCCCAGCGATGCAGGGAGCCCCCAGCGTCCCCTCACCCACCGTGCAGCGCAGCCACAGGAAGCAGCGAGAGGGAGGGAGTGTGCAGCCTGGAACGTCTCTGAGGAGCCACTTCAGCCTTTCCACCTTGAAAAGCTTCCTAGGAAAACTGGTCCCACTAGCAATTTAGGAGACAAAGCCAACCACGGCAAGGGGCCACGCCTGCGCGCCACTGCCCCCGCCCGCTCCAGAGGGCTCCACAGACTCAGGGAGAGGTTCTCCTTAAAAACAAGAAAAAGTGCAGACACACACTCCCTGCAGAGACAGCTGTTTCGTACGCTGGCGAGGCGAGGACAACCTCACAGGGACACGGGCATGCGGAGACTTGACAAACAGTCCCTGCCTACTTGGAAGAAACAAAGTTCGCGTCTAAAGAAACTAAACTCAGAGTATATGTGTGGAGTTTAAATTCCACCCATGCATACAGAGACCAAGAGCCTCAGGAGAAAGGCTCTGACAAATGTCATTTCTCCCTGTTGCACACTGTCCTACTTCAACGACAAACAGCCAGATTGTCCCTTTCCTCGCTGGGTTAGGAGAGGTCTGATTTTTAAGCTTCAACACATTTGCAAGTCTGAAACCATCCTTCCCGTTCTCCCAAGGTCACAGGCCTGTGCCTCTTCTGGGGCCAAGGCCATATCCTATTTGCCATGGTAGCCCTCATATAATAGGCTCCATCTGTCTGGCTAGTCCCAGAGGCCCTGACACCTGCTTCTAGAAACCTCAGGGATAACCAGGCAGGCCCCACAAACGGCCGCAGCTCTCAGCACGTGAACCTCAGATTCCCAGCCTCACACATCACAGGGGCAGGGCAAGCCCCCAAACCGGCACTGTAGACAGCCCCGGAACCCGGCAGAGCCTCACACACCACAGGGGCAGGGCAAGCCCCCAAACCGGCACTGTAGACAGCCCCCGGAACCCGGCAGAGAGGGAGCACTGTTGCATGCCAAGAAGCTGGCACCTGGGCCACGGGGGTGTGCAAAAGCAGCAACTAGGAGATGGCTCCTCGAGCAGGTTGAGGATGGGATTCTGGCATTTTCAAGTGAGATGGACCTTAAGGAACATCAGGTTCGTCCCACTGTTCCACTGCCAAGGCAACCAAAGCAAGACAAGGTCCAGCCATTAGCCTAGGCTCACCTAGTGAGACGATGGGGAAGTCGGGCCCACAGCTGCCTCCAGATGCCCAGGCCAGGACCCTTTCCTAGCCTCCTCCTGGCGAGAGGCCACCTAGAAGCCCTCAGCAAGCAACCACTTCAGCACTCCCAGTGCAGGCCGGCTCTAATGGGAAAAGCAAGTGGTGCAGCCCAGGCTAGAGAGAACCGGTAAATTTCTATCTGGACAGAAACGGAACGCTTAATGTGAAGGCGGGTGGAGTAGAGAACGTCAATCCACCAGCGTCTCACCTAGCACCTCTCTCTTGAATCAAGAAGTAGAAAGTTAAAGAACAGAGAGAGAAGAAAGCTGGCCTTCTAGATGGGAGGACAGGTCTGGTGAAGTCCCCTCGGGGGCCTGCAAAGCGGTGCACGGGGAAAAGATTTTCAAGAGAAGAGACTCTCTATATTCAACATATTCAGTTGCAGGGAGCAGCGAAGGGCCACAGGGCAATGTTCCAGTGGACAAGACCGGACTGAAGGAAGAGAGACGGGGCATGCTGGAAGATACAGATCTGGGAGTCATATATGTAGAAAAAGGTTCCAGAGCTATAAAATTTCATGATCTTACCACCAAAGACTAGTTAAGGAGACTGAAATGTAGAGAATCCAGCTCAGAAAAAGCGCTAAGGTCAGTTGTAAAATGGCAGTGGAAGAAGTGAAAAGAGGCAAGAGACAAGGCACATTTAGAAGCTACTCGGGACAATAAATCTAAAGCAGCCGAGATAAAGGATGGAAACATTAAGTCTGTCAAAGCAGCAAGGATGAGGACACTGGAGAGGGCAGGAGGGTGGCCTCCAGCTATCCAGAAGAGCTGGCAGGTAGGCACACGCCACACCCGAGTCTCCCTATTTCAGTGGATGAGTGTGGGCTCAGAGCAGCTCCGGCCTGCTCCACTCCTCAGTCCAGGCTCTGCAAACTGCAAAGCACTTCTGAAATGTAAGGCAGATCTTACACACGTCCCCATCTACCATTCCATTTTAACTGGGGACTCCATGCGTGAGCACAGAGGTGAGGGAGTGCTCACACTGGTCCTGATGTGAGAATACAGAAGCAACTGGGTAACGGGAAGAATCCCAGTCCCAGGAAGACAGTCAAAGGTGGTCCCAGGGCCTGACAGTAACCCTAAACCGCCATCGCCAGACTCTGAAATCAACACTGCAGCGCCCTAGCCCACTCAGGCGTGCCACCTGGCATGCTACTCCCAGCCACCCCAGGACCACTGCAACTAATTTGCTCTTGTGTCTCACAGCTGAACTAATAATAACGGCATCCAGTCAAGTCGAATAGGACCGTGAAAGCTCACGGATGGGCTGTAAGTCAGTTAAAGCTGGGTCAGCCCCATGCAGTTAGTAAAACCAGACTGTTAATGTGTCTTCCACCACACACCAGGATTAAGAAAGAATGAAAAAGAGCACAGCAAACAAATTCAGTTACCCATGAATAACGTGGGAAATATGACTTTTTCTTGCCTAATAAAAGAAAGGAAAACATATTAAACAGTAATACAAATACTATTTCCACACCGTGCCCTAAAATTAGTCCATGCCCACCTACACACAGCCCAGAACAACTCAGAGTGGCTTACAAAAATAGAGACACGTTACATAAGAAACTGCATAAAGTTATGGGGAAAAAAAAGAATGGTTTTGAGAGAATCCAGGGACCACACTCCACATGAAATGTGTGTCCTTTCAGATGGTGAGACAAAGGGTGACCACGGTTGAAGGAAACAGCTCGGCACCTGGGAAGCAGGCACGGCAGCCCACGTTTCAGGAACTGGCAGAAGTGATCAGAGACTAGACAAAATCCTGATTCCAAGAAGCCCTCCAGTGACCAGAATTTACAAAATACTTTTGAATCCCACCAAGCAATATGCCCAGTTAAGGTATATTGTTTTATGTTAGAAGGCTTCACTGCATCTAAAGTTTCAGCGGGTGGGAAGGTGGAACACACGTACACCCACACACACGGACACGCACACACACGGACACGCACACACACGTACACCCACACACACGGACACGCACACACACGGACACGCACACACACGGACACCCACACACACGGACACGCACACACACGGACACGCACACACACGGGCACGCACACACACGGACACGCACACACACGGACACCCACACACACGGACACGCACACAAACCTACTTTGATGACATCTCTCCCCCAAACAACCCTGCCACAGGTTTCTAGCGGCACTAGTGACCTATCGCCACGGTGCTACAGACACCTCAGGAGTGAGAGGGAGGGCAGGTTCTACAGTGGACTCAGGAGTGAGAGGGAGGGCAGGTTCTACAGTGGACTCAGGAGTGAGAGGGAGGGCAGGTTCTACAGTGGACTCAGGAGTGAGAGGGAGGGCAGGTTCTACAGTGGACTCAGGAGTGAGAGGGAGGGCAGGTTCTACAGTGACTCAGGAGTGAGAGGGAGGGCAGGTTCTACAGTGACTCAGGAGTGAGAGGGAGGGCAGGTTCTACAGTGACTCAGGAGTGAGAGGGAGGGCAGGTTCTACAGTGACTCAGGAGTGAGAGGGAGGGAGGGCAGGTTCTACAGTGGACTCAGGAGTGAGAGGGAGGGAGGGAGGGAGGGCAGGTTCTACAGTGGACTCAGGAGTGAGAGGGAGGGCAGGCAGGTTCTACAGTGGACTCAGGAGTGAGAGGGAGGGAGGGAGGGCAGGTTCTACAGTGGACTCAGGAGTGAGAGGGAGGGAGGGCAGGTTCTACAGTGGACTCAGGAGTGAGAGGGAGGGAGGGAGGGCAGGTTCTACAGTGGACTCAGGAGTGAGAGGGAGGGCAGGTTCTACAGTGGACTCAGGAGTGAGAGGGAGGGAGGGCAGGTTCTACAGTGGACTCAGGAGTGAGAGGGAGGGAGGGCAGGTTCTGCAGTGGAGGCTTTTTCCAATGGGGCGCTCTTCTCCTGCTGAAACGACAAGCCATGCTTCTACACTTCTATACAGACAGGCTTTTGTGTTCTTTAACCTGCCAGAGTGTGTCATGGACCTAGGAACTGCGATAGCCTGCCCTTCCTTTTGCAGGTGGTACACAACATCTTGGTGTTTATCTGGTCAACAGGTCGGCAGGAAGAAAGGCCAGAGGTAAAAAGCCAGGCAGGCCAGAAGCCAGAATCGAAGCAAAGCGGCCAGAAAGTGAAAACACAGCAAAACCCACAAAAAAGTTCTCCTCAGGAATACAGCAACTAGAAAGAAAACACCAGCACCAGTAGGTTCCTATTCCAGTGTGCATACACAATCTACTTATCACATAAGCTAAACACTCACACGATAGCCACTTCACAAAAGCGTATTTCTTAATGGAAAAGGCACAATGTAAAATGTCTATCATTTAAAACCAACACTAAGTATCTGCAACTGTTCTGATTGGGAAGCACAGCCACTCCGGGTTCAGCTCAAGAAGTAAAGCCTACAATTGCATCTCGGATGCTCTCAAGGGACAGGGGTGCAGCCAGTGTGCCCAAGGCCCGTTCCTGGCTTCAGCTCACCCTGAGGTCCCCACATCTCTTGGCAATCCCTGCCCAGGTGCTCTGCCTTGGGAGGCAAGTGGCAGGCAGGAGTAGTGACCCTGAACAGACAGTGTCATCCTTCCCTCCTCGTGACTGTTCTTAAGGGCTTCCACATGCACAGGCACCTGTCCAACCTATCCATTTATGGTTCATGCCTGCTCTCATGTAAGGCACCTGAGGCCCATCAAGAAATATGATTCCAAGGAGAGACTAATAACTACTCTAGTAGAGGGTCATTATAAGTTGTAGGGAAAAATAATTAGGCACTGTTTCCAACATTTATGAAGACTACCCTAAACATTCTCCATATCATTTAGGGGAAATGGCTACTTTCATGTAAAACCGTCCAGTCATTCCATTTACCATTCCAGTATAAAAACAAGGGCTGCCTCAAGTCTGCCTGAAACTCCTAAGCCTGAGGAAAATCAATTTTATATTTACTCCACCCGAGGAAACCCAATGGTTAGAATAAGGTTCTGATTTCAGCTGGGCGCGGTGGCAATCCCAGCACTCTGGGAGGCTGAGGCAGGAGGATCACTTGAGCCCAGGAGTTTCAGACCAGCCTAGGCAACACAGTGAGACCGCATCTCTTCCAAAGAAAAAAAAATTATTTAAAAAATTTGTTAAAAAAAGAATAAAGTTCTAATTTGTATAGTGAGGTTTCAGAATGTGTTTTTAATACAAAACCCTTAATGAAATGTATATACCTCAGGGTGAAATTCTCTTAAGGGACAGAGATCAACCAAAACATTCCACTACAAGGAGAAGAGCCTTTTCACAGTGCACTGTGTGTCAAATCTGCTCCTTTATAAATGGGCCACAATTATTGGGGATGGCAGAAAATGCCAGCTGCTTTAAGAAATCGTGAACATTTCTAGAGTTGTACCTGTTCTGCTTTCAGAGAAAAACAAGCAAGAATGACCTCTATGACTCAAAGCAGAGACAGTGGCAGGGGATCACGGGTGCCTGTTGGCTGCTTCAGTAACAACTACCTTAAGCAGCACCGTGAGCATCCCAGGCCACGGGTCCTAACAGTGACCCATATTAAGGCATACTTGTACAACCATGTATTACCATGCAGTATTTAAAAATAAGTAAATTGAGGTAGAATAATATACATGACATGGAAAGATAATGGCAATATAAGTCATGATAGGCACATTGCAAAGCAATATTTAAAGTAAAATCCCATAACTGTGTTACAAACAACTTAGAGCAGATGCATAAAAATAGGATTTGACATGCCTTGGAATAACTGTAAGGAATGCAGAAACAGTGTGAAGGCAGGAAACAATGACTTTTTAGTTCATATACTTCTATACCAACTGAAATTTTTTGCATTAAGGATGCTTCAATCTTAAGACAATTTTATTTCAGTCTTCAAAAGAGCCTTAACTTTATACAAAAGTTGTATCTCCTAAACTGTATTTGATCCAGAGCCTAAGTACTTCAGGGCTTTATATTTCTCCAAAATTCTCACAGGGGATGTCTGTTGTACAGTTTGCATATATTTAATTGTGATGCTCTCTTCTACCCCAAAAAAGTATTTGCAAGTCTGCCAGCCTGTAAGCACCTGGAGAACAGGGACCTTATCACAGTCGTTTTGACTCACCAGAGCCTAACACTGCTGCCTTTCAAGAGTCTGCTTCCCAGGACAGAAGCCTCAGATTCAGGGTTCCTGGGGCAACAGACTCCACGGGGACTAGAGGACAACAACAGACATCATGTCCCCTAAGATTAGAATGGTAACAGGCTGCAGGCAGGTTTGCCAAGCTGAGTTTACCTTTTCAAGGCTTCATTATGCTCACTTAATAATGTCACTTTACTACTCAAAAAATTATCACTTAAAACATTCAGGACTTACCCTTTGTCGAAGAAAGATGTATGCCCTGATCGAGAGAACTTTGTGCCATTGCCATTCAGCACCCCACAGTTAACATTCCCTGAAATATAGGATTTTCGTGATGCTTGGTCCTTTGCAAAATTCCTGCAAGCTGCTAATTTGGATTCTAAAGCCTACAAAAAAAAAGAAGGAATGATACGGTTGTCAAAACAGTAGCTGCACATAAAAATTTGCATTTCAAACCATTTCTATTTCAAGCCTCAAAACCTACTCATCTCAGTTGATAATGGTGGTTAGTTCAGCCATGATCAATCAACTTTCTAATAAAAAGGCAGAATACTTATGCTCCCTTTCTAATGAGCTCAGAATATTTTATTTTTTCCTCTTAGTGTTACTGAGGGAAATACACGTAATCTTCCCCTCACAAGTAAGAAGAGTGTGGCACGGGAGGTCGAACAGCAGACCCCAGGTCTCTTGTCCCATCCATTGTTCGTTTCTAAATTGTAGACTGTTGGTTGGTGTTAGGAGCAGGGTGTGTTTGGGGAGCAAGCACTATTAAAAAACCCAAAAATATCACTTGAGAATTTTTTTTAGGGCAGCCAATTCTTTCTCTAGGTTCTTCATTTTTTCTACTGCATGAGAATGAATGAGAACATTTACAACACTTTACATGAAATTAAAAGCTATTTTATTTCTGAGAGCACTCTGTAAAATATTTAACTGATATCCTTTGTAATTAAATAATTCACCTGCAAATGACACTGGTCTTTTAGCATTTACCTCTAAATTGGGCACCCTTGTTTTGCACCTGTCACCACAACATCTGGCAAGCACCAGGCTCTGCCAACACAGATGGCATGAAGAGATCAGGCATTTCTCATGTATTTCCACGCACTTAGACATCAACTGCCTCTTTCCCATAAACACTTTGCCCAGATCAAACCCCTCCTTCTCCAAAAAAAAAAAAAAAAAAAAAAAAATATATATATATATATATATATATATATATAAAAAATATATACACACACAATTCATGTCTATTATCCACGACAGTAAAGGACTGGGAATGCACAGCTAAATTAAATCCACAGGTAAAATATACTTCGAGAATCCATTTGGACCTCCTCCCCCCACATTTCAATAAGAGCTATTAAAGAAACAGCAACAACGGCTGGGCGCAGTGGCTCATCCCTGTAATCCCAGCACTTTGGGAGGCCGAGGCAGGTGGATCACTCAAGGCCAGGAGTTCGAGACCAGCCTGGCCAACATGGTGAAAGCCTGTCTCTACTAAAGAAAAAATTTTAAAAATTAGCTGGGCGTGGTGGCATGCACCTGTAATCCCAACTATGCGGGAGGCTAAGGCACAAGAATCACTGGAACCCAGGAAGCAGAGATTGCAGTGAGCCTAGATAGCACCGCTGCACTCTTGCCTGGGCGACGGAGTGAGACTCTGTCTCAAAAAAAAGAAACAGCAACAAAAACAGACAAACTTTTTTCTTCTCCTTCTTTCCTATGACAAAAGTACAATGACCTACTAAAATGACAACAGAAACAAGGAAGACAGGTAATGACCTTGTAGGACGAACTCTGAATAAGCATAATTCAGCAATAATTCAGCAGCTTATCAAAGCTACACATACACAGTAGAAATTGAGAGCCATTCAATTCCTATATTCAAGACACGCGTTCATTCATTCAAATACATATTGAGTATCTATCACACGGCAGGCACAACTTATGTCTGAGACATCAGTGAGACATCCAAGCACAAGCACCAGGTCTTTTCAGGAGGAAAAGGGTGGTCTAGAGATTAAGATTTGAAAGATATCCCCACCCAGGGGTGGATGAAACTATGGTTGTGATTAAGAAGATCAGAAAATCAAGGACAGAACTCTGAGTAAAACCAATGTCGAAAGGGTGAGCAGATGGACCCTACAAGATGACTAAGAGGAATGGAAAGAAAGTTGGGAGCAGCCATGAAACAGCATCAGAGAAGCAGAGAAAAGAGGGCACTGAAAAAAAAAAAAAAAAGGTCAGTGTTGAATGCTTCAAGTAAAATTAGGACAGAACAGCATCCACTGGATTTGACAGCACTGAGATCACCAGTGAGCAGTTTTAGCGGCACAAGCAGGGGACAGAGCCCAGGCTAAAGTGTCTGGGGAGTGTGCATGCAGTCAAAATGCTAACAAAAAACGGAGACACGCTTTCAAGAAGCTTTAAAGTATGCAATATGTACCACATAAGTATTATATATATTTATGTGGATAGCATGCAATACAGAAATATCAAAGTATACATGTATAATACATAACATATAATGTGTAATATGTAAACATTACACACAAATATTAACACATATATAGTAAAAGGCTGAAGATACAGGAGAAATAAAGATTTAAGGGTTGGAAGAAATGAGATCCAAAGCACAGATGGACAAAATTAGCCACAGGTAGGAATTTGCACTTTTACCACTGGGACAAAAAGGAGGAATGGCTACAAACAGAGGTAATAATAGGAGGGTAATAGCAGAAGATGAGAAAAGAAATCAAAGAAGTTTAAAACAAATGGCCTTCATTTTCTCTGTGAAGGGGATGCAAGAGTCGAGAACGGCTTCCAGTTCAAGTCAGCGGACAAAGTGTAAAGAGGCATAAATGAAATATTCATAAAAGCCAACAAAGGCTGGTGGACAGCAGCAGACGCCAAGTGTTGATGACTTTTGGAGGTCGTTATTTTGATAACTCTTAGAAGACAGATTGTCAGCTGAATGTGTAAACCATACAAGGATGCCAAATTAAACTTCTATGCACCACTTCTGAATAAATTAAAGTACTAAAGCAAAACAAACAAGGAACAAAGAGAGACGACAACGTGGGCTTGAGGAATAGGCAGAACTAACCCAAGAGTAAAATGGAGAGAAATTCGAGAGCAACAACAACGCAGCAGCCCTCGAAGCCCATCAGGGCATCCCACAAAGAGTGTGAAGAAGCAACTAGAAGATACGAGAGCAAAGAAAGGTACAGGTTTTTTCTACTCAAAAGAGAGAAGGGGAAACAAATGCTAGGAAAAGAAAGCAGCATACAGTCAGCTACAATATGAAATATTAAAAAACCCGGTATGATTTTGAGTAAATTACAGTTAAAGAACAAAATTCTCAAAACACATTTGTTGAGTGGCACAAATATAAAGACCCGAAAGTCCAGCATCTCCTCTGTGATGACACAGTAAATAACACATACATAGGCATTGTTACAAATGCTGTTTGACTAATTTTCCATTTTTAGAACCAACCAACAGAGAGCTCACACAGCTAGTAGAGGGCTCAGAAAGGGAAAGCGGAGTGGGAGTGTCAGGGGAAGAAAGGGAGAGAACAGAGAGTTAAGATATAGCCTCATACTGGCCAGAAATGGTGGCTCACACCTGTAATCCCAGCACTTCGGGAGGCCAAGGCAGGCAGATCACCCGAAGTCAGGAGTTCGAGACCAGTGTGGCCAACATGGTGAACTCCATCTCTACTAAAAATACAAAAATCAGCCAGGCATGGTGGCGGGTGCCTGTAATCCCAGCTACTCGGGAGGCTGAGGCAGGAGAATCACTTGAATCCGGGAGGCGGAGGTTGCAGCGAGCCGAGATCATGCCACTGCACTCCAGCCTTGGCAACAAAGCGAGACTCTGTCTCAAAAAAAAAAAAAAAGATATAACCTAATACATTTGGAAATGAAAGTTTAAGAACATTAAAGTAATTTTTTTATAAGAACAAAAAATAAAAATTAAAATTTGGGAGGAGGTGATCTAAATTCCTCATCTCTGCTTAAAGTTGAGTAAATCAAGATAAACAGAAAAATAAGCATATTATTTCAAGTATTAAAGACAAATACTCCAACACAGAGGATTTTAAAATCTATCTTGGGAGTGAAGGAAGATTACTTTAGGTACTATAGAAATGACCTATGCACTTTACTTTGTATTTTAACTTTAAAATGCAGGTTTAATCTGATGGTCAGAAAATAACCCCTATGATGAGCTGAAACAGGCAAACATAAGACCTGTGTCTTGGCCTCCCATATCTGCTTTAGATAAAGTATAATGCAATTTCTACATTTTTTAGAAAGTGTCACACACGAAAATAAGTGAAGGGGGTAGTAGATACTGGGAAATGGCAAGGGTTGGAGAGGTCAAAGTCACTAAGGGAAACAGGAATGGGAGCTAATGCTAGAAACGCAGACTTGATAGTGGCATAAATCCACATGATTCTGCAACTGTTTCCAGTAATTCAGATGGCAGACCTTATTTGTGGCCAGAGAGACCATGAAGTCAACAGTGACAGAGTAAGAGATGTGTGAGATCACCGATGAAAGAAAGGAAGTGAAAGGAAGAGATGGCAGATAAAAACAAACACACCAAAAAATGGGGTAATACTCTTGATGAGGTTAAAGAGTAGGTATGATACAGAGTAAAACACTGACTAAGCAGAAAAACGGATTTTTTTTTTTTTTTTTTTTTTTTTTTTTTTGGAGACGGAGTCTTGCTCTGTTGCCAGGCTGGAGTGCAGTGGTGCAATCTCGGCTCACTGCAACCTCCGCCTCCTGGGTTCCAGTGATTCTTCTGCCTTAGCCTCCCAAGTAGTGGGATTACAGGCACCTGCCACCATGCCAGAATAATTTTTGTATTATTAGTAGAGACGGGGTTTCACCATGTTGGCCAAGCTGGTCTCAAACTCCTAACCTCAAGTGATCCACCCACCTCAGCCTCCCAAAATGCTGGAATTACAGGTGTGAGCCACCACGTCTGGCTGGGTTTAATATTTCAGAAGCAAAACTGTTCTGGAATGCAAGGCTCACACCAAGAAGAAGGCACTGAGGTTGAGGTGGCCAAGGAACAATAAGGTGGGCAAGACTAAGAATAGAGAGTAATGCCATGAGTCAAATGTTAAAGTCCCACAAACACAAGACAAGGGAATGACCAGGAAGACGGCAGACAACAGTAAAGACCAGGATGAGGGTGGTAGAAGACACACAGCAGGCCTTAGACAAAGTATTCTAGACAAGGACAGAGGCGTCGTGCTGTTGAAACAGGAATGGAGAACAGGAAGAATGCCCCGGTGGGAACCTCAGAGCTCAAAGTACAGGCTCTTCTGCAGGGGCATCCTGAAGTGTCATCTGAACTAGCCTCTGGCCAGTCAATGGATGCTTTTGCTTGTCAGCTTCATGACAGCCTTTACCACGGGAAAGTCTCCTTTCTTTCTTCCCTCACTTCAAATTAAGAAATAATTCAATACCTTGTCAGTGGAAACACCTAGTGATAAATAATTGAAACTTACCCCTACTTTCCGTAAGAGATCCCCCACGATGTTTAGTGCTGATATCCTAGCAGAGGGAGTTAGTGGACTGGTACCAAAACCATTTGGTATAGCTAGAGAAAAATAAAAGCTGAGTGATTACACTTGCAGTTCCCTTGATATTTGGGTCTTGTTGTTGATGTTACAACGTAGTGTAACACTCAATGCAATATCAACAAACAATTTCCAACTATGGACAAAGTACAGATACCATAAGTAGGCTTAACCACTCTCCAATGGGTGCATATTTACATTATATCAAATTTTTATTTTTATATCAAATATATATATAATTAAATTATATCAAATAATGCTACAAGGACATATACTCTTACACATCTAGACAAGTATTTCTGGAAAAAGAGATTCCTAAAAATAGAACTGCCAGCTCAGGCATATGTCCATTTTTTTCACCTTGACAGACCCTGCCAAAATGCTCTCTAAAAAGCCTGTAGTCACATTAGCAATCTATGTGGGGGTGCCCTTGATAATACTAGGTATTATCTTTTTTTTTTTTTTTTTTTGACATAGTCACATTGCTTTACTTTCTATTTCCATAGTAACTAGTCATTTGAATCTCTTCTGAAAATCAGCTGTTCAGTCTTTGTACGTTTCTCCACTGGTTTGTCTTTCCTCCTGTAATCTATCTGTAAGAGTTCTATACATTCTGGATATTCACCCTTTCTCTTATATACATTGTATCTCTCAGTGTGACATTCATCTTGTAAACGCTGTGTTTTGGTAGGAGAACCTTTGGCTTCCCCATCTTAATGGCATAATCTTTCCCATACTTTCTCTTAGTATTTTTCTTTTTTTTTTTTTTTTTACATTTAGATCATTTAATTCACCTAGAAATTATAGTGTCTATAAGATACACATCTAATTTTTTTCCTCTAAATGGATAGCCAATTGTCCTAGTATCATTTAGGGAAAACTCATCTCATCTGAAACGGCACTATAACTATTAACTAAATTCCCTAAATATATGAATATATTTCAGATCCATTGAATTATTAGCCTATTCTATCAGAAGTATGCTACTTTAATTATTATAATGTTAAAATATATTTTGATATCTCAAAAGGCAAAGGTCCTTCTTGTTATGAGCCTATTTCAAACTTTTCTCGGCCGTTCTTGCACATTTACTATTCCAAAATAATTTTAATATCAACATGCCAATTTTTAAAATCCTGTTAGGCTTTTTATTAGAAGTTGAAATTATAGATTGACTTGGGGAGAATGGTTATTGTAAGAAAATTCAGTCTTCCCATTCAGAATCATGGTATTTACCATATTTACCCACATCTTCCACACTCAGTAAGGTTTTCAGTCATGCACATTTCTTAATTTTTAAGAGATAATATGACATCATGATTAAGGGTTCTTGAGCTGAACTACTGTATACAAATCCAGTTCAGCCACTGGGTAAGTTACCCATATGTAAAAGGGGATAAATAACAACTACCTCATCATAAAGTTGTTGTGAAGTTTAAATTAGTTAACGTACTTTAAAAATGCACATAGTAAGTACTCAATAAAGGTTAGCTATTATTTTTTATGTTTCTTTTCCACAGAGTGCTAATCAGCAACGAGAATACTTGAGTGGGGTTTTTGTTGTTTCTTATCCTTCTTCTCCTCTAGAATGCAATCTCATTGCAGGTAGGGGCTTTGTCTTACCACTGCGCTCCCAGCATCTAGAAAAATGCATGACATATAATAGGTGCTCGATGTGCTATAAAACACTGCTGTACTGTTCTTGGCAGGGATTTCTAGATCTCATTTTTCCCTATTCGAGTTTTATATTTTAGGTGTTATTAAACCTGTGCTTTTATGGTAAGGTGCATTAAATGCTTTTTAGAAACAAACACTGTAAGCCAGGCACAGTGGCTCACACCTGTAATCTCAGCACTTTGGGAGGCCAAGGTGGGTGGATCACCCGAGGTCAGGACTTTGAGACTGGCCTGACCAACACAGTGAAACCCCATCTCCACTAAAAATACAAAATTAGCTGGGTGTGGTGGAGGGTGCCTGTAATCCCAGCTACTTGGGAGGCCGAGGCAGGAAAATCGCTTGAACCCAGGAGGTGGAGGTTGCAATGAGCTGAGATCACACCATTGTACTCTAGCCTGGGCAAAAAAAAGCAAAACTCCATCTCAAGAAAAAAAAAAAGGAAAAGAAACATTGTAAAAAATAAAATACAATTAAAGACAGACCACTTCAGAAAGATCAGCTCTAAGATCTCACCGATTTCTCTGACCACCTGCTGCTGCTCACAATTCTGTGCTTTTTTTTTTTTTTGAGACAGAGTCTTGCTCTGTCGCCCAGGCTGGAGTGCAGTGGCGCAATCTTGGCTCATTGCAAGCTCCGCCTCCCAGGTTCACGCCATTCTCCTGCCTCAGCCTCCCGAGCAGCTGGGACTACAAACACCCGCCACCACGGCCGGCTAATGTTTTGTATTTTTAGTAGAGACGGGGTTTCACCGTGTTAGCCAGGATGGTCTCGATCTCCTGACCTAGTGATCCGTCCACCTCAGCCTCCCAAAGTGCTGGAATTATAGGCGTGAGCCACTGCGCCCTACCAATTCCGTGCTTTCTTGTAATGAAATTGCAGTGATCTAGTACACAGCAGCTTTTAGGTTAGCCTGTGAAAATTCATGCTATTGGTTCCAGACTAAAAACATATCTATTAAGCAAATACTACTGCCATACAGTTGGCACATCTCATGCTGTGTCAGAGCAGGCTCCATGTCCTGTTGACTCCCCAAGTCCCTGAACGAAAATTCTTAACGGGCTATTAAAAAAAAATGTGCACCACCTGTGGGTGTCACCTCAACTGAGGCTTTTCACTATTCTGATGAGTCTTCAACTAAAGGATTTTCAGATCTGCATAATTCTAATCAGTAATATAAAACTAAAACTGTTAGTCCTCAGATGTAATTGGGAAATCTTCGAATACACAAGTGGCTAGTCTGAAAAACTGACCATGAGGGCTCCTGGTGACTGCTAATAATCTACTGCCTGCCCTTTGTCCTCAGCAGTAAACCTGGCACATACTGGTGCAATCAGTAACACCTTATGACCATATAGCACCTGCACATACTTTATCTGATATCATCTCGTAACAAGGCAAAGACAAGTTGAATTATCTACTCAAGGGCTACTGAGCACATGAAATGTGGTTAATGTGACCAAGAAACTTAATTTTATATTTTATTTCAATATACATTTAAATAGCCACATGGGCTGGTGATAATATACTGAGTAGCACAGACATACAGAGCTCACTGTACTAGTTGCCCACACACCATTCTGAAAGATAAAATCCCATATTTTAAAAAGGGTGGGATGACAGCTTCAATATAGGGTGGAAAAAAAAAAGCATGGGGGGATGAGAGTAGCCAAAATATGAATTGCGAGCTGCAAAATCTAAACAAATCTCAATTGAGAGCTTTAGGATTCTATTGTAAGGTTCTATCTAGTGGCTACTAGATGGTTTTTCTGCTTATCTGGATTTTAAAAAAACGCGCTGGCGATGGCAATGTGAGTATTCTGTATGTGCAAATCATCAATTACTCCGAATGATGCTTCTGAAAATGGCAGCTCCTGAAGCATGTAACAGAATGGGCATGTCTACCCAAGCTGGTCTTACATGAGTCTGAAAGGCAACTTAATGATTCTCTGTACATTCTATGTAGAAAGGCCTCAGGTCTCTCAGGACATGGAAAGTGGCAAAAGGAAGAAATAAAACTGTATTTAAATATGATCCCCAAATCTGTATGTGACAAAGAGATGTGCACAAACACACACAAGCACACAATAGAAAAAAAAACTCAAAATGTTAATGGTGGATGCCTGTAAGTGGTAAGATAACATGATTTTTATTTTCTTTTTTCTGTGTTTTTAAAATTTTCTACCTAAACGTACTGCTATAATCACAAAATCTATTGTTATCATCAAAAAATAAATTTTCCCTAAAAACCTTTAACTTTTAAAAATCTCATCTTAAATGTAGCCATCATTTCACTGTTTCCTATGTATGAGTGGCCTAGGAAAACAATTCCTTCTTCTGTTTCACATAGCACTAGACTTCACCAACTTTTAAACTAAAATTACTCTTTAAACCTTAGCAACCGCCTTCAGCAACAAACCCCCTTAAGCTGATCATCTAACACATGGCCTCAAAAAGAAAAGACATTACAAACCTTTCGGTGATGGAAAAGTGTTCTCCGTTCCTTTGCCAACGGGGGTAGCTGGCAAAGAGAGTGATGCTTGGACGGCGGAGTCCATCTTTTCACAGTCCAGAGTTGGAGAGCTAGGAGCCGACTTTCTAGTTACTTCCTGTTGTCTTTCCCGAACTGCTAGTTCTTGCCTTAAATCTGTAAAATATTCCAAACAAGGGCAGGAATATTCACTAGAGGGAGCAAATATATCAAGAAAAGTGACATCTAAAATGTCATAAAGATCTTCTTCCTAAATTACTATTTCTCAAAAACGAATTTCCTATTTAATTATTAACAACTTTATTTCTAGGGGGAATAAAAATGGCAAAACTACTGTCTAAATGATCTTTTAGAATTTAAAAATGTTACAATCTGAGAGAAATTACTTATGCTCGTATGCAAAAAGTAACAGTGCAGAGTCCACAGTACAATTCACACAAAAGTAAATATTCTTCCCAACTCATTTGCTTTTATTTTCAAATGCTGTAGTTTTGGGGTTATTGCAAAATCAACTAAGTGCATTTTTGTAATTTTAAATGAGTTGGCATTAACTATTATTACTATGAAATATTTAGTTTTAGAAAAGTATTCGGAGTGGTTTAAATATTTGTCATTCTTCTTGCTCTGTCGCCCAGGCTACAGTGCAGTGACACAATCTCGGCTCACTGCAACCTCCACCTCCTGGGTTGAAGAGATTCTCCTGCCTCAGCCTCCCAAGTAACTGGGATTACAGGGGCACACCACCACACCTGGCTAATTTTTTTTCTATTTTTAGTAGAGACAGGGTTTCACTATGTTGGTCAGGCTGGTCTCGAACTCCTAACCTCAAATGATCTGCCAGCCTCAGTCTCCCAAAGTTCTGGGATTACAGGCGTGAGCCATCACACCCAGCCAATATCAAGTTTTTAACCCAAAATTAATGTTATCTTTTCCGATTATGCAATTTAACCTACAGAATATTTGCTTATGTTAAAAAAGGAACAAAGTCATCCCCCTTTTGGGCATGTATCCAAAAGAATTCAAAACAGGATCTCAAAGAGGTATTTGCACACCCATGTTCACAGCGGCATCATTTGCAATAGCAAGAGATGGGAGCAACTCGATGTCCACCCACAGATGAACAGATAAAGAAAATGAATACATACAATGGAATATTATTCAGCCTTAAAGAAGGAAATTTTGTCACATACTACACATGGATTAACCTTGAGGACATTATGCTAAGTAAAATAAACCAGTCACAAATACAGTATAATTTCCCTTACATGAGGTATCATAGAAAGTAGAACTGTGGTTGCCAGGGGCTGAAGGGAAGGGAAAATGGGTAGTCGCTATTCAAAAGGTATAGTTTCAGTTTTGCAAGATGAAAAACTTCTAAAAATTTGTTTACACAACAATTTGACTATACTTAACACTACTGGAGTGTACACTTTAAAATGGTTAAGAAGCCAGGCACAGTGGCTCACACCTATAATCCCAACATTTTGGGAGACAGAACCAGAAGGATCACTTAAGGCCAAGGATTCAAGACCAGCCTGACCAACATACTGAGACCATCTCCACAAAAAAAAATTTTTTTACTTAGCCAGATGGAGCCAGGCGTGGTGGCTCACGTCTGTAATCCCAGCACTTTGGGAGGCCAAGGTGGCCAGATCACGAGGTCAGGAGTTCGAGACCAGCCTGACCAACATGGTGAAACCCCATCTCTACTAAAAATACAAAAATCAGCTGGGTGTGGTGGTGGGCACTTGTAATCCTAGCTACTCAAGAGGCTGAGGTAGGAGAATCGTTTGAACCTGGGAGGCGGAGTTTGCAGTGAGCCAAGACTGCACCATTGCACTCCAGCCTGGGCGAAAGTGTGAGACTATGCCTCAAAAAAAAGTTGACTCTAAGCTTCTTCTGGCATAGGGACAGTAAGGTAAGGGAGGACAAACACAGTTGTCCCTCAGTATACATGGGGATTGGTTCCAGGACCCCCACCTACACCAAAATTGGCGCATACCGAAGTCCCACAGTCGGCCCGTATATACGAAAAGCCCGCCCTCCATATACAGGGTTTTGAAGGGCATGAATACTGTATTTTCAATCCGTGTTTGGTTGAAAAAAATCAGAGTATAAGTGGACACATACAATTCAAACCCATATTGTTCAAGGGTCAATTGTATTCTTTAAGTTATAAATTTTACCTCTTGCTTCATCCTTTAACCTCTGTACAGAGACCAACAAAGACTCCTTTTCATCAAGTTCACTTTCTAAAAATGCATTTCGTTCAATGGCCTGATTTAGCCTTTGTTCAAAGTCTTCCAGTGAAACTATTGTTGCCCTAAAAAGAAAAATTAGAGTACATGAATTAAATAAATAACATGTGCAAACAGATAGTACCAAAGGAAACTGTCAGTTTATCTCATGACATTTCCTGACCTAGCCGGCCTGGTCCCATTCAGAGAAGATGATCCTGCCCCTTCTTGACCACTGCTGGCACTTAGTGTCTCTACCATTTGGGTAATCTATGCAATATATTCTCTTAAATTCCCACCTATTCCTTAATGTTCCCTACGGAAAGGCTGTTTGTTACACTATTTATATCTCCACTGGGTTTTGAACACAATACAATTAAGTTTACACATTTTCAGAAAGAAAACTTTTCAAAACTTGTAATATATGTAAGAGTTTGTTTAAAACATTAAGTCCCAAGTCAGGGAACCTAAGGCCTATTCACACTGACTTCCTAGAACTAAATCAAAAGGAAAACCCCAACTTTCCACACCTAAGTCACGAAAGGACCAGAGGCCATTCCCTTTCCTTGCTGCAACCACTCAGACATTTGCACAGGGTGTCCCTTTGTAACTTCAACTTCACTTCAGCCGCTGACTGGTTGCCCTCCGCAACCAATCTGGCTGCTGCCTCCTTTATGCCCTGGAGCAGCCTGCCCACTTTTTTTTACCTAGGGTATTATCATAGTGAATGTACATATCTGTCACCCCCAAAGGTAGTGACCAGACTAGCTCCGCATCTGCAAGTTTAGCATCATGTCAGTCCCTTAAGACTTACTGGATAAATATTAAGGAAGGAAATATCAGGAAACAATTATAAAGTAATAGGAATTAAGTTTGGAATGGTTAAGAAACAACTAATTACAGATGCATAAAAGTTTGGCAACAGAGACAGCAAGCCACTGTAGGTTGCTCAGAAAATGTGAACTGAAATCAACGTTTGAAGAAAACCCATCAGTCAGTATTAAAACAAAAGAGAATAAAAAGGAATAGAAATATAAAGACATATCAGCTAGAAGATAACTATAGAATCCAGGTATAATATGTGAGGACCTACAGGAAGTGTTAAGAGCACAGAGGGAAGATGGGGGAATGCATGAGACAGTTCAAAAAGAAAAAAAAAAAAAAAAAAAAAAAAAAAAAACCTAGGCTGGGCGCAGTGGCTCACGCCTATAATCCTAGCACTTTGGGAGACCGAGGCGGGCAGATCACTTGATGCCAGGAATTCAAGACCAGCCTGGCCAACATGGCAAAACTGCATCTCTACTAAAAATACAAAAATGTGCTGGGTGTGGTGGTGGCACATGCCTATAATTCCAGCTACTTGGAAGGCTGAGGCACAAGAATCTCTAGAACCTGGGAGGCAGAGGTTGCAGTGAGCCAAGATCATGCCACCACACTCCAGACTGGGCGACAATGCTAGACTCTGTCTCAAAAAAAACAAAACCAAACAAAACCAATAGGATCGACCATAGTATATGAAAGAAGGAAAAAAGAAAAATTGAAAGAGAAAAGCTTTGAAGGGCATTATCTGGGAGATGAGGATTTGGGGTTCCTTTCCATCCGATGAGTTACAGGTGACATGAAACACCAGTCGCAAATGTTCTGGGACTAAGATCTAGGGGAAGAGCCTAATAAAGATTTTAATCACTAATTACCAACGTGGTTTTTTCTAACAAAATGCAGTCATTCGTTTACCTTTTGGCTCGCTCCAGGTCGTCGTTGGCCTGCTCCAGCTCTCTCACATACTTATGCAACTGCTCCTTAATGGCCCGAGTCTGACTTAAATCATCTTCTAACACTGAGACCTGCTTATAGCTCTGTGCATATTGATGCTCTAGCTTCTCCTGAAGGCATCAGTATAGGAAAGTACATGTCATTAATATACAGTCCTCTTTAATAAAGAGGCAACTCAAGTTAAAAGGGTGGGGGGGGAACCTGAGGAATTTACCCACAATCTTAAACAACTAAATGACACATTCATTCTAAGTACCTAAACTCGTGGTAAATTCTGTCAACCATTCTCCTCTCAGAAAGAAACCCAGTAACAACCTCTCTGAAAAGAAGTAATATAAAAAGCCCTTGCCTGAAAATCCCCAAACTTGTTGAGGAAACCTCTGGGTTTTCAGGCTAAATGCGGCCCAGGATAAGCACAGAGTTCAAATTCCCTACCTTTTCCCTGCCCACCCAACCTTCCCCAAACCCACCCACTGCCCAGACACTGAACACCCTCAAGCACGTGGCTACAGTAGATGGTGAAGGGCAGAGAAAGGAGTTAATCCTTTTGCTCCTGAAAATTCCTTTTAGAAGGGAAATTTTTAACCCAAAGTAAACTCCAAAACTGAAAGGGCTGTGAACAATAATGAAATAAACGCACATTCCCTATCAATATAATTATAAACATACAGCAGAATGATGCAATCTATCTGTCAAAACAAATAATCAGGTAGCTTTTGAAAATTATAGGAACTATAATAATATAGCTAGGAACATTATAGCTAGAAAAGTAACAGCTACAAAGTTTCTAAGTGAACTCCTAAACTCTAAACCACCTTTTCCCCTGGTTCCATGAAAGAAAACATTTTATTCAAAAATTCACTTTAAGCCTTTTTTCCAAACTATTTTTTGTCACCTGCCTCTCTTAAGCACCTGAAAAACACATTTCTTATTTTAATAAAATCCAACACATTAGACACCAGCGTCTACTGCTGCAGTTACCTTTAATGCTTCCACTTCATATTTCAGTCTTTGGTTATCAGCCTGCAAGTCTCTATTTCTTTGTTCAGCCTGTACTAATTGTGCCTCCAACTCTGCTTCTAATTCTCTGCTTCCTTCCTGGAATTCAACTAGCTCATCCCGAGCTTCCTGGAAGCTAATCAGAAACAAAGTGGGAAAGATGAGTTACACTAGGAACCACAAGGATCGTCTTGGAGGTGATTCTATAGCAATTCGATAATTTTTGCTTGAATGTTAATGCTCTCATAAAACATACTAAAGACAATCTGTTTTGCATCTCTTACTGTATATATTCAGGGTTCAATGAAGATGACAAGCCCAAAAAGGAGCCACAAGTTAGTGACTACAATATTTAAGAAAAGTAAGGCTACATGGCTCAATACCACTAGCTTCTTCCACCACAGAACTCAGATGCGAGAAAAATGCATTTTTGCTTTCATTAAAGTAACAAATTTGGCATTTCCTTCTACCATATTCAACAGAAACCACAGATATTTTCACATCACCATAGAATCGTTGCATATATCTCTAAATACATTTATTTTCATGACTATTTCAAAATTAGGTAGTTACTACATTCACTTCTGTATCTTTTTTATTTAATGCATTAATACAGAAGTACATATTACTATGCCATAAAGTAGTTTAATATTTAGATAACTTTTTTCAATATAATTGATTTTCTTTGTAACTCTATTATTCTATGCATTTAAAAATATTATGCTGAGGGGTCCATAGGCTACCCTAGCCTATTAAGACATCTATGACACAGAAAAACATTAAGAACCCTGCCACAGATACACACCTTTCATATCCACTGGCACAATAGAATAACTGACTTCGGTGACAGTAATGAAAGGGCAGTAAAGGTTTGATAAGACTTAGTAAACTCTGTTAACCAAAATAGGAAAATGTATCAATATTTTATTTAGAAAGATCCCATTTTTAAAAAGAAATTTGAGACAAGTTTTGGTGCTTAAAAGGTTGTTACCTAAAAGTTCTTCCAACCAAATAATTGAAATTTTATAAAACGTTCCATACCCCTGAAGCTCCTCCCGCTCCCTCAAAGCTTTGCTGGCTCCAGACATTGATCATGCTTGCCTGAGGAGAACGTAAAGTCTGTTCTATGGAGCCCTAGACAGTTTATCAGAATTTCCAAACGACCAAAATGATGAGGCAGAATCAGTGCACCCAAAGCAGACCAAAGAGGGCCCAGTCTACAAAGCTTAAAGGAGGCAAACGACCGGAAGAAATCATAATGACAGTTTTCCTACTATTTTAATAATTTGAACAATATAAAGACTTATGGCATGTTTACACTATTTAAATACAACCCATGTGGTGACTGTTTCTAGAATCTCAATCCTAGAATCCTAAATCTGCAATTCTAAATTTAGCTTTATGTTAAAAAGAAAAATGCACAAACAAGACATGGTGTATTCCAAATGCCCTCCCCTACTTTTACTGTGCTTTCCGACATTACCTTTGCTTATACTTCAAGGAAAGTTCCTTCCAATAAGCAGTTTCCTCCTTTAAACTTGAAAAATCTGGTATATCTTCACCATCCATGATCAAGAAAGCCTGTGAAATATTAAAGACAAACTGTTAACAAATTAGAGAACAGAGAAATCTAAGCAAAAGCATAAAATCTGGGACAACACTGAACTGCAGCATTCTGGAGGGAGTAAAACATGAGCGATCCAGTGGCTAACTCTCTTCCAACTCAGGCACGTCAATCACTTCACTGCTCCACTCTCAGGGACCGCTAGTATTGTGAATGAGATCATGACAAAGGTCCTTTGATACAAAGCGACAGGAGGCACTATCAGTTGCAGCATAGGTGCTGGGTGACTTGGGCCCACAGAATCACCCTGCACAGAGGTGCAGCGTCGGTTTAAGGCCACATGGTCTTCCGGGAATCAGGAGACAGAAACAAGCTTATTGTCAGAGATGCTGCTGCCACATGCATGCCCTTCCCAGGGGTACAATTGCTTCAAAATATCTGCTTGGAACATTTGATACCAGGTGACCCTACTAGAAAAGCAGGCACCACATTCCCAATGATTTACTATTATCAAATTTCTAAAAACTTCCAAAGCTTCCTTCCAAATGTCCACTCATCTCCAACTTCAATGATCTCTCTTTCATCCTGGTTCTTCTCCCAAGGCATTCAGAGAGGGGGAAAAAAGCAATTTAATTAACTTACATTTGGACTGGCTACTTAAAACTCCCAACTGATCGCCAGGCCCACTCTAGAGGCATGCCTACCATCTCCTAGCAGCCCCTCCCCACACATCCCACTCGATATTCCGGCAGTACTGTTCGAAACTGTCTTAACACACCATGCTCTTTCAGGTCTGGAAAGCTACTCCAGGTTTTCTCTACCTGGAGTGGCTCCCCTAAATAGGAAAACTTCTATTTATCCTTAAAACCTAATTGTCATATTTTCCAGAGAGGTTTTCTTGCCCTCAATTGGACAGCATTAAAATCTCTTGCATTCTTTGCTACCTCTGTACCCTACACATGCTTTCACTGATACAATTACCACAGAGCAATGCGTTTGCTTACACCTTTGTGTTGCCTGTTAGGCTGGCTTACTTATTTCCGTTTCAGCCCAATGCCTGCACAATACTGGATACTCAATATTTACTGAATTAAACCATAATTGATTCAACCTATTCCATACTAGGCAGCAAGAACTCAAGACCAGCTTTCAAAGTAAATTAATAGGCCAGGTGCGGTAGCTCATGCCTATAATCCCAGCACTTTGGGAGGCCAAGGCGGGCGGATCACGAGGTCAGGAATTCGAGACCATCCTGGCTAACATGGTGAAACCCCGTCTCTACTAAAAATACAAAACATTAGCCGGGCGTGGTGGCAGGTGCCTGTAGTCCTAGCTACTCAAGAGGCTGAGGCAAGAGAATGGCGTGAACCCAGGAGGCGGAGCTTGCAGTGAGCCAAGATTACGCCACTGCACTCCAGCCTGGGTGACACAGCAAGACTCCATCTCAAAAAAAAAAAAAAAAAGTAAATTAATAAAAACCTGGAGATGCAGAGAACTTCGAGTTTATCTAGCACAAGCCACTCAGGAAGGTTTAGCAAACAAAAAAAAAAGAAAATTATTTTTAAAAGAATGAACAGTTAAATCTCTCTGCATCATCAAACACAGAGCACAGTGGAAGTTCAATAAATTATTTGAATTGAGGCTGGGCACGGTGGCTCATGCCTATAATCCCAACACATTGGGAGGCTGAGGCAGGAGGACTGCTTGAGCCCAGAAGCAGTGAGGCTGCAGTAAGCCATGATTTTGAGGCTGCAGTGAGCCATGACTGTGCCACTGCACTCCAGCCTGGGTAACACAGCAAGACCTGGTCTCTAAAATAAATAAATACATAAATAAATAAATAAATAAATAAATAAATAAATAAAAATCTGAACTGATTCATAATCATCCTTCCAATATTCCCTCTTGACTTTCAAAGTACCACTTTATTAACATCTGAATTCCTGCTTCAGGAATGGAGTAAGCAAAAAGACGTGTGGGTAGTTTACTTCCACCTCACAATGTACCACCATATATTAAATCAATATGAGAAAATCCTTCATTATCAGTTAGACAAAAGTATTAATCTGATACACGGGCAGCCACATTCAGTCACTGACACAGGCTCAGTACAGGCTCCACATCGAAGAACAGGGAGCTGATGGGATTTCTGGGAAGAACCTTAGAGATAATCACTGCACACTAGCTACCTCAAATCATCATCATCCGGCCCTGAAATACAAACGGACAACCAAGAGCCATCTGACAAATAAGAAAACCCAGTAGCATGAATAAGAAAATTTTAGGACCTTCTGAGAGGAAACAGACAATTCAGGAAATGAGATTTTTTCTTATACAGAACTCAGGAGGTACTAGACAAAGACTTAAAAAAAAAAAAAAAAAGTCAGCAGGGCTACCTCCTACACACTTCCTGAGACAAGTACAAAAGAAGGGAGAAAACCATGACCTGGACAGCACGGGATGCAGGAAAGACAGGCTCCAACCTAGCGCTGCAATGAGAAGTCCCAGGATGAAGCCAGTCCATCAGGCCCACAGAATGCTTCAGACAGATGGACACCACCAACAAAAATAAGGAATCCCACAGAACAGATAGCATAGAGCGCGAGGAAAAACCTAGATATATTTGAGGTTGTGGTGAAGACGTGTTACTCTACTGTCACTAAGAAAAAGAGCAATTTACAAGCTCAGGAAAATAAAAAAAGCAACACAAGAAAGTCCTGATCCTTATATAAAGCATTTTGTAAGTTAATGATTTCAATTCTAAAATTGGTAATGTATTGATTTTATCTTATTTGAAGCAACTGGGATAAGTTCCATAACTGTGTAGCCATTGATGAACTTCCTGTTTTTGGTCTTAGCTTTGCCCTAAGTCCCATGTGCTGCTCTCTTGGAAGGTTCCAGGATTTGGTGAACAAAATTGTATTCCCCTTTTTTATGCCCCCTCTGGTTTTGTAGCCTTTGATAATAATACCTGTCAGCCTTGATCTTCCCAAAATGATTACTTCTTGCCTTTTTAGCTTATAATGATTTGGCAGCCATCTCAGTCCCTGAAATATTTTGTCATGCTTTGTATTGCCCCTAGATTACCTATCTGCCTTTCTGGGGCTGAGTGCCTAGTGCTGCTTCTGTACTGAACATTTGATTGACCGGCCGGATCACTTTTATTTTGAGTTTTCAGTACTCTTTGTTACTGTGCAGCATTTGATGATATTGCCAATAGTGTGGCCCGTGAACCGGTATCATTAGGAAAGTTCCTAGTGACTGTTAGATACCTTCCTTGGCATTGATCATTTATTTGAAGGTGTTTAAATGTGGAGCCAATTCTTCCACAAAAAGAGTTTGGATTGTTTTGAATCTATAAATGTTATTCAGGAGTCCACTTCAAATCATTTCCGTGTGGGGGTATTTTTTGTCGGTTTTGACCCATTTATATAGTATCAGAGCACCTACCAGCAGCTAATGCTTTGAAGGGCACTTAAGTAGTGATCCCTGAGGAATAGCATTGTTTACCCCTCTGGATGTACTGCGAGTATCCATTTGTCTCTGACTTTTGGTTCTTGAACGGGGACATATTCCTAATACAACACGAACTTTTCCATGAGTGTCCCCTGATAACTCAGGTTTTAAATAGCCTTTTGCATGAAACTTTTTGAGAATCAATTCCTGGCCCTTGCATCCTCTTTGTCCAACTACTTACATTCAGTGTCAAATAATTCTAGCAAAATTATTTTACTTCACACTCATTCTTTATTTTTTTTTTTTTTTTTTTTTTTTTTGAGACGGAGTTTCACTCTGTTGCCCAGACTGGAGTGCAGTGGCGGAATTCCAGTTCACTGCAACCTCCGACTCCCGGATTCAAGCAATTCTCCTGCTTCAGCCTCCTAAGTAGCTGGGATTACAGGCACACACCACCACACCTGGCTAATTTTTGTATTTTTAGTAGAGATGGGGTTTCACCATGTTGGCCGGGCTAGTCTCAAACTCCTGACCTCATGATCTGCCCTTCTTGACCTCCCAAAGTGCTGGGATTACAGGCGTGAGCCACCATGCCCAGCCACATTCTTTATTTTCTTGCTGAATCTTATGTGAATTGAATGTTGACCATAACTTTTCTAATCAACAGGCTATTTTCACAACCTGCTTATTGGCCCCTCTAACAGTATTATAACCTATGTTGGATATCATTTACTAAAAGGACCATCAGCTCTTCCAGATCAAACCAACGTAAAACATTTAACCAAGAATAAGTCATAGCAGCAGCATAGCATAGTGGTTAAGAGCCCAGACCCTGAAGCCAAACTGCCCAAGTTTGAAATCACACCTGGAAGTTCTGATTTGCTACTGATGCATCTACTCACTACTTGGGTGACTTTGGGCAGGTTACTTAATTACTCAGTGCCCCATTTCCTCACCTGTAAAATGGGGATAATCATTAAAATGAGGTTATGAAGTGAGCTAATATTTGTAAAGTACTTAGGACAGAACCTGGCACATAGTAAAAACATAAATGTTCAATAAGTTATTAAAAATTGGTAGTTCAGGCCAGGTGCGGTGGCTCACGCCTGTTATCCCAGCACTGTGGGAGGCCAAGGCGGGTGGATCACGAGGTCAGGAGATCAAGACCATCCTAGCTAACATGGTGAAACCCCATTTCTACTAAAAAATTAGCCAGGTGTGGTGGCAGGCACCTGTGGTCCCAGCTACTAGGGAGGCTGAGGCAGGAGAATGGCGTGAACCCGGGAGGCAGAGCTTGCAGTGAGCCGAGACTGCGCCACTGCGCTCCAGCCTGGGCGACAGAAGCGAGACTCTGTCTCAAAAAAGAAAAAATTAAAATTAAAAAAATTTAAAAAAATAAAAATTGGTAGTTCAATAGCAGACCTTTCAAGTATGACCACAAAGTAAACAGGCTTCAAAATTTAAAACATGCAGATGATTATTTAAAATTGATCATTTCGAGAAGCTATATGCATAGTCCAGTGATATCACCATTGCTGAAAAACATTTCCAAAACTTTTTTTGAATACCCTTTATGAGCCACATTAAGAACAAAGCAGGCGAACAAAGCAAGCCAGGCGCAGTGGCTCATGCCGATAATCCCAGCACTTTGGGAGGCTGAGGCAGGCGGATCACTTGAGGTTAGGAGTTCGAGACCAGCCTGGCCAACATGGTGAAACCTCGTCTCTACTGAAAATATGGAAAAAAAAAAAAAAATTAGCTGGGTATAGTGGCAGGCACCTGTAATCCCAGCTACTCAGGAGGCTGAGGCAGGAGAAACACTTGAATCCGGGAGGAGGCGGTTGCAGTGAGCTGAGACTGCGCCACTGCACTCCAGCCTGGGCAACAGGGCAAGACTCCATCTCAAATAAAAGAAAAAAAAAAAGCAAACCTTCTTACTTTGTGGTCACACCTCATCTTTATTGCTTCCTAACAGGTATGATCCAGCTCTATCGCCCTACTTTCACCCATCAGATTTACTCTTTTTAAAAATCAGATTCCGGCCAGGCATGGTGGCTCACGCATATGATCCCAGCACTTGGGAGGCTGAGGTGGGAATGTCACTTGAGCGGAGAAGTTCAAGCCAGCCTGGACAACATGCTGAAACCCTGTCTCTAACAAAAATACAAAAATGAGCTGGGTGTGGTGGCATGCACCTGTGGTCCCAGCTACTCGTGAGACTGAGATGGGAGGATCGCTTGAGTTAGGGAAGTTCAGGCTGCAGTAAGCCGTAATCGTTCCATTGCACTCCAGCCTGGGTGACAAAAATGAGACCCTGTCTCCAAAAAAATGAAAACAAAAATCAGATTATTTACAAATAATAAAATTTGCTACCACTGCAGATACTCAAATAACAGTTTCAGGGACTGTGTTACAGTCTGTTCAGTTTGCTTCAAGTTACACTGGGAGGATGTGTTCACTGTTATTTGAAACTATATAATTAGAGATTTTCACGCTATAGAAAGTTAGCCAATATAGAAAACACATTGCTAAAACAATGCTCTAATGGTACATCCACAATTTTCTGAAGCTAGAATGAAGATAGATAATTATGTATTATTGGCAGGGCGCGGTGGCTCATGCCTGTAATCCCAGCACTTTGGGAGGCTGAGGCGGGCAGATCACGAGGTGAGGAGTTCGAGACCAGCCTGACCAACATGGTGAAACCCTGTCTCTATTAAAAATACAAAAACTGGCAGGGCATGATGGCACGCACCTGTAATCCCAGCTACTCAGGAGACTGAGCAAGACAATCGCTTGAACCTGGGAGGTGGAGGTTGCAGTGAGCCGAGATCGTGCCACTGCACTTCAGCCTGGGCGGCAGAGGGAGATTCCATCAAAAAAAAAAAAAAAATTATTATTCTCTGCCCACCCCCACCCCATCTTTATTTAATATCAGGTCTCAATATGGACAGAGTCTCAAAAGCATGACAATTTTTACGGAAAGCATTATCATACAATGTATGACCTTCAGAAACCTAGCAACAATCAACTCGTTTGAATTGAAAACAGCCTGTCCAAAATGCCTTTTATTTACAAGGAAATTACTCTTTGCCTAATGGTAAGAAAATCTATTTTCAATATTGTTTCTGGTTAACAGTTCTAAGATGGACTAATGACGCTGGAGTAATTACATGTTGGTATGTTGGTAATACATGCCTTTTTACCGAAATTCTACTGCTCTCAAAGGTGACATTTACAGAATTTTTAACTCTTCGAAGTTGATCATAAACATGGTCTCTCTTTGATTCTATCAGACTTCTTTTTCTACTTTATGGAGTGCTCAGAAACTTACGTCAGAAGTAATTTTAAGCTTTAGTAACCAAATTTATCTCAGCATGGTTTACAATGAAAATAAGTTGTTTTGCAGATCTCATGAAAGCAGGATCTAAGTTTTACTAAGGTTCCTACTTATTTTAAGCTCCTTATCCAACTTCAATCTATTTAATTTAAAAAAAATCAAAACTACAGTTTCAGAAGATTTAACAACTTCCATCTGGATCAAGTCAACCTCTAACCAGGGCTGGCCAAAGGTTTTGTTTCTCATGCACTCTAATTTTAAATAACAATAATTTTAATAATAATTTAGAAGAGATACTTCACTTGGTTCCCCTTTACTTCTCTTCAGGCCATGACTTAACGCTGCATTGTGCCCATCAACTTCATGATTTAGCAAAGACATTACCCTGTCTTTTAAGCACATTAAGAGCAACACAGTTTAGCTGACACCATGTTAACCAGCAACTCCTGAACAAGCTTCACAGTAAGATTTTTCTCATGACTGAGCAGCAGTTTTTATCCTAGGTGAGTTTGCTCAAAAATAATTGAGTAAGTAATCAACCAGCTTCTGGCATACCTTTGGCAAGTCACATTTTCTGCCTTGTTTTCTAGCTGAGAAGGGTATAAAAATCCCACGAAAAGAAACCAGAACTCCGAGCCTAGAAATGTAAATTATGATCCAAGCTAAGCCACTCACCAGTTGATTGAACCTAAGTATAAATCAATTACCCCCATCCCAGCTCCATTTCTCCATCGAAATGGCGATAACATAATCAGCTGCAACCACAAGGTGATGCGGTTTGAAAGAGATAGGAAGAGAGTTCTGAAGCGTGTAAAGGTGCTACGTAAATAGAACGTAATAATTAGTAGGGATAGAACTTTCACCTGCTTTGCAAAACTTAAAGGGTCATCTCGTGGCTTACAGCTCGAAAAGAGTCGAGCACAGGTAACCCGAGCCCGTTCGTGACACTTTGCCGAACTCCAAGGGGAGGATGATTAGCAGTTCTGGGCGGGAGTCAGGGGAATGCCAATCCGAGCCCAACGTGGGCTGCTCGCGCTCTCGCCCCCCAGGGGAGAGACGCACTGAGAGATCGAAATGCAACCCCGCTTCAAGACACCCTCGCAAATGAAGGAATTTCAGGGAGGGGGTAGGAGGCGGCGGGCTGGGCGCGCCGCTGCCACCTCCGACTGGGCCACTCCTTGCGCCGCCAGCGCCCCAGCCCACGGTGCCACGTCCCGGCCTCCGTCACCGCCAGCCCTCACCCCACCCGGAACGGGGCACATCCTCCGGAGGCCACAGGGATCGTTCCCTTGCAGGCGCCCCTGGGGGGACCACACGTCGGACCAGGGAAGGGAGGGGACAGTTAGAGCGGTTGGAACAGTTGTCCCCGGGCTGGCCGCCCCAGAAGCCGGCCCGGCCCGGCCCGCCCCGGCGGAGCCTCAGACACGGCCCCGGGCCGGGAAGGCTCCCCAAGGGCAGGCCTCGGCGCCGCCGGCCCAGCGCAGCCCCTTAGGGAGAGGTCCCGCGGTGCAGGCTCACCTCCAATGTGTCAAAAGCGCATGTTCGCCGCCGCTCGACCCACGTCTCCGCTCCGCTGGCCTGGCCAGGCCCGCCCAGCCGCTCGGCTCAGCTCCCCTCCGCAGCCCCGAGCTCCACTCCGCGTACCTCCGCGCCCGGCTCCTCCCCGACACGTCAGGGACTGCCTGGGTGTCCGAGGCCATTCTGTGACGCACGGGGGCGGGGCTCGGAGCATGCGCGGCAGCCCGCGGGTATGCGGGGCGGGGCGGGGCGGGGCTGGTGTCACAGGGGGCGGGCCAGAGCCCGGCGCGCTGACGTCAAGCTGACGGCGTCCTTTTGCGCAGGCGTTCTTGGACTCTGGGACCGGCTGGTTATGGCTTCAGCAGCTCCCTGAAACTGCTATTCGGGAGAGTGGTTCCAAGACGGATGGGAACGTGCCTTCAGTTTTCCGGCCACCAAGGCCCTTCAAGTGTCCATGTGTCAGTGTTCCCGTTTATAAAATGAATCTCGGCTCATAGTTCACCTCCGAGTCCATTCCCCCTGCCCGAACACCCAATGGAACACCAGGGGCATTCTAAGCATCACTGCCACAAAGCTCTGTGTTGTTTTTACAGCACTTGCACTGCTTACATTTTGTATTTGTTCTCATCTTCCTCCAGTAGAATTCTAAGTTCTATGAGAGCTAGAACCTTTTATGCCTTGCTCATCCCAACAGATAACTTGGTTCTAGGCAAAGTGGACGCTCAAATATTTGATGAATGAATGGATTCGTTGGCACCAAGGGGATTTTATATTTGCCCATTTATATATTGTATATATAAATATATTTATATATTGTATATATCTGAGCATATATTCATTTTTGTATACATGCGTGTACATGTGTGTATGGGTGTGACTTTCTCCCCTCCAAGGCCCCTAAGAAATGGAGTCCTACATTTATATATATATAATAATATATAATATATTTTATAAAATATATATAACATATATTTTATATAATATATAACATATATCTATAAAATATATATTATATATTATATATTTTATATAATATATAATATACATTATTATATATTATAGATATATAATATATAATTTCACAAATTTATAATTTCACAAATTTATATATTATATATAATTTTATATATTATATATTATATAAGAGATACATTTTAAAAACAATTTTAAGAACTTTGCTGTATATTATATATATTATAATATGTAATATATTATACAATTATATATTATATATTATATAATATATACTATATACATTATAGTATATACATTATATATTAGATATATACCTCTTACAATCCATTTTGCTTTTTTTTTTTGAAACGGAATTTTGCTCTTGTTGCCCAGGCTGGAGTGCAGCAGTGCGATCTCAGCTCACTGCCTCCCAGGTTCAAGCGAATCTCCTGCCTCAGCCTCCCAAGTAGTTGAGATTACAGGCGCCTGCCACCACGCCCAGCTAATTTTTGTATTTTTAGTATATTTTTAGTAGAGACGGGGTTTCACCATGTTGGCCAGGCTGCTCTCGAACTCCTGATCCGCCTGCCTCGGCCTCCCAAAGTTTTGGGATTACAGGCGTGAGACACCGCACCCTGCCCCATCTTGCATTATTAATGTTTATATATATTTTAGTATATAAATACACACGTATGTGTGTGTGTATGTGCGCGTGTGTATTCCCTAGTGGACCTGGAAGCACGCTGGAGGGGATACTAGTTCAAAAAGGAGGGAAAGAGGGATAGGCTATTTACATAGGGAGTGGAAACCTAAAGGAAGAGATACATTTTAAAAACAATTTTAAGAACTTTTGCTGTATAATGTACAAAGTAATCCTTTCTTTTCTTTTTTAGAGACGGGGTCTACTATGTTGCCCAGGCTGGTCAAGAACTCCTGACTTCCGCCAGGCACTGCAGCACTTTGGGAAGCCAAGGCGGGCAAATCACCTGAGGTCAAGAGTTCGAGACCAGCCTGGCCAACAGGGTGAAACCCTGTCTCTACTAAAAGTACAAAAATTAGCCAGGCATGGTGGCAGGCACCTGTAATCCTAGCTACTGTGGAGGCTGAGGCAGGAGAATCATTTGAACCCAGGAGGCGGAGGTTGCAGTGAGCACTACTGCACTCCAGCCTGGGTGACAGAGTGAGACTCTGTCCAAAAACAAACAAAACAAAAAAGAACTGACTTCAGGCAATCTTCCCACCTCAGTTCCCCAAAGTCCTGGGATTACAGGCGCCAGCCTCCATGCTGGACGCAATGTAATCCTTTCCAATTTCAGTGCTTTTAGGATTGGATTTGTGGGTATGGACACAAAAATAATGTGTAAAACATGCCTCAAGGTGAAAGCAAAGTGAGTCTAGGAGGCCCAGTTTATACTTTTGAAGGAGATGGACATAAACATGAACAATGCAAGATGGATTGTAAGAGGTACCCAAATAAATAAAGATCAGAGAAGGGATTAATGGGGTTTGTGGGAAGGGTAACATATTACATATGCCTATTATGAATAATATTATAAATAATATGCATATTCTATGCATGGATTTCTTTTTTTTTTTTTTTTTTTTTTGCACAAGGCCAAGCATGGTGGCCCATACCTGTAATCCTAGCACTTTGGGAGGCTGAGATAGGCAGATCACTTGAGCCCAGGAGTTCGAGACCAGCCTGGGCAGCATAGTGAGACACCTGTCTCTAAAAAAAAATAAAATAAATGTTGGCACCAAAATAAATTTGTTCTAACTTGCTATAACATGTCTGAACAGGATCTAGCTTGAAGCACCAGGAAAAGAAATCAGTTTGAAGAGAGTCCCTATATGAACATGTATTCTACAAAATTGAAGCAATAAAAAATATTAAATTTATGGTGAAGGCCAGGTGGAAAAATGGTGGACTCATTGGTGCTTTATAAAAGTTTATAAGGACAATGCCCCAAAAGAAATCAGCAGTTTACAAATGGATAATCCATTTTAAGAAGAAACATGACAATGTTGAAGATGAATCCCACAGCATCAGACCCTCCACATCAATTTGTGAGGAAAAAAAGTAATCTTGTTCATGCCCTAATTCAAAAGGTTCAATGATTAACAGCAGAAACAATAGCCAGCACCACAGATATCTCAACTGATTTGGCCTACACAATCCTGACTGAAAAATTAAAGTTGAGCTACCTTTCCACTCAATGGGTGCCAAAACCATTGTGCCCAGGTCAGCTACTGACAAGAACAGAGCTTTCAAAATTTCACAAATTCTAAACAAGTGAGATCAAGATCCTGAAGCTTTTTTTTTTTTTTTTTTTTTTTTTTTGAAGAATTGTAACCAGAAATGAAACTTGGCTTTACCAGTACAATCCTGAAGACAAAGCACAATCAAAGCAATGGCTACCAAGAGACGGAAGTGGTCCAGTCAACGCAAAGTGAACCAGTCAAGAGCAAAAATCATGGCAACCATTTTTTGGGTTGTTCAAGGCATTTTGCTTATTGACTTTCTGGAGGGCTAAAGAATAATAGCATGTGCTTATGATGAGAGTGTTTTGAGAAGGTTAGCCAAAGCTTTAGTGGAAAAATGCCCAGGAAACCTTCACCAGAGAGACCTTTCCACCATGATAAAGTTCCTGCTCATTTCTCTCATCGAACAAGGGCAATTTTGCAAGAGTTTCAGTGGAAAATCACTAGACATCACCTTACAGTCCCAATTTGGCTCTTTCTGAAGACTTTTTGTTTCCTAATCTTAAAAAATCTTTAAAGGGCACCCATTTTTCTTCAGTTAATAATGTAAAAAAGACTGCATTAACGTGCTTAAAATCCCCAGACCCTCAGTTCTTTAGGGATGTACTAAATAAATGACTGATATCATTGGTTACAAAAGTGTCCTGACTTTGGCTGGGCACAGTGGCTCACACCTATAATCTCAGCACTTTGGGAGACCGGGGTGGGCAGATCACTTGAGGCCAGGAGTTCAACACTAGCCTGGCCAACATGGTAAAACCCCGCCTCTACTAAAAATACACAAAAATCAGCTGAATGTGATGGTATGTGCTTGTAATCCCAGCTACTCAGGTGGCTGAGGCTTGGGAACCGCTTGAACCTAGGAGGTGGAGGTTGCAGTGAGCCAAGATCATGCCACTGGGTGACAGAGTGAGACTGTTTAAAAAAAAAAAAAAAAAAAGTGTCTTCACCTTCCTTGATGGGGCTTGAGAAATAAAATTTGTATTTTTTAATTTTATCTTTTAATTTAATTTTTCTATGAACTTTTCGAAGTTCTCTTGTATGCACTGGCAATTGTGCTAAACACTTGGTCTGCTTAATTTCATTCTCACAATAATCCCATGAGACAGGTACTCTTATTCCCATTTTTTAAATGAGGAAACAGACTCTGCAAGATGAAGTTTCCCAAAGTCTCTCAGTTAGAAAGATGAGGCCTCAAGCCTCAAACCCACCCTGTTCTGATTGTCTGACTCTCCAGAAAACACACTGTTAACAACTAGTATACTGCTAATCAAGAAGGGGGAGTATTAGCAATTACTACCATGTATTGGGCTAGAGCACTGTGCTAAGTGCTTTACATGCTTTCCCTCCCTCAATCCTCACAATGAGCCTGTGAGGCTGAAATTATTGCTTCCATTTTACATATTGTAAACGGAGACCCAGAGGAGCTAGGGCTTAAACTCAAGCAGGTCTTACTTCAACGCCAGTGACCTGGGACAACGAGCTGATACAGCTCGTTCAGGCTCCAGGGCTCTGCTTCCCTGGCTGAAGCTGTGCTCTGGCTGATGAGATCACAGACAGGGAGAGGATGAATGAAGGCTTTCCTATGGACCTGGTGCCAGGACAAAACAGTCCTATCTCAAGAGGAAAAAAATTAAGAAGGGCTGCGGCTCTGTCCCTGCCTCCTGGCTGAGGTGCTGGGAAACGCACTGAGTCATCTAATGGCAGGCCAGGCCCCTCGGAAAATGTTGGCATCATCTTCCAAGCTGTCACCCCTCCCACGCAGCCCAGACCCAGAACTGGTGTTTGTCAGGACTGGACTATTGGCCTTATCTTAATGAATGAGCTTTGCCTGGCAGGATTCTAAGAGGTGCCAGAGGGCCCAGACTGATCTAATTCCTTCCTCCTCGTGGTTGAGCTTTCTCCCTAGGAGATGGACCCAGGGACTGGGCATGGCAATTAACTATCAGCAACCTTTGCCCCAGCCCCTGCTTCCAATATACCAAATCCAGAAAAAATAAAGCGGAAAGGAAGACGGAAATCAGCCCCGAAAGGGAACAGAAGTTATAAAACCAGCCTTATGGTGTTAAAAAAGGTGAGTGAGGGCTGCCCCGCTCTCTGCTTTTATAAATCATTAGGAAGGGGTTTGCCGAGGCATGGGTCCCTGTACAAGGTCTTTCTTGGATTGAGCCAAAGAGGTTAATGTCACAGTCCCTGAGAGCATGCATGAGGATCCCAAATCTCTTCTGTCACAAACTCCGAGATTCAGGAAACAGGCCAGATTCCATCACTGGGAGGGGTGGAGGTTGACCAGCTACCCTAAGGGAGATCTGGGTACAAGCCCAAACCCTAGCTAGTAAAGATGCTGGACTTTGGCCGCATCACACACTCACAGGTGATGTCATGCGCACAGGCCCACTGTGGAAATTCTGACGAGATGGGGCATAGTTAACTCTACTGAATCAGGTGAGCAAGACATCTCAAAATCAGCTTCCGCCTAATCTCTCTCTATTCCTTTGGCCAGCATTTTTTGCTAATCTCTAAGGGTATAGATCTAGCTGGGTAAGGGACACCCACTGGCTGGCCAGTTGCTAATGGTCTGGCAGCTATGTCCACCAGCTGTCCCACCACCACCTCCAGCTCTACGTGCCAAAACCCCAAACAGATTTGCCTTTGCCCCAACAGAAATTTCCAAAACCATTTTCATGTTTCTGTCAATGGTGCCATCATTCCAGTCAGTGAGGCACAAGGCACTCATCAAATCCCCCTAATCATTTCCCGCCCCCAGCTTGCATCTCACTCTTGTGGTCACCAAAGACCAAAGACTTTCCCTTCCTAAACTCAAGTAAATCTATTCATTCTTCAGTACTTTCTTCCCACATCGCCCATAATCCAAAGTTTCTTATTTGTCTCTCCCTCCCTCCCCAAACTTCTCTCCCTCGAATGTCTTCTTGTTTCAGCCCAGCAGTCCACACATAACCATAAGAATAATCTTTCTAAAATCCCACTGTATACAGAGCATCCCTGGCTCCAAAACTTGCTTTGGCATCTTGCTACCTTTGTGATAAGGAACAAAGTAGTCTGGTACTCAAGGCCCTCCCAAAGCAACTCCAGCCCACTTCTGTGGTCTATATCCTATGGATCACCTATCTAGGTCTGGCCAGACCCTCCAGCATGGTCCCCCAGATAGATGATTCCCTTCCTCTACGGACCTATCTTGTTGACTCCCACTGCCCTGTACGCTATAGCTGCTCCCTAGGCTTGGCCGACCCACCTTCTCCTCTGCCTTTTGAAGTCTCACTCATATGCTATCTCCTCCAGGAAGACTTCCCTGATACCCAAAGCCCCAAAGTGAGCACTCCTTCCTCTGAGCTCACATGGAGCTCTACACAGTTCACAAGAGACTTATTAAACATGGCCTTTTGGTCACAGAGATGTTCAGTCTCCAAGAAACCAAAACTCACTGAGTGTAGGGACAGTGTTGATTGTCTAAATATATCCTCAACAACAGGCACTTAGTAAACACTCATTTAATATGCTTCAACAAAAGTGAAAGAATGAACCAATGGTCTGGTGGCTATAACTTCAAAGGCAAGACTGACAGAACATTCTGGAAAATACCCCAAATCCTGAAAAAAATCACCATAGACAGGAATTTTCACTGGTATAAAAGGCTGAACTTAGATGATATAGGTTACAAAGGAACTAAGATTTGGGTCATAGGCAACTATGCCTTTTCTCTAGCCTAAGTCTTAAACCCAAGCCACAGTGTCTACAATCCCCAATGCAATATCCTTTGCTTTTGTAATTAAATAATATTAATAATAATGTGTTTTTAAAATCTTAAAAATATACACTTGGGGCCAGGCATGGGGGCTCACGCCTGTAATCCCAGCACTTTGGGAGGCCAAGGTGGGCGGATCACGAGGTCAGGAGTTCGAGACCAGCCTGGCCAACTGGTGAAACCCCATGTCTACTTAAAATACAAAAAGTAGCCGGGTGTGGTGGCACATGCCTGTAATCCCAGCTACTAGGGAGGCTGAGGCAGGAGAATTGCTTGAACCTGGGAGGCAGAGGTTGCAGTGAGTCAAGGTCACATCACTGCACTCCAGCCTGGGTGACAGAGTGAGATTCTGTCTCAGAAAAAAAAAAAAAGAATATATATATATATACACACACACATACACACATATATACATACATATATATACACACATATATATGTACACACACACACACACATACACACACATATACACTTCAGCCTTGAGGCGAGAAGTGGTGTTATATAGAGAGAAAAGTCTTTCATTCATTAGCAAGGAGTTTAGTGCCTGCTGAGGACCAGGCACTGTTCTAGCCATGGGGATCCCGGTACAATTTTAAAAAGCACCCCCCGCCCCTACCCAATATAATTAGCTTATATTCTAAAGGGAAAATAGACAACAAGCAAATAGACTAATCTATTTCTGCCAGATCATGAGAAATGCTATAAAGAAAAACAACCAGGGCAAAGGAAACAGTGTGACAGGACTGCTCCCTGAGTGAAAATAGGGCTTAATATTCATGGGATTCTCTTCCTCCGTCAAGTTGCCAAGGCCCTTAAAACCGAAGACTGCAATATAAGATGTAACCAAGATGTGAAATTTTAAAACAACATAGAAGTATGTGCACATGCCTTAAACAGAGAAATGCATCTTAATTTTTCATCATAACGTTTGGCACTGAGTGGCCACTCAATAAATATTGGTCATGTAAATGGGTTGCTGGGCGCTCCACAGAATGCCAGATCCCTCGGCCTCCCATAGTCCTGGGATTACAGGCATGAGCCACCATGCCCAACCTCCCTTCCAAGACTTTGAATGGTAACCAACTCATGTCTGATTCAAAAATGCTCACTTATGGTTTGGTCCCTGACACAGCCAGCCACAAACAGCCCAGCCTGGGCTATTCCCATACCACCTTGAAGGGAAAGAAGGTTCTATTTGTTGTATTTATTGCATCCTCATTAGCTTCTGGAGCAAACAGAGCTCACCGACCACTCAAAGCAGCTCAGACTCCCAAACCTCAGCTCTCCCATCAGAGTTTGTCTCCACACTTTCAAACTCCAGTTGGCTGTAAGTCAACAGAAAGGCTGGAATTGGGTAGAGATGAATTTGTTATGCAGTGTCTTAGGTTCCAAGCCCCCTTCCCCTTCCTTCCCTTTCCACTGTGCCTGAGAATGCAGCCTGCTTCTGGCCCTTGGCCCCCTTGCCAGGAGGGGGCTTTGCCTTGTGCAGGTCACCAGGTATAGCCTGCTGAAAGGCGGCTTTTAGAGAAGAGAAAAATGAGAACAGTTTAGGTTGCAGCTGAAACAGGCCTTCCTATGAAGGTCCTGCCCCTGGTGATGGTGCCTGGAAAGAAAGAGACCCTCATCCTTATGCAGGGGGGGTAAACTGAAGTTTCAAGAGCCTTTAATCCCCTGTTGAGGTCTGTCTAGCCTTTTCTCCCCTATTGATGGAACTTGACACCCTGCCATGCTCCCATGAATCTCTGGCTAGTCCTAATTTCTTCCCAGAAGGCTCCCTGAACTATGGACTTCCTCCTGATCTAGAACCTCATGGTTTTCCTGACTTCCCTAAGCTTCAGTCTTCACTATCATCCTTGGCTGTCATCCCAGCCACTTGACAGCCACTATCCACACCCCACAGTGGCAGCTGCCTCCCAAGAAATGGATGGCATGACACTGTTAATTGCTCATTGGGTTAACACCTGGCAACCCTAAGGGCTGTTGACATCACACCTCCATAAACAGTGTGACTGTCCCTGGGAAAAAAACGAGATGTGCTCACATATCTTTACACAGGCAAGGTGGCGCCAGGTTTACCTACTCCCAAACTAGACTAATGAAATGACGGGGCTGAAAAGAAATGGAGTGTTTCTTACCAGTCTAAGCTTATTAAGCAATTTCAGCCTGATTCCCATTACCAGGTAAGTCAATGAGTCAAAGTTGCCAGGACCAAAAGATCATGCTTCCAACCATTCAACAAATATTTAATGAGGGCCTGGCCCTGTTCTAGATGCCTGGCATAGCACAATTAACAAAAGAAGCTAAATTCTTTCCTTCCTGGAGGTTTTCTAAAAATGAAAAAAAAAAAAAAAAGGAAAATAGAAGGGAAACAGAAATAGATAAAGAGGCTGGGCTCAAGGGCTTACTCCCGTAGTCTCAACACTTTAGGAAGCTAAGGTGGGAGGATCACTTGAGGCCAGGAATTCTAAACCAGCCTGTGTAACATGGCGAGACCCATCTCCATGTAAATTTAAAAATTAGCTGGGCAAAGTGGCTCACATTTGTAATCCTAGCTATTCTGTTGCCTGAGGTGGGAGGATGGCTGGAGGCCAGAGATTTGAGGCTGCAGTGAGCCATGATTGCACCATGGGTTAGTTGCCTGGGTAACAGAACAAGACCTTAACTCAAAAAAAAAAAGAAAAAAATAGACAATCCTGAGTATGTCAGCAGTAACAAGTGCTAAGGAGAAAAAACTAGCCAAGGTTTTTTTTCATATTTTAGATTTAAGGTAGCACCTAGGGCAGCAGCCATGCCTTATTTATCTGTGACCCCAATGCCTGGCATGTTACGGGCAGTTAACATTTATTGAATAAAAGCTTTCAATGATTTTTTTTTTTTTGAAACGAGGTCTCACTCTGTCACCCAGGCTGGAGTGCAGTGGTTCGCTCAGTCCACTGCAGCCTTGACCTCCTGGGCTCAGGTGATCCCCCCACCTCAGCCTCTCAAGTACTTAGGACCACAGGCATGTGCCACCACACTCAGCTAATTTTTGTACTCTTTGTAGAGATGGGGTTTCACCATGTTGCCCAGGCTGGTCTCAAACTCCTAGGCTCAAGCGATCCTCTACCTCGGACTCCCAAAGTGCTAGGATTACAGGCATGAGCCACTGCACCTGGCCTCAAAGCACTTTTTTAGTTTAGAAGTCTAATAAAGAACTTCCCTTTAGAAACAAGCAATAGGCCGGGCGCGGTGGCTCAAGCCTGTAATCCCAGCACTTTGGGAGGCCGAGACGGGCGGATCACAAGGTCAGGAGATCGAGACCATCCTGGCTAACACGGTGAAACCCCGTCTCTACTAAAAAATACAAAAAAAAAAAAAAAACTAGCCGGGCGAGGTGGCGGGCGCCTGTAGTCCCAGCTACTCGGGAGGCTGAGGCAGGAGAATGGCGGGAACCCGGAAGGCGGAGCTTGCAGTGAGCCGAGATCTGGTCACTGCGCTCCAGCCTGGGCGACAGAACAAGACTCCGTCTCAAAAAAAAAAAAAAAAAAAAAAAAAAAGAAACAAGCAATAAGAAGCAATTGACAAATGTTTAGATGCAGGCGGCTAAGAAACATGTGAATCATATCCTACCTTGATCCTAATCAAACACATTCAAAGTAGGACAGCAAAGAAGAGAGTCCATATTTCATCCAACAGGTATAAGAGATTCTAAAACATTAAACGACAAATGCATACAAGAGCACTGAGAAACTAGCACCCTCGTGTAAAGGGCTGAGGAGGATGTCACAATTCTTGGTAGGGAGTTTAGCAGCCTGTATCAAACACTTAAATATGTGGAACCTTGGCTAGGCACAGGGGTTCACGCCTGTAATCCCAGCACTGTGGCAGCAAGGCAAGAGGACTGCTTGAGCCCAGGAGTTCAAGACCAGCCTGAGCAAGACAATGAGAGCCCGTCTCTACAAAAAATGTAAAAGGAATAAAAACTTTATATTAAAAAAACAAAGGGCTGGGTGCGGTGGCTCACGCCTGTAATCCCAGCACTTTGGGAGGCCGAGGTGGGCAGATCACAAGGTCAGGAGATCGAGACCATCCTGGCTAACACAGTGAAACACCATCTCTACTAAAAATACAAAAAAAAATTAGCCAGGCGTGGTGGCGGGTACCTGTAGTCCCGGCTACTTGGGAGGCTGAGGCAGGAGAATGGTGTGAACCTCGGAGATGGAGCTTCCTGTGAGCTGAGATCGCACCACTGCACTCCAGCCTGGGTGACAAAGCAACAAAGCAAGAGTCCGCCTCAAAAAAGAAAAGAAAAAGAAAAAGGAAAAAAAAAAAAAAAAAAACCAAAGGTGCAACCTTTGTGATCCAGCATTCTGCTTCTAGGAATTTACCCAAAGGACTATTCAGGATGTGTGCAAATTGTCCAACAGGATGTTCATCAAAGCATTGTTTAGCAACAAATTAGGAACAACATAGACTAAAGGACTAATGAAGTGGAATGATGTGATAGCTACACAATATAATAGCATCCAAGCCAGGCGTGGTGGCTCACGCCTGTAATCCCAGCACTTTGGGAGGCCGAGGCAGGTGGATCACGAGGTCAGGGGATCGAGACCATCCTGGCTAACACGGTGAAACCCTGTCTCTACTAAAAATACAAAAAATTAGCCAGGCGTGGTGGCGGGCGCCTATAGTCCCAGCTACTTGGGAGGCTGAGGCAGGAGAATGGCGTGAACCCAGGAGGCGGAGATTGCAGTGAGCCAAGATCACACCACCACACTCCAGCCTGGGCAACTGAGCAAGACTCCATCTCAAAAAAAAAAAACAAAAACAAAAACAGTATCCAAATGGTAACAACAATGCTCTAGAAGAATATTAATAAGGAAATGTCCACAATATGCAGTTAAATGAATCAAGCAGTTAACCATAGGTATGTGATCCCGTCTTTGCAAAGTAGAAAAACATGCATACATTGTCATTAGACAAAGAGTCTGGGGACAAAGACACCGACATGAGGTGAGATCACAGTCTAATCTCTCTCTGTCTCTCTCATCTGTTCTTCCTTCGTTTTTTTTTTTTCTTTTCTGTATTTTTATCAAAAATGTCTTAAATGTGTAATTTTCTAAAGTTTAAAAACTAAGGATGCATCCATACTTAACAAAGCAAGATAATTTCCCCAAAATTCTTTGTAAATGATGTAAACTATTTCCTAAGCCTATGGATTTAGGATCTGTTAAAATTTTTTTTTAAAGGCAGCCCTTCAGCCAAGTAACCCCAGTGGATACAAGAGTGACCTGGGCACTCGCGTCAGTAAAGCCTCAATGAAAGCGTTCCCAATTCTGCAACACAGATCTTAGGAATTAATTCCCTTCTGCTATGACTCCCTAATTAGTCCAACCCGATGTTATGTTGTTATGTACAATTTCCTCCTTTTTTTTTTTTTTTTTTTTTTTTTTGAGACAGAGTCTTGCTCTGTCACCCAGGCTGGAGTGCAGTGGTCTGATCTCGGCTCACTGCGACCTTCACCTCCTGTGTTCAAGCAATTCTCCTGCCTCAGCCTCCCGAGTAGCTGGGATTACAGGAATGCACAACCATGCCTGGCTATTTTTTGCATTTTTAGTAGAGACAGGGTTTTGCCATATTGGTCAGGCTGGTCTTGAACTCCTGGCCTCAGGCAATCTGCCTGTCTCAGCCTCCCAAAGTGCTGGGATGATAGACATGAGCCACCACACCCGGACTACACTTCCCTCTTGTGAACATACCTGCTGGCTCTCCAGTGTAAGTTTCCACCCTACAATCTTTTCAATTTCATACCTTCTAAACACCTACTAACTGAAAACATAACGAGATCTGAGACTTTGAGTGGTAGAAATACCTGGGATGTCATTTATCGCTAATCTGGAATGTTAAGGATTGCTTCTCTGGGCGGCGGGGGCCGGAGGGGGAGTCACTTGTCTGGTGACCACTGTTCTAAATAAGAACAAAACAATACTCCAACCATTTAAAACTAAATATGGCAAAATAACAGTCATGAGATCGCAGAATAAATTTCACACTAGTTTTCATCCGACCCTGTATGATACAACACAAATCTAGATGTCTGCTTCGAAATTACAAGGGGGGCCAGGTGCGGTAGCTCATGCCTGTAATCCCAGCACTTTGGGAAGCTAAGGAGGGTGGATCACGAGGTCAGGAGTTCAAGACCAGCCTGGCCAAGATGGTGAAACCCCATCTCTACTAAGAATGCAAAAATTAGCCGGGTGTGGTGGCGGGCACCTGTAATCTCAGCTGCTCAGGAGGCTGAGGCAGAGAATTGCTTGAACCTGGGAGGCAGAGGTTGCAGTGAGCCGAGATGGCACCACTGCACTCCAGCCTGGGCGACAGAGTAAGACTCTGTCTCAAAAAAAAAAAAAGAAAAGAAAAGAAAAGAAAATTACAAGGGGGTTTTATGGCCTTTACATCAAAAACATTTTCCACTCAAAATTAGGCGACAGGACTTCTCCAATCAGGAGTGCCTATAATACAGAGGTGGATATTTTTTTTTTTTTTGAGATGGAGTCTCGCTCTGTCGCCCAGGCTGGAGTGCAATGGCGCGATCTCGGCTCACTGCAAGCTCCGCCTCCTGGGTTCACATCATTCTCCTGCCTCAGCCTCCTGAGTAGCTGGGACTACAGGCGCCCGCCACCGCGCCCGGCTAATTTTTTTGTATTTTTAGTAGAGACGGGGTTTCACTGTGTTAGCCAGGATGGTCTCGATCTCCTGACCTTGTGATCCGCCCGCCTCGGCCTCCCAACGTGCTGGGATTACAGGCGTGAGCCACCGCGCCCGGCCTAGAGGTGGATTTTTACTCATAAACACTGAATTGCAGACATGAAACATCCCAGGTTCCATGTTAATCACGGTAGAAATGCCCCTTTCAGGAGAGGGAAGCAGGCCAGGCAGAAGAGAAGACATTCACTGAAGTGCTGGGGACAAGATAAAGTGGAGGCAGGGGGCCGGGCGTGGTGGCGGGCACCTGTAATCCCAGCTGCTTGGGAGGCTGAGGCAGGAGAATCACCTGAACCCAGGAGGTGGAGGTTACGGTGAGCTGAGATCACGCCACTGCACTCCAGCCTGGGCAATAGAGCAAGACTCTGTCAACAACAACAAAAAATAGTGGGGGTGGAGGGGATAGGCAGGGGAGCTCTTTCTCCAAGCATGTTGCTGTTTCAACAATTTTCTAAAGATTGTGTGTTAACAGGATGGTTATTAACACCCTGATAAAAAGATATTAGAGGAAGTAGTTTGAAAGCAAGAGGCCCAGACGCATAGAGAAGAGGATCAAAGGACAGCAAGGTCCACCCTCCACCCCCAGTCATTGCAGGTACCACCTTTTCTCAGGGCTCCCACACTGGTGTGAGAACCCAGCCATGCCTCGTGTTACTCACCTTGGCCAAATCAGCCCTATCCCAGGTGATTTTGTTAAAAAGACTTCCCTTCTCTGGGCCTCAGTTTCTTCATCTGTAAAATGAGCAGGTTGAACCAGATGACACTGTTGACAGTGAGTGAGTCAGGACCCACCCCGACATCTAGCCAAGCACCATCCTGGTGGAGCGGAGAGCCCTTCCTCTCCTTGGCCAGTCTGCAGAACGTGACAGCAGAGTCAGCCCTCTCCTGGGAGGGTGAGGGTAATGACTAAGGATGGTCTTATTCTTGCCAAACGTTCCTTTCTATGCCCTAAGGAATTGCTGATCTTGCAGAATGCACCACTTCATGGGCATCTAAGGTCTGGTGTATTTGTTTCCTGTGGCTGCTATAATTATCACAAGCCTGGTGGCTTAAAACAACAGATTTATCTTCCTGCACTTCTGAAAGTCAGGAGTGTCTAAACCGATACTTAAAGAGCTAAAATCAAGGTGTCGGGCAGCGTTGTTTCCTCCTGAAAACTCGGGGAGAGTCAGTTGCTTGCCTCCTCTAGCTTCTAGAGGTCACCAGCGCTCCTTGGCTTGCGGCTGCATTTGCTCCCATAGCTGCTTCCATCATCATATTGCCTTCTCTGATTTTGATAAGCCTCCCTCTTATAAGGACCCTTCTGATTACATTGAGCTGGCCCAGATAATCCCCCCATCTCAAAAGCCTTAATTATATCTACAAAGTCCCTTTTGCCATATAAGGTAACATACAGGTTCTGGGGATTAGGATGTGAACATTTTTGGTGGGGCTATTATTCTGCCTACCCCTTTCTGATCTTCCAGTTTTACCACCTGCACGTTATTTGCTATTTCTGCATATCATCTTTGAATATTTATTTGAATTTACTCACGTATTTAAAGATTAGCTTAAATCTTCCATTAACCGCATTCTAAACGATCATCTCTATGACATCATAGAATTTGATGCTGATTGTATTTTCCCTAACATTCCCTAAAATAAATACCTATTGAAATTTCAAATGTGCATCTCTTACCACCTAACATCAATCTGCCTGTCACCAGTAGTACACAGACCATCACTTAGGGAATAAAAATATAGTCCAGCCTACTGGATTTACAGAAAAGGGTAATTTGTCCAAGAATACACACGAGCAAAGAGCAACACTTCAGCTACACCCACAACTTCTGCTTCCTGTCTCCATGCTCATCAATGACAACTTGAAAGTACGTCAGCTTTTCCTTAATAGCATCCCTAACATTAATGATTCATCTAATCTAAGGCTTGGTTCCTCTTCTCTTACACTCATAGATATTTTATATTTGAAAAATGGGGCTTCCCTTTGCTTCCCCTGGTATTCATACATCTAACTTATAAACAGCAGCCTGTTTACTTGACCCACATCTGGACGGCGTCCAGGCCCCAGGGAAGAATAAACTGAGAATGGAGGTCAGTGGCCAGTGGTGACTTTGTAGTTTGCCCTTTGGCATCTGTCCCAGATGCAAATTGAACTTTGAAACCACTTTTGAGAAGCCAAGAGTCCCTTCTGTACGCAGAGTGTGGGATGATGTCATTGTCCTCTTCTTATATAACAATCAGCATGCAATTTAAAAAAATAGCTGTCATTCGTTGAATATTTAGTATGGGACAGGCCCTGTGTGAGGTGTTTTAATTTTATTTTTGGGGGGCTGCCTCCTGAACCAGAGCAGGTTCAGAGAACTTAACTCGCGTAAGTGCTTTACAAACACTCTTTCATAACGATGCTATGAAGCCGCTATTCGTGTTCCCACTTTACAGATGAGGAAACCCAGTCCTAGAGAGGTTAAGCGACATCTCCAAGGTCACACAGCTAGTATGACACGGTCAGCATTCATAGACCCTCAGACACAGAAGAGAACTTTGGAATAATCTGCCACATGAGAAAACCAGGGAAGTTGAGCAATCTGCCCAAGGACATATGAGTCTGAGTTAGTGGCAGACTCAGGGACAGAATTCAGGTCTTCAGCTTAGACCAGTCTCCGTCTTTGGATTTTTCTCTCTGTTAAGCTATTATTTCTCGGGTGATCTGCTTCTTTTTTCTCCTTATTCCATCTCGCACTCCTTCATCGGTGCTTCTGGCCCTCGACAGTTTCATGTCGAGAGAGAGAGGAGGGAGGGAGGGAGGAAGGTGATGCAAAGCTGTGGAGATATCTAATGAGGGTCCCAGAATGACCCTTCCCAACCACTCCCTCTGACCCAGCAACAAACATGGAAAGTTCTAGAAAATTTCCATGAGTCTGTATTCATTACATTGGAATTAGTAATAATGTAACCTGAAAAGAATTAAAGTTTACCTTTATCCTTTTTCCCCCCCCCAAAAAAGAGAATGCTAAGCAGATACATGGTGGAAACGGGATTAGATGGGGTCATGATCAACAGAGGAACATGTTAATCAAAATTTTAACCCAATAGGAACCCACATGTGTGTCATTTAGGAGATTAGCTAAATAAATGATTGTATATACATGTAAAGAAATATTGTATGGTCACTGGAAATGATGTCATAGAACAATGCACATGAGAACAAATTATGATTTCGTAAGTTGAAAGCATGACACAAAATAAAATTACTCCACTTTTCTTTTTATAAGTATATGCTCAGAATAAAAGACTGGGAGGATATAAGTGGTGGTTATCTCTGAGTAATTCATATTTTCTTTTTTGTGTTTATCAGTATTTTCCAAATTTTCTATAGCAAACACATATTAATTTCATAATCTAAGGGAAGAAAATCATCAAAAACTTTAGATGAAGTCATTAAGAACCACTATTTTCTGAAGTCTGTGCTCTGAGACTGCATATACAAGAAAATAAGGGATCAGGCCAGGTGTGGTGGCTCACACCTGTAATCCCAGCACTTTGAGAGGCCCAGGCAGAAGGATTGTTTGAGACCAGGAGTTCAAGACCATCCAAGGCAACATGGCAAGACACTGCCTGTATACAAAATTAAAAAAATAGCCAGGTATGGTGGTGTGTGTTTATAGTCTCAGCTACTTGGGAGGCTCTGGTGGGAGGATCACTGAACCTAGGAGGTTGATGCTGCAGTGAACCGTGATCATATCACCACACTCCAGCCTGGGTGATAGAGTGAGACTCTGACAAAAAGTAAAAAAGAAGAGAGAGAAGAAAGAAAGAAAGAAAGAAAGAAAGAAAGAAAGAAAGAAAGAAAGAAAGAAAGAAAGAAGGAAGGAAGGAAGGAAGGAAGGAAGGAAGGAAGGAAGGAAGGAAGGAAGGAAGGAAGAAAGAAGAAAGAAAGAAAGAAAGAAAGAAAGAAAGAAAGAAAGGAAGGAAGGAAAAAGAAAAGAGAAGAGGGAGGGAGGGAGGAAGGAAGGAAGGAAGGAAGGAAAAGGAAAAAGAGAGGAGGGAGGAAGGAAGGAAGGAAGGAAGGAAGGAAGGAAGGAAGGAAGGAAGGAAGGAATCAGCCATAAACTTTTTTATAGAGCTGGCCATACATTAATAATTTAACAGTCATTCTGCCCTAGTAGAAAAATGAGCGATGGACACAAATAGATGGTTCATAGAAGAAATATAAATGGCCAATAAACACCTAAGAAGACCTTCAGCTATATCATTAATAACTTTTAAACATAAATTAAAATGACATTGAGATATCTCCTTGCTTTTTATTTATCAGATTAGCAAAATTTAAGACAAATGATAATACCCAATGTTCGTAAAGTGTAAGGAAGCCCACTGTCTCCTGCGATGCTGGTCGCAGAGTGAAGAATGCAGTAACCATCTCAGTTACCACGATGGATTAAACACGTGTATCTTCACTTCCTCTTGAAATCCCACCAACAAAAAAGACCAAACACAAATTTTAAAAGGTATAAACCCACAAGGACAGAGGATCGGAAAGGAGACAACAGCGGACAAGGGATGTCGACAGGATTTTGGAAGCTGGAAAGTGGATGAGTAAGTGACAGCTGATGTGGTCGATCAGAAAAGGCTGAAAACTAAATGCCAACCAGCAGCAAGCAGTGCCGTGCCTCTAACTCCAGAACGTCTCAGGAACTGGAGGTGCGGGTTACTTTGAAAAGCAAGGTAGGGTGGGGTTAAAAACAGGAAGATCTGTCGAAACATATGATGTGTTTACAAAGCGTTTCAACACAGGGCTTCACAGCCCAGGCAATCGACAAGCCAAGGCATCTACTTCTCTCCCACCCCAGCGGGAGAAGGTGTGCTTACTGGAGGAACTAAACCAGAAGAGCTCCAGATCTGGGGAGACTGGACACATCCCAGGCAGGGTTAAGTCACTACACCATAAAGGGAAGAAGGATTTGGGAGAGGGGAAGTCTTTGAAGCTACATACAGAATGCTGAGACCCCCTCGTGTCCCCCGATGGCCCCCCAGAATGTTAGCAGCCTGGCTTGTACCCTCCAGGCAGGAGACTGGAGCATTCTTCTGGGGGGTTCCCAATCATAGGGACTGGTCCCCCCATTTGATCACCATACACAGAGACCCAACAACCAAGGCCAGATACAGACACACACACAGACACATTCACAGACACAGACACAAACACCCTCCAATCAGCTTCTAGTTCCTTGATCATAAAAATGAACATTCAACAAGAAATCACCAAACCTTTGAGGAAACCTCCAATGTGAAAGATAGAACAAAATAGCGTAAAAGAAATTCAAGGGCTTCAATATAATCCATAGGTACAGGAAAAGTAAAAGAAAAAAGAGGCTGGGCGCAGTGGCTCATGCCTGTAATCCTAGCACTTTGGGAGGCCAAGGAGGGCAGATCTCTTGAGGTCAAAATACAAAAATTAGCCAGGCGTGGTGGTGCATGCCTGTAATCCCAGCTATTCGGGACGCTGAGGCACAAGAATCACTTGAACCCGGGAGGCAGAGGTTGCAAAGAGCCGAGATTGTACCACTGTACTCCAGCCTGGGAGACAGAGCAAGAGTCTGTCTTGAAAAAAAAGAAAGAAATAAAAAAGAAAAAAAAAAAAGAGAGAGAGATTCAGCAGCAATAAACACAATGCAGGGAGAAGAAGTAAGCTGGAAAAAATGTTTAATATCTTCAGAGAAATAAACAAAGGCATTACATCATGAAACAAGAACATGGGGCTTCAAAAAAGGAAATGAGAACAAGAGCCCTTTTTTAAAAACAATGAGGGTCGAAATTAAAATATTCATCTGAAGAGTATGACCATGAAATTGAGAAAATCTTCCAAAACAGGAGAACAAAAGACAGATCACCCAAATCAGAGATTAAAGGAAGAAAATGAGAGGATAAACCCCAAAGTCTAATATTCAAATAATAGGCGTTTCAGAAAGCAAGCACAGGGAAAATGAGGAGGAAGGAATTATTCTAAGATAATCATTCAAGAGATTTTTCCAGAATTGAATAACATGAACACCCAGGTTGAAAGGGTCTCCTGAGTACTCAGGACAATCAATGAAGAAACACCCACAGATGAAATTTCAGAATCCTAAGGATGACAAGACACCCCTAAAAACTTCCATATAAAACCAGCACAAGTACAAAGGATCCTGAATCATAATAGCAGAAGATTTCAACAATAAACTAGAAGCTTGAAAACAATGAACCATTGCCTTTAACATTCAGAGAAAACAAACATTTCCAACCAGTTTTCTAAATCAAGCCAGACCCTTTAACAAGTATAAGGATAGAATGAAGGCCTGTTTCCAGATAGTCAAAACCTAACAAAATTACCTCCTATCATTGGAAGATGCATGTCACCAAAACAGGGAAGAAAATGAGGAGGAAAATGTGAGATCCATACAAACAGACAAGTACTGTATGATTCTCCAAATATGAGGTAATTAGAAGAGTGAAATTCATAGAAACGGAAAATAGACTGATGGTTGCCAGGGCCTGGGAGGGAGGGAGGGAGGGGAAAATGGGGATTTAGTGCTTAATGGGTAGAGTTTCAGTCTGGGAAGATGAAGAAGTTCTGGAGATGGGTGGTGGTGATAGTAAGCGCAACAACATGAACGTACTTAATGCCACTGAACTGTATGTTTAAAAATGATTAAAATGGGCCAGGTGCAGTGGCTCATGCCTATAATCCCAGCACTTTGGGAGGCCGAGACAGGTGGATCACGAAGTCAGGCGTTCGAGACCAGCCCGGCCAACATGGTGAAACCCCGTCTCTACTAAAAATACAAAAAATTAGCCAGGGGTGGTGGCGGGCGCCTGTAATCCCAGCTACTCAGGAGGCTGAGGCAGGAGAATCGCTTAAACCTGGGAGGTGGAGGTTGCAGTGAGCCAAGATCGCGCCACTGCACTCCAGCCTGGGCAATAGTGCGAGACTCCATCACAAAAAAAAAAAAAAAAAAAAAAAAAAGATTAAAATGGTAAACTTTGTGCTACATATATACTACATATATTTACCACAAAATGTAAAATGGGCAAGGCACATTAAAAATGTAAAATGAGTGACTCACGCCTGTAATCCCAGTACTTTGGGAGGCCGAGGAAGGAGGATGGCTTGAGCCTAGGAGTTCCAGAACAATCTAGGCAACATGATGAAGCCCTGTCTCTACAAAAAAATACAAAAATCAGTCAAGTATGGCAGCACGTGCCTGTAGTCCCAGCTACTCAGGAGGCTGAAGTAAGAGGATCACCTGAGCCCGGGGAGGTCGAGGCTGCAATGAACTGTGATTGAGCCACTGCACTCCAGCCTGGGCAACAGAGTGAGACCCTATCTCTAAACAAATAAATAAAGTTAAAACTATAAAGTGGCAAAAAAGTATATATATAAATTAAAAAGTGGCAAAACTTCATCTCTACAAAAAATTAGCCAAGTATGGTGGCACACGCCTGTGGCCCCAGCTACTTGGGAGGCTGAGGTGGGAGGATGGCTTGAGCCCGGGAATTCAAGACTGTAGTAAGCCGTGATCACACCACGGCACTCCAGCCTGGGCAACAGAGCAAGACTCCATCTCAAAAAAGAACGAAAAGAAAAGAAAAGAAAAAAGAAAAGAAAAGAAAGAAAGAGAGAGAGGGAGAGGGAGGGAGAGAGAGAGAGAGAAGGGCGGAGGGAAGGAGGGAGGGAGGACGGGACGAAGGAAGGAAGGAAGGAAGGAAGGAAAGAAGGAAGGAAGGAAGGAAGGACAGACGGACGGAAGGAATCCAAAAGAGAGAGGATTCACACAAGAAACAGAAAAAGGAATTCCTAAAATGACAACATTCAGCAGTCCTGGGGAGAAGCCGATCCAGGTAGGAGCAGCAGGATGAGGCACCAGGCAGATGTCTCTGAGGAATAAGAGAAAGAAAACAAGACAAGAGACTGAGAGACAATCTAATGCGTTTGATCAGATTGCCGGGAATTTTATAGCTCTGTTGGAGAGGAATCAGTGATGTGTATCTAAAAACTAAGCAAATGAAGGCACAGTGGCTCAAGCCTATAATCCCAGCTACTTGGGAGGCTGAGGTGGGAAGAGGTGTTTCTGATCAGGCTGGGCAACATAGCAAGACCCTGCCTCAAATAAATAAATAAATAAGATGGTATGACATTTCTTAAGGGAATCTGGACAAATGAATGAAAACTAAATATATGTACAACCTTTCACCTAGGAATCCAACACCTAAGGATTTATTCTGAGGAAATAATAGGACTAGTGTGCAAAGACGTACATTCAGTGATGTTTACTGTGGCACTGTTTATTATTATAGAAATAAATTGGAAATACCCTAGACAGCCACCAACAGGAGACTGGTTTAATAAATCATGGTACAGCCACACAATGGAATACTACACAGCTGTTAAAAAAGACGAGGTAGATAATTATGAATTAACAGAGACGACACTCAAGAGATATTATTAAGTGAAAAAAAGGTTACAAGACAGTAAGTAGGATTTGACATAAAAATATTCATTTAAGAGTCTAGATGTCTATGTGCCAAAGTATTAATCTTTGGAGATAGAATTATGCAAACACTTCCAATTTCTCTGTCCTGATTAAATTTTTGTCAGATATTATATTATCAGGAAAAATCATCTAGTTCCATTTACAAAATGAAATAAAAGGAACCCCAAAGCCTGAAGAATACAACCATACAGTTCACAAAACACCTTCACAATCATCATTCTGCTTAAGTTTACAGACGTCCAAAAACATAGAGATGTCTTATATTTTGTAGATGAGAAAACACGTTCAGAGGGAAGCAAATGGTCCATGAGCAGTGAAGTCAAGGTCCCAGGACGTGATCGTAAGCCCCTAACTTGGTCAGCTCAGCATGACTTCAGTGTATCGCACTGATTGTCTCTGTCAGCTCCAGATAAACCTGTCGGAACCCTACGAGCTCCCTCTGCAAACCAGAAAAATGCTACGTGGGCAGCTCAGGAGATAGGAAACCAAATCAAGGTGATCAGACTCTCGGGGAAAGATGTGCACAAATGATGTGGTTTCAGGAAGCCACGAAAACCATCTCTTTATGTCACCCATCACCCAACCCTCACGCCACAGGGACATAACCAACTTTCCAAACGGACCTCAGCCTTTGACAATCCACCTGCCTCATGGGCACAGAGGGTCCTCAGACATCAGGAGCCCCCCCCATTCTGGCATCTCTCAGGCAAACCCTCCTGTGGCCCAGACCTTCTCCAATCAGCCCTTTCCACCCAATGTACCTGGTCCTGTGTCTCAGGCCTCAGCTGATCAGATCCACGGCAGCATACGGGGCCCACGCTAAACTTGCTGACACAAAGCAGAAGTCAATAGGAAGAGTGAGAACCACCGTCCGACCAAAGATACGCAAGGACCGGAAATGGGTTAGAGTCAGGAAGGCTGGGGCCTACTGCCCTGAAGTGAGGCAACCCTGCCCGCCTCGTCACTCAGCTGGTGTTGAGCAAGACTGCAGTGCTTTGGGAAGGGAAGAAGAAATTCAAGTTCTAACTTCTCAGCCAGGCCTTCAGCCTCCCCATCTCGCCTGCATGTGTAGTTTGGAAGCCACTGGCCTTCCGGACAGATGACCTGTTCTCTCCTCCACTTTCCTGCCTTCATTCCTGTATTTGGAGGGTAAAGGCATGGACAAGAGCTGTCACTATTTAAGGGGGGGAGACAGTGGATGCCAATGTTGTTTGTCTCTCCATGCAGGCCAAGCACATAACGTGGTACATAAGACAATGAACTTGTCACATAGCCTCCACCTGCCATTGTAGCTGTGAGAACTTGAAACCGGGCACAGTGGCTGACACCTGTAATCCCAGCACTTTGGGAGGCCGAGGCAGGTGGATCACCTAAGGTCAGGAGTTCAAGAACAGCCTGGCCAACATGGTGAAACCCTGTCTCTACTAAAAATACAAAAATTAGCCAGGCATGTTGGCACACGCCTGTAATCCCACGTACTCGGGAGGCTGAGGCAGGAGAATCACTTGAACCCGGGAGGTGGAGTTTGCAGTGAGCCGAGATGGTGCCACTGCACTCCAGCCTGGGCAACAGAGCGAGACTCCGTCTCAACGAAAAAAGAACTTGAGCAAGTTGCTTTGCTCTCCGAGTCTCATTTTCCCCATCTATAAATGGAAACAGTGCTGGTACTGACCTCATAGTATTGTGTAGAGCTTAAATGAGATAACGTAAGTTATCCCAAGTCCAATTAGCCCCTTTAAGTCTTAGTGGTTGTCCCCTTCCAGCCCTATCAGATCTGACTCACTCCTTATGGCTTTATTAGGTCAGACACCCTGGTCTGAAGACTGAACACTGTTGCCTCCACAGTGGCTGTAGGTCTCATGCCTCAATTAGTCTTACGATCTAGAAGAAGCACCATTATTAAGAAGGGCTAGGAGGCCCTTCACGGATCCTTCTTTTCCTTCTCCCAGGGTGACGTCTTTTCTCCCCAGAGTCAGCCGTGAAGGTAGGGCTGTGTGGATTTGTCTCTGTATCCCCAGGAGCACTCATCAGAGCCCTGGAGGTTAAGTCCATAAATATCTGTGGATCTTAGAGGTACATAGAAACATCACCCCTATTTAAAGCCTGCGGGTAAACTTAGGTACCTGGGCTGAGGAATCCATGGCAGTGGGACCGAGGCTTTTTTCAGGATGTGGCAAAGCCATGCATGCAGGCGGGATCAGGGTGACCCTTGGCTCCTCTTAGCTCCTCTCGCAAGTCTCTGAAGCCCCTAAAGATGTGAAATAGGGGAGTGTGCGGAAAGCCGCGGCTTGATCTGCCTGGAAATCCTGCCCACCTCCATCTCCAGAAGAAAGCCTGCCTCCTGCTTAGCCTGCAGCACACTTAAATCCCCTCAAAGCCCCTCTTGGGTTTGCCACCTGCTAATCAAGGCACCTGACCTCTCCCTGGCTCTCTGTCCTCACCTCCTGACGCCCTTCTTCTCAGATGATGGATATCCTGATAACTGAGACGGCACCCTCTTTGCCCAAGCTGGAGTGCAGTGGTGCGATCTCGGCCCACTGCAACCTCCACCTCCCAGGTTCAAGCAATTCTCTGCCTCGGCCTCCTGAGTAGCTGGGATTACAGGCACCCACCACCATACCCGGCTAATTTCTGTATTTTTAGTAGACACAGGGTTTCACCATTTTGGCCAGGCTGGTCTTGAACTCCTGACCTCATGATCCAACCGCCTCAGCCTCCCAAAGTGCTGGGATTACAGGCATGAGCCACCGCACCTGGCCCGAGATGGCACCTTCTTAAGGATTGACCTCCACTACTTGCTTCCTCCAATTTACCACCCTGCCAGGGTAACCTGCCCGACTCCATACTGCTCTTAGGGTGCCCCAAGCTTTGTTGAGGTTTACTATGCGCTAGGCACTGTGCAAAGTGTTTCATGCGCAATATCCTGCTTTAACTCTCAAGTAACTTTCTAAGGTAGAGGCTATTACTATTCCCATTTTACAGATGAGAAAACTGAGACCCAAAGAAGTCATGCAACTTGCCCAAGGTTATGCCGTGAGTGGACTCACACTCTAACTTGTATTTCAGACATTTCTGTGAAATTGTGTTCAATCTGGTAAACTCTGAGAGAAGAGCCTGGATTTGCTTCTCTCTCACCTCCCATATTGCATAGAGATGGAAACTTACACAGCATGTTCTAACAAATTTTAGAACTACTGGGCATGAGTCACCACCAGGGAGCTTGTTAGATGCAGAACCTCAGGCCCCACCCCAGTTCTTTTGAATCAGATTTTGCATTTTCACAAGAGAAGTGGGTGATGCGTTTGCTCATCAAAGTTTGAGACCATACTGTTCTAAACTGAATTGAGTGGATGGTGCTCTACAGACACCCACAAGCCAAACAAGTATAGGAAAACAAAGCAAAAATACCTACAGGCTCTTGATCTTGGGAACTGCACTTCTGCAGGAAGCACAGAGCAAAAAGTTAGGGCTGAGAGGTTCCCCATGCCTCACTCAGTTTCCACTTCCCGGTGCTCCAGCAAGATCTTGGCCCTGGGAGTCTGGATAGCAACGAGACGTCTTTAGAGCGCCACCTGCTGGCCATGATTAGGTATGTATCGCTCATTTCTGCTCCAGGCATTCCCTCTCAAAGCTGCAGTTAGCTCAAGGTCTGAGCCTTCTGTAACGGATCCCTTCATTCTTTATTTCTGTCCCGTCACCATTCACCATTCACTATTCCTGTCGCTGGTTCAGATAACTCCTTACTCTCTGACAATGATGCAGCACCCCTATGTTTGCTTAGCCCCTTGACCTCAATTCAGTTCAGCTCATTAGGCATTTGTTGAGCTCCTGCTGCGTGCAAAGCATTAAGACTTTAACAGAACAGCCTTCTCATGAGCATCAAAGCAAGTGGTCAGTAAATAAACCAGGCCGTTAGTGTTCTGACTCAGGGTAAAAGCACAAAGATTTAATACTGGTCCCTATAAGAAAGTATTTGCAATATTCACATGGACATAGTTTTTTGTGCTTTTTTTGTTTTTTGTTTGTTTGTTTGTTTTGAGACGGAGTCTCGCTCTGTTGCCCAGACTAGAGTGCAGTGATGTGATCTCTGTTCACTGCAACCTCCACCTCCCGGGTTCAAGCGATTCTTCTGCCTCAGCCTCCTGAGTAGCTAGGATTACAGGCGCCTGCCACCGCGCCCAGCTAATTTTTGTATTTTTAGTAGAGATGGGGGTTTCACCATGTTGGTCAGGCTGGTCTCGAACTCCTGACCTCGTGATCTGCCCGTCTCAGCCTCCCAAAGTGCTGGGATTACAGGCATGAGCCACCATGCCCGGCCCACATGGACATATTTCTATTTACCTGGGTTTATATCTATTTTAAATCAATAAGAAAAGGAAAGCATCCAAATAGATAACTGGGGAAAAGATACAGATAAATTCATAGCAGAAGAATGCAAATAGTCAAAAACATTTTTAGGAAATTTACTTACTTTATCCCTTTTTTACCCTCTTTTTAAATAATCAGATTTTTAGAATTACTCCATTTCCCCATTAGCTTTTTCTTTTTTTTAATGGCGTCTGGCACGACCTTGGCTCACTTCAACCTCTGCCTCCTGTTCAAGCTATTCTCCTGCCTCAGCTTCCCAAGTAGCTGGGATTACCGGCACACACAATCGTGCCCGGCTGATGTTTGTATTTTTAGTAGAGATGGGGTTTTGCCACATTGGCCAGGCTGGTCTCAAACTCCCAACCCCAAGCAATCTTCCCACCTTGGCCTCCCAAAGTGCTGGAATTACAGGCATGAGCCACTATGCCCGGCCCCCATTAGCTTTTTAATTATGCATTCTTGTATTCTTGTTTAATGGTTACCTTAGAGATTATGACATTCATTATTAAATTAGTAGACCACTATAATTCATACTTCTATCACTCCCCAGGTAAAGCAAGAAGCTTACAACAATTTAACTCCACTATTTCCCTCTTACCTTTTGGCTATTATAGTCATGGAATTCCTCACATATTTTTTAATTCCTAAGACACTCTAATTGTTTTGTATGGTCAATATTCATATATTTTCTCCACCTACTTACGTCTTTTCACTCATTCATTCCTGCATTTCTGTGCTGCCCTTGGATTGTTTTCCTTCTGCTTGAATAACTTCCTTTAGTATTTCTTTTAGTAAGGCTCTCTTGGCAATGAATTATCTCTGTTTTCATTTGTAAACCTCTATAGCCCACCTTTCTTTCTTTTCTTTTTTTTTTTTTTTTTTTTTTTTTTTTTTTTTTTTGAGACAGAGTCTCACTCTGTCACCCAGGCTGGAGTGCAATGGCGCGATCTTGGCTCACTGCAGCCTCCACCTCCCGGGTTCAAGCTATTCTCCTGCATCAGCTTCCCAAGTAGCTGGGATTACAGGCGCCCGCCACCATGCCCAGCTAATTTTTGTATTTTTACTAGAAACAGGGTTTCACCATGTTGGCCAGGCTGGTCTCGAACTTCTGACTTCAGGGGATCCACTTGCCTTGGCCTCCCAAAGTGCTGGGATTACAGGCGTGAGCCACCGCACCTGGCTTGCCCACCTTTATTTTGGAAGAATATTTTTCTGTGTAGAAGATTCTAGATTGTCAGCTATTTTCTTTCAGCCCTTTGAAGATTATAACATGCATCCTTGACTTCCATTGTCTCCTGATTTCCATCATTTATCTTGGAAGAATTATGCCTGCTTCTCCAAAGATAACATGTCTTTTTTTCCCTCAGCTGATTTTTTTTTTAAGATAGAGTTTCACTCTGTCACCCAGGCTGGGGTGCAGTGGTGCAATCTTGGCTCACTGCAACCTCCACCTCCCAGAATCAAGGGATTCTCCTGCCTCAGCCTCCTGAGTAGCTGGGATTACAGGTGCCCACCATCATACCCGGCTAAGTTTTGTATTTTTAGTAGAGACAGGCCTTCACCATGTTGGCCAGGCTGGTCTCGAACTCCTGACCTCAAGTGATCTGTCCATCTCAGCCTCCCAAAGTGTTGGGATTACAAGTGTGAGGCATGGCTCCTGGATCGATTTTTTTTTTAAGAGACTGAGTGTCACTACGTTGCTCAAGTTGGCCTTGTACTCGTCGGCTCAAGCAATCCTCCTGCCTCAGCCTCCCTAGTATTTTGGGACTACAGGTTCTCACCACTGCACCTGGCTCCTCCCCAGCTGATTTTTAAGAGTTCTCTGTCTTTGGTCTCAGAAGTTTTACTACAATGCTCCTAGGTGTGGATTTTTTTTTTCTGAAGAGTTATAGAGTTTCACAAATCTGTGGTTTAATGTCTTTCATTAATATTGTAAAATTCATAGTCACTAATGCCTCAACTATTACCCCGACCCAGCCACTCATTCTCCTGTATCTAAGTGATTCCAACTGAATGTATGTAGACCTTTACACCACGTTCCATATGCTCTTATGCTCTTTTCTGTGTTTTCCACCTGTTTCCCCACTCCATACTTTAGACTGAATATTTTCCACTCACCTGTCATTCATTTATGAATCCTTTCTTCTGTTGTATCTAATTTGCTGTTAAACCTATCTATAAAGGGTTTTTTACATCTTAGTGAGTATGTTTTTTAGTTCCAGAATTACCATTTAATTCTTTTTAAAACTAATTTCTATCTACTTTTTTTTTTTTTCTTTTTTTTTTGAGACAGGGTCTCTCTGTGTCATCCAGGCTGGAGTGCAATGGCACAATCTCGGTGCACTGCAACCTCTGCCTCCAAGGTTCAAGCGATTCTCATGCCTCAGCCTCCCGAGTACCTGGGATTACAGGCATGTACCACCATGCCCAGCTAATTTTTTGTATTTTTAGTTGAGTCGGGGTTTTGCTGTGTTGGCCAGGCTGGTCTTGAACTCCCGTCCTCAAGTGATCCGCCCACCTTGGCCTCCTAAAGTGCTGGGATTACAGATATGAGCCACTGTACCCAGCCCCTATCTACTTTCTTCAGTGTATTAGAGTTCAAATACAATAATACTAATACCTTGTTCTCCTTTAGATCTGGTTCTATAATCAGTTTTTTCTTGCTTTTTGTTTATTTGGTCTTGTCTCCTGGTATATCTGCTAATTTTTGTTAAATATTGGATGCTGGGTAGAATGAAAACTCGCATTCTCACTTACAGGTTGGAGTTAAAATAAAAATTGTAGAGGCTCTGAATGATGTTCTCCAGAAAATATGTAAATTTCTTCACCCCCCGGCCAGCCCATTAGAGTAGGGTCAAATCATTTAATCCAATCAGGAATTGAGATGTTACAGGCTTTGTGTGGGCTGGTCTATTTCTGGATTGCCCTGATTCCTCGGTCATGGTCTTGTAGGACTCTCTCTGAAACCCTAGGGCATTTACCAGATTCTTCTTATCAGACCCTGAACTCCAATTTTTAAATTCTCACAACCCTGAAAAGCCCAAAAGCGAGGCTCAGCTTAAGAATAGCTTTCAATATTATCCTTTGAGCTGTCGATTCTATTGCTTCTGCCCCTCACCCTCACAACAACACGTGCAGAGAATATGATTTGGCAAATTTTCTGAGAAAAGAAACTACATGGAAATTGGGGCTCGCCTCTCTCATGCCCTTTTCCCCAGGATCTTAGTTCCTTACATTCTGTTTGCCTTGGATTCTAATTTTTGAGCCCTGTGATACTGCCCAAGCTTTAGGTTACCCTTTTCTGCCCAGCCTCAATGTCTCCCAAGCAAACTGGCAAATTTCTTGAGAGTCAAAAGCAGTGAAGAATATCCCCTGACCTCAAAGTGGTTCCCTTCTCTCCAGGATTCTGGTTATTTAATTCCACACATGTTGAGTGCTTTCTGATGCCTTAAAACAGCCGTGTGTGTATGTGGTGTGTGTGCGTGTGTGTGTGTGTAAGAGAGAGAGATCTAATTTTTACATCGTCCTCTAAAAGAATCCTAATCTGATCCAAGCCAGTCTGTCACAACCAAATCAAAAAGCAATGGATGCATATTTTTTAAAATGAGAACTCTAGCCGGGTGCAGTGGCTCCCGCCTGTAATCCCAGCAGTTTGGGAGCCTGAGGCGGGCTGAGGTCAGGAGTTCAAGACCAGCTTGACCAACATGGAGAAACCCTGTCTCTACTAAAAATATGAAACTAGCCAGGCGTGGTGGCGCATGCTTGTAATACCAGCTACAGAATCGCTTGAACCCAGGAGGCAGAGGTTGCGGTTAGCTGAGATTGCGCCATTGCACTCCAGCCTGGGCAACAAGAGCGAAACTCTATCAAAAAAAAAAAAAAAAAAAAAAAAAGAACTCTGACCATTCTGGAGAAGACCATGAGGGAAGAGAGTTGAAGCAGAAAAGGAAGTGAACGGGCTATTGCAGAATTCCAAACAAGCTGATGGTAATGCCTTAAGCTAGGATACTGACCCTGATGACAGAGAGGTGGATGACTTTCAGATTTTTTTCTTTTGGTAAAGATAATGTTATAATAATATCCAGGCAAAGTGGGTGGGGGTGACAACAAAAGACAATTTCAAATATCGCTGAAGGGAGTCCAAATTGGCACAACCTTCTAAAAGGCAAATTTACAATATTTATCACAAGGCTTTAAAACAATATTATCCTTTGAGCTGTCGATTCTATTGCTAGTAATTTATTTTAAGGAAATACCACCAATATATTTAGTAAAAACACTTATTGCAGACTTTTTTTTTTTGAGATGGAGTTTCACTCTTGTTGCCCAGGCTGGAGTGCAATGGCGCCGTCTCAGCGCACTGCAACCCCCACCTCCCGGGTTCAAGCAATTCTCCTGCCTCAGTCTCCCTAGTAGCTGGGATTACAGGTGGATGCCACGACGCCCAGATAATTTTTGTATTTTTAGTAGAGACAGGGTTTCACCATGATGGTCAAGGCTGGTTTCAAACTCCTGACCTCAGGGGATCCGCCCGGCCTTGGCCTCCCAAAGTGCTGAGATTACAGGCGAGAGCCACCGCACCCCGCCAACAATTTTTATAATAGGGAAAAATCGGAAACAACCTAAATATGAATCAACATGAGATTAGTTAAGCAAATTACTACATCCATTAAAAAAGAGGATCTAAAAGAATGTTTATTGGGATTAAAAGATAACAATTGAAAAAAAAAGTTCTAAAAAGCATTCATACAATGTGACCCCATTTATCTTAAAAATAATTATATATAATATGTGTAAGTACAACTATACATTTTAACATAATTATATATTATATGGCCATATTATATATATACACACACACGCTGGAATAAACACCAAAATACTAATGGTAGTTTTCTGTAGAAGTGGTGTACAGCTTGTATTTTGTGTGTGTGCATGCGTGTGTGTTTATGTGTGTGTTAAAATTTTCCACATTTTTTTTCAACAGTAGTGCTATTTTTATCATCCGAAAATAAAATTGTTCTTACTCTGAACTCTGTCCCTGACCCTAGCCTTACCTGTCTCAAGAATTGAGGCCTCTCAGCTGTCAGGAAGGATTAAAGCCCTGGGATGAAGACTGCCAACTCAGAAAATCCTCCAAGGCGGCCAGCTCACATCAAGCACTCTTTCTCCAAATGCTGCCACCACCCCGGGAGTCGAGAGAGGTTTCCCTTCCACCTACCATGTCCCTGAGAACAAATCTCCCCGCTGTCTTGGTGACTTCCCTCCCCTGCCTGTCCTGAAGCGTCTCTGCCCCGGGAGTGGGTCACTTGACGACAGCGAGAGGGAATCCATGCGGTGGGTGCCAAGAGTGCAGCGCCGTGCTGCCCGGGCTGGCACAAGCTTGGGCCATGACTCAGCCCCTTCCTGCTCACCCGACGTCCCGCCCTGCTGTCTCCGCTTCCTCCCTGGCCCACACCCTCGGGTCACTATCCTTCCTTGCTAGTTTCATCCTGTTGAAAGAGTCCCAGCTACTTTTCTCTGGATTCTTTTATTTGATCCACTTCAGTGGTGTCCCATCCAAAGGACTCTCGGGTCAAGCATCTCACCCGGGCCTTGGGCTCAGCCACAGAAAGTCCTAGAGTCACCTATTTCTAGCTCTGGGACCCCAAGTTTCTGTCCCCTGCGTGGGTGCCAGCCACTCGTGCCAGAGCGCCAGCCCTCACCCACTCGTGCCAGAGTGTACATGTGTGACACTTCAGATGGTACACAAGTGAACTTTTTATACTTAGAAGTTTATATTAATTTATTAAAGTTTGTACCATTTCAGGAATTGAGATTTCAAGTTTCATTATATTACATACATACATTTTTTTTTTTTTTTTTTTGAGACGGACTCTCGCTCTGTCAACAGGCTGGAATGCAATGGCTCAATCTCAGCTCACTGTAACCTCTGCCTCTCGAGTTCAAGAGATTCTCCTACCTCAGCCTCTCGAGTAGCTGGGACTACAGGCGCGTGCCACCACCATGCCCGGCTAATTTTTTGTATTTTAGTAAAGACGGGGTTTCACCATGTTGGCCAGGATGGTCTCGATTTCCTGACCTCGTGATCCGCCCGCCTTGGCCTCCCAGGGTGCTGGGATTACAGGCGTAAGCCACCACGCCCAGCCCCTAATTATATTTTTAAGGTACAGATACTTATATTTGAGGCTGTTAAAGATATGACTGCTTATGTTTAAGGGTTGTGTTGTGTTTTGTATTTTTTCCCAGGCTGGACTGCAGTGGCGCAATCTCTGCAACCTCTTCCTCCCAGGTTCAAACAAAATTCTCGTGTCTCAGCCTCCTGAATATCTGGGATTACAGACCCACTCCACCACACCTGGTTAATTTTTGTATTTTAGTAGAGATGGAGTTTCACCATGGTGCCCAGGCTAGTCTCGAACTCCTGAGCTCAAGCGAGCCACTCACCTTAGCCCCCCAAAGTGCCAGGATTATGAGTGTGAGCCACGGCACCAGGCCAGGCCATGTTTAAGATATTTTTAAGAAATTGATGTTTTTGCTGGGCGCAGTGGCTCATGCCTGTAATCCTAGCACTGTGGGAGGCAGAGGTGGGCAGATCACTTGAGGTCAGGAGTTCGAGACCAGCCTGGCCAACATGGTGAAACTCCATCTCTACCAAAAAATACAAAAGAATTAGCTGGCCCTGGTGGCAGGTCCCTGTAATCCCAGCTACTTGGGAGGCTGAGGCAGGAGAATGGCTTGAACCTGGAGTGGGCGGAGGTTGCAGTGAGCCAAGATTGTGCCACTGCACTCCAGCCTGGGCGACAGAGTGAGACTCTGTCTCAAAAAAAAAAAAAAAAAAAAAAAAGAATAGAAAGTAAAATGACTGTGTTGCTCAAACACCCCCTTCACCCCACTTCTGGCCCAACACACGAGTTAGGCTTGAGAAGGCAGACTTTTTTTTTTTTTTACTTAAACATGTATTGAGCTCTAATAATACTGGATCTTTGTGCAGGGTCTACAGAGCTGTGTGAAATAGGATCCCCCTCCTTCAAGGTCTTAAAAGATGTAGAGGAAGGCCAGGGCAGTGGCTCACACCTGTAATCTCAGCACTTTGGGAGGCCGAGGCAGGCAGATCACTTGAGGTCAGGAGTTCGAGACTAGCCTGGCCAACATGATGGAACCCTGTCTCTACTAAAAACACAAAAATTAGCCAGGCGTAGTGGCACACACCTATAATCCCAGCTACTCTGGAGGCTGAGGCAGGAGAATCGCTTGAACCTGGGGGGAACGGCGGTTGCGCTGAGCTGAGATGGTGCCACTGCGCCCTAGCTGGGCAACAGAGCAAAAACCTGTTTCAAAAAACCGAAACAAAAAAGATGTAGAGGAGATGCCAGGAGAGATGTAATGAGGTAGAAAGGCATTCCAGCCAGGAAACGACCCCAAAAACAGCATGAAAAAAAAGATCACAGAGGCCCACAAGCCCAGGGCCTTCAAGACCTGAGCTGGAAGCCAGAGCTGTGACCACACTGTGTCGCAAAAGATAGCCCAGGGGAGGGGCTGGCTGGAGCAAGTCTCCAGAAAGCACTGAGGGCTTCCTGGGCTCCCTGAGTATGGGCTTTGCCTCAGGGCAATGGGGAGCCAAGGAAGTCTTCATAGGGAAGGGACGGGATGGGGTGAGACCTGTGGTCACTGCCTGTTGTTGGGCTGGGGGGCTTGGGAACTAAGGCAGGTGAATTGGGAATGAAATCAGTTCCTATTCTGCCTGCTAAGCCATGTGCCCTGACACAGCCTGAAAAGAAGGAGGGTCTTTTTCCAATTTACTTCCTAGAGGGAGGGGCCTCTTTGTGTTAGTTCAGAGGCCCAAGGTGTCCCCGGTGCTACCAGCAGCCCTGGGCTATGTAATAATGGGGCAGAGCCCACGAGGGTGAAACAATGGGGAACCTTGGGGCAAATGAAACCCTTGAGCTGGCTGGAGCAAGCCAGGCCAGAGCTGACAGCTGCAAATGGGTGGGGACACCCTCAGAGCTGCACCAACCCAGGGTTCTCCCCTAGTCTAACCGTGGAAACTGCAGCCTCACCCGGGTGCCCCAGTGGCATCCTGTGGGGTCACTGAAGCAGCAGATCTCGTCCCCTGGCCTCTGTGTAGGCTTCCCTAGGGACACGGCCGTACTTCACTGCATACTTTTGGGGTCCTTTGCCCTCTCTGGTTAGGCCCTCCCATCTGCCCACAGTCACCAGGTCAAGCAGGATGCTGAGAAGCCAAGGTGCGGCGGGAGGAGGGTCAAGGGTCATGTGCACACACACACTCATGGCTGGGAGGTGCTCCCACCTCCTGCCCTTGTGCATCGCCTCACTGTCTTCATGCTGAGCACATGTGGGGCAGCCAGCTTGCCTTCTCCTGCCTCCCTTGCATGAGCCCATCCTCCTCTGGAGCCGGAACTGGAGCTGGTCCCACTTGGCCAACTGTGAGCACTCAGGGCAACCGTGCTGTCTCCAAACAGCACACAACCTTCAGTGTCCCCGATCCGGGCCCTGGTCGGTAATCTAGGCCTACCCACAAGATCATTACCAGGTGTCTTTTCATGGACAGCAGTGACGTAAAAAGACCAAGAGTCTCTGCCCTGCCGAAGGTTGGCCTTAACCTGTAAATTCACATTCTCCATCTCTCCTATCCCCTCTCCCACCTCTCTCCACTGCATCTGGGCTGGGCCTGCAGTTCCCGGCCCCATGTTTGCTCCCCAGCCTCCAATCCCTCCGCCTTAGATATTTGGGGTGACTCACATTTACTCTTATTTAAATGTCAGCCCTGGCACAACGTTCCAAATAGCCTGAGTGACGCCATCCCATCAGGGTTGCCCCTGCCTGCTGCACCCACCCTGTCCCCACAGGGAGTGGCAGGAAGGTGGCGCAGACAGCTGCGGAATGCCCCTGCGCCCGGACACCCAGTGTCCCTCCAGGGCAGCAGGAAAGCCAGGAGCTTCAGGGATCCCAATTCCCTGGAGATAGTGTGCAGGGAAAGCTGGGGACAGTGAAGACGGTGGGGACAGAGAGCAGGTCACTCTGGAGGCTCCTGAGGCCCTTTGGGACTCCATCTGAGCTGAACCACCGCAGCTTCCAGTCCTCCTCCCCTAGCCTGGAGGAAGGAGTACATCTCCAAGCTACCCAGGACCCCAGTGATTTCTGAAGCCAGAGGTTCCCACATAGGCTGCCCCTTAACATCACCTGGGGAAGCTGTTAAAAAGTCAGATTCAACAACTCAAACTGTGCATGTGCGTAAGGGAGAAAGCTCCAAGCTGTACTGTCCAGTAAAACAAGCAAGATGCACCAGCATGCATGTGGTGCACACCTTTAGATTAAAAACAGGGGGAAGGGCCGGGCATGGTGGCTAACAGCCACCTGTAATCCTGTAATCCCAGCACTTTGGGAGGCCAAGGCGGTTGGATCACTTGAGGTCAGGAGTTCGAGACCAGCCTGACCAACCTGGTAAAACCCTGTCTCTGCTAAAACTACAAAAATGAGCCAGGCGTGGTGGTGGACGCCTGTAATCCCAGCTACTCGGGAAACTGAGGCAGGAGAACTGCTTGAATCCGGGAGGCGGAGGTTGCAGTGAGCCGGGACCATGCCACTGCACTTCAACCTAGGCAACAGAATGAGACTTCATCACAAAAAAAAAGCAAAAAAAAAAAAAAAAAAACCACAGGGGGAAGGGTGGGCACAGTGACTCATGTCTATAATCCTAGTACTTTGGGAGGCCGAGGCAGGAGGATTGCTTAAATCTAGGAGTTCAAGACCAGCCTTGGGCAACACAACGAGATCTTGTCTCTACTGAAAATTTAAAAATTATCCATGTGTGGTGGCATGCCTGTGGTCCCAGGTACTCAGGAGGCTGAGGTGAGAAGTCACTTGAGAATGGGAAGTCAAGATTGCAGTGAGCTGCGATTGCAACACTGTACTCTAGCCTGGGCAACAGAGTGAGACCCTATCTCTCAAAAGAAAAAAAAAAAAAACAGGGAATACAAATCCCTATTTGTATTTGTTTGTGTATATATAAATATAAATAACATGCACAAAACTAACTGCTAATAATAGCAGTTACCTTTTTTACTGTGGTAAAATACAGATAACAAAATTTACCATCTTAACCTTTATTGTTTTTTTGTTTTTGTTTTTGTTTTTGTTTTTGTTTTGAGACAAGGTCTCACTCTGTCGTCCAGACTGGAATGCACAGGTGTGATCTCAGCTCACTGCAACCTCTGCCTCCCAGGTTCAAGCGATTCTCCTGCCTCAGCCCCCTGAGTAGCTGGGATTACAGGTGCGCACCGCCACATCCGGCTAATTTTTGTATTTTTAGTAGACACAGGGTTTCACCATGTTGGCCAGGCTGGTCTTGAACTCCTGACCTCAAATGATCCACCTACCTTGGCCTCCCAAAGTGCTGGGATTACAGGCATGAGCCACCGCACCCGGCCCATCTTAACCATTTTAAGTGTACAGTTCCGCAGTATTAAGTACTCTCATAGTGTGAGCAACCATCACCACCATCCATCCAGAATGCTCATCTTCCCAAACGGACACTCTGCCCCTGTTAAACACTCACTCCCCATTGTGCCCTCATGCCCCACCGGCCCCTGGCAACCACCATTTCACTTTCTGTCTCTACGATTTTGACTGCTCTAGGAACCTCATTTAAGTGGAATCATAAAGTATTTGCCCTTTTGTAACTGGCTTATTTCACTTAATGTCCTCAAGGTTCATCCATGTTGTAGCAGGTGGTAAAATTTCCTTCCTTTTAAGGCTGAATAAATATTCCATCATGTGGATGGACCACACTGTTTATCCACTTACGTGTTGATGGACATTTGGATTGCTTCCACCTTTCAGCAATTGTGACTAACACTGCTATGAACATCGGTATACAAAGATCTACTTGAGTCCGTGCTTAAATTCTTCGGGGTATATACCCGGAAGCGGAATTGATGGATCCTACAGTAATTCTATATTTAAGTTTTTGAACCACTGTACTGTTTTCCAAAGAAGTGCACTCTTTTACATTCTCACCAGCAGGGTACAAGGGTTCCAATTTCTTCATATCCTCACCAACTCCTGTTATTTTCTGGTGTGGTTTTTTTGTTTTATTTTTGTTTTTTGGGTTTTTTTGTTTGTTTTGTTTTTGGTCTTGTTTTTGTTTATTCTTTTGAAGGGATGGTTACCTTCTGAAGGGCTGCACAGGAAACGGGCAGATGAGGGACAGGGAGGAAGATTAATATTCACTGCAGGTCACTTAACACTTTCTCACTTTTTTTTCTTTTCTTTTGAGACAAATCTTGCTCTATTGCCCAGGCTGGAGTGCAGCGGCATCATCTTGGCTCACTGCAACCTCTGCGTCCCGGGTTCAAGCAATTCTCCTGCCTCAGCCTCCCAAGTAGCTGGGATTACACGCACCAGGCTAGTTTTTTAAATTTTTAGTAGAGACGGGGTTTCACCATGTTGGTCAGGGTGGTCTCGAACTCCTGACCTCAGATGATCCACCCACCTCGGCCTCCCAAAGTGCTGGGATTACAGGCGTGAGCCACTGTGCCCGGCCACTTTCTAACTTTTGAATCATCTGAATATATTACTTATTCAAAAAGGTACTTTGTTTTTCCAACAGGTGTTATGAAAATTTTCAAACAGACAACAAAGACGAAAGAATTTTACAAGAATCCATACATCCATCACCGAGATTCCACCATTAGCATGCACTATTCTTACGTTATCATATATCTAGCCATCCATCTATCCAACTATTAAAAATAAGTAGAGTGTACTTTCCTGGGCCCCTCCCAAGACCTGCAAGTCATGAGTGGGGCCTGGAAATCTGTTTCTGTAATCTGTTCTCCAGATGATTCTGGCATTGGGAACTTCTGTTCTGGTCCAGCTACTCATCCCATGCAGAAACCACACCTGCAGTTAGTCAGTGGCCAGTGGGGGTGGGATTCTTCCCTTGTCTAAAAGCCCCTTAGCCTCACAAAAATGTCTCTCGGCCAGGCGCGGTGGCTCAAGCCTGTAATCCCAGCACTTTGGGAGGCTGAGACGGGCAGATCATGAGATCAGAAGATCGAGACCATCCTGGCTAACACGGTGAAACCCCGTCTCTACTAAAAAATACAAAAAACTAGCTGGGCGAGGTGGCGGGCGCCTGTAGTCCCAGCTACTCGGGAGGCTGAGGCAGGAGAATGGCATGAACCCGGGAGGCGGAGCTTGCAGTGAGCTGAGATCCGGCCACTGCACTCCAGCCTGGGCGACAGAGCGAGACTCCGTCTCAAAAAAAAAAAAATGTCTCTCTAAGGAAGAGCTTATCTCACTGCGCCAAAATGGTCTCCAGACTCAACTCCATCCTGGCCAACCTCTTCCCCAGGACACGCTTTGGTGCCTCATCAACACCACTTCCAATGTGGCCCCAGAACTAGACAAAACTCCACAGCATGACCTGCCCAGGGAAGGGACTCCTGGTCTCGTCCCTCCCTAAGCTGAAACTATTCTTCCATGGTTCAGCGTGCATTTGTCCTTTCTGCTGAGAAGGGGAGAACACTCTAAAGTGACGTGGCAGTGTTTGCAACAGACACCTTACTCACTAAATCAGGACAAGATTAGCCAGGTCCCTTGAGTCAGAAAGTGTTTGCATCTCCTTACCCACCTTTAGCCTTCTCTTCTTGCCATAATGGTAATAAGGATGATTTCCATGATAATTGATAGAGAGAGATAAATGAAGAAATATGTATATATATTAGACAGATGAAGAGATTGGATAGATAGATAGATAGATAGATAGATAGATAGATAGATAGATCTATGGAGAGATTGGAGACAGAGATTGGATGAATGGATGGAAGGATGGATGGATGGATGGACGGATGGATGGATGGATGGATGGATTAATTGATAGACTGATAGAGAGATAGATCAATGGAGAGATAGATAAATACATAGATACACAGAGATGGATCAGTGGAGAGATTAGGTAGATAGATAGATCAATGAAGAGATAGATCAATTGAAAGATAGACAGATGATTGATTGATGGAGAGATTACATAGATGGATGGATCAATGGAGAGATAGATAGACATTAGATAGATGGATAGATGAACATATAGATGGATGGCTGGATCAATGGATGGGTTGATTAATGGATGGATGGAGAGGATAGAAATAGATTAGATAGATCAATAGATACATAGATCAATTGAGATAGATGGATCAATGGAGAGACCAGATAGACAGATGAATTGATCGATTGATAGATAGATAGACAGACATATAATTAGATAAACACTGATAGAGCCCCTCCTGCATAGCAGGTGTTGTTGCAGGCACATTACTTGCATTCATTCATTTTATTGTCACAAGAACCCTATAGAGTAGGTACTATTATCCCCATTTTCTACAAATGAAGCAACTGAGGCACGGAAGGACTAAGTAACCTACCCAAAGGTACACGGCAATTTCTCTTTAGTCACCAACACACATAAACACACATAGAGCACTCATGAATACTCATGGGCTGGTCTTTAGTTTCCCAGAGCTCCCTACCATCAAGTCCTATAGTGTAGTTCCTCCTGGCTACTATACCTGTGCTCTTAACCTTTCCTGATAACTAATTCCTTCTTCCTGCCAAAATCCAACAGTCTACTTTCCCAGAAACTTGCTAGATGGCTAGAGCCAATCTGAAAAATAAATTCAAGTTAAAGTGTCTCTGGCTGATGCATTTACCTCCTCAGGTAAATGTGTGTGTCCATGCCAACATATATAAGTATATGCAATTTTTTAAGTGGAATTCTTTTTTTTTTTTTTTGAGACAGAGTTTCACTCTGTCACCCAGGCTGGAGTGCAGTGGTGACATCTCAGCTCACTGCAACCTCCGCCTCCCGAGTTCAAGCGATTCTCCTGTCTCAGCCTCCTGAGTAGCTGGGACTACAGGCACCCGCCACTACGCCGGGCTAATTTTTTGTATTTTTAGTAGAGACGGGGTTTCACCGTGTTAGCCAGGATGGTCTTGATCTCCTGACCTCATTATCGGCCCTCCTCAGCCTCCCAAAGTGCTGGGATTAAAGACATGAGTCACTGCGCCAGGCCGGAATTCTCTTTTTAGAACACAAAACCAAAACAGACAGTGATACTAAATATTTACATATTAAAGGTAATCTTCATAGTCAAGCTTCATGACGGGGCCAGTGGAAAAGATATTGGCACCTTACGAACTTTATATCACCCCATAAATCACATCCCAAAAATCTAAGGATGGCTGAGACTGGCTCCGTCTCCTCTCTGGGGAACACACAAGGGGGTGATACTGAGGTATTTGGGGTGCCTTTTCAGGAATCCCCAGAAAGCCCTAGGCAGAGTCATGAGCCACATTGTTGAAGGGACTTAGAACTTTGCAATGTGCCTCTTGGAGGTGCCAGTGGAAGGAGAGAAATTTGGAGAGTCCTCTGGGATTAGACTTGCTGGATGAAAAAACAGAATGCCCACTTAAATTTGAGTCTCAGATAGAAAAGAAATACTCTTTAGTATAAATATGTGCCAGAGGGCCGGGTGTGGTGGCTCATGCCTGTAATCCCAGCACTTTGGAAGCCCAAGGCGGGTAGATCACTTAAGGTCAGGAGTTCAAAACCAAACTTGCCAACATGGCGAAACCCCGTCTCCACTTAAAAATACAAAAAATTAGCGGGGTGTGGTGGTGCACACCTGTAATCCCAGCTACTTGAAAGGCTGAGGCAGGAGAGTCACTTGAACCCAGGAGGTGGGGGTTGCAGTGAGCCGAGATTGTGGCCACTGCACTCCAACCTGGGCAACAGATCGAGACTCTGTCTCAAAAAAAAAAAAAAAATCCCAGATATTGTACTGTATTGTACTGGACATACTTATACTAAAAAGCATTTGTTGTTTGTCTGAAATTCTAATTTACCTGGGCATACTGCATTTTCATTTGCTAATCTAGGACCATCTAACACTCTCAGGGAACGAACAAAAGAGACCGTGACGACGGCTTGGCACTCACCGATCTCTGTCCACGGTGAAGTGGCCGAGTGCACTGCCCTGACTGTCCTCCCCACCAGCTTCAAGGTGTCCATTGAGCCAGGGCCATGATTGACTGGACAGAAGAGGGGTCATCCTGTGTCATCCTATAGGGTCACACATATGCTGGGCTGTGCCTTGGACCCAGTAACTTACTTTTTTCAGAAGAAAACTGGTTTCTTGGTAACCTCCTGAGAGGACTGGGAGGGAATCCTCCAAAATGATTTCCAGTTCCCCAAACTTCATTCCCCATTATTCTTGATGACTTTTTTCTTTTTTTTGAGACACAGTCTGACTCTGTCGCCCAGGCTGGAGTGTAGTGGTGCAATCTTGGCTCACTGCAACCTCCACCACCTGGATTCAAGTAATTCTTGTGCCTCAGCCTCCCAAGTAGCTGAGACTATAGGCTTGCACCACCATGCCCAGCTAATTTTTGTACTTTTATTAGCGACAGGGTTTCACCATGTTGGCAAGGCTTGAACTCCTGGCCTCAAGCAATCTGCCCACTTCAGCCTCCCAAACTGCTGGGATTACAGGCATGAGCCACCGCACCCAGCGGATGTTTTTTTTTTTTTTTTTCTAATCACGAAAGAAACAAACTTTCAGGGCGAAAACGCAAACATCACAGAAATATAAAACTTAGAAAGTCTCTCCAGAGATAACTGCTATGAACAGTTTGATGTGTCTTCTTCCAGATTTTCCTCTATGAGTATGATCATGTATTATCATCTTCATAAATAGAATTGTATTACACAGGCTGTTCTGAAACTTGCTTCCGTTTATCGTGATGTCGGGGACTTCCTTCCATATCTGTGTGCATTCCTGCTTCACTGGTCTTACTCCGCCTCATTCTTTATGTCAGTGGTTCTGGGTCTTTGGAGCTCTAAGCCCCTTTGGGTGTTCTATGAGTGACGAATGCACATAGGCAGATCCCACAGACATGTGACTCTGAGTGTCATAGACTTCCCGAGGCTGATCCACTACTGACCCCTTCACCCTGTGCATGGTATGGGGCTGGGGGTGTGGAGGGAAGATGGGGATCACTGAAATGGGTCCAGGAGGGTGGGAAGGACGGTGTATGTGACTTTCCTATTGATAGGGAGACCCATGCCTGGCGAGCCTCAGTCAAAGGGGTCCTGGGTCACTACCTCCCCGGTGAGACCCTCTGACTCTCCTGAGCGCCCACCCCTGGGCTCCTCCTCAGGCTAGGGGTTCCTCTCCTGGCATCCTCAGCAAGATCACCTGACTCCAGCAGCTGCCAACCCCCTGGGCAACGCCAAAGCCTCCTGGCCTCAAACGGGTTGGGCGACATTCACTTCCTCGCGCTGTCCTCCCGACCTGCTCTGTCATTAGGAATCCCTCGGCGGCGGCGGTCACACTAACAGCAACAGGAGGAGATCGTGCTGCTGCCCAGCACCTCGGGGCGGCTCAGATCTGCTGGAGGCCCCAGGAGGGAAGGTGGATGCTGCTCTCTCTGGTCCCAGCCAAAGTGAGTCTAGGGGCCTGGCTGGGGGTGGGGAAGGAGCTTGGCAATGTCGGAAGGTTGCCAACATTGGAAGGATGCAGGAGAATGAGGGAGAGAAAAATGGAAAGAGAGAGAAGAGATAGCTGTGGGTGAGGAAGTAGTCACAGCTAAAGCTGTAGGACCTTGCACTGGGGCTCCAGGAGGGAATCCCAGGTGCCTGGAAGTGTCATTCTGTCCCACAGGCTCTGTGCTGAGGTGGGGATGGGGGGTGTTTTCTCTGGGGTGGGGACACCTGCCCCTGTCACCCTGTCCTGGAAATGGGCTACTGCTATGGGGGAGACTCAGTGAGGGCAGCTCCCTTGGGCCAGCCATTGCCTTCCCCCTGCCTCCCAGGTGGCCTGAGGGGCATCCTTGTTTAGGGTCACTCTGAGGAAGGAAGGTTGGGTAGTCACTTCTCTGTCAGTGCTATTTCTTCTATTCCTTTGACCAAAGTCTGAAGACAAAGTCTTAAGCTCTGAGCTTCAGTTCCCTTATCTATGAAATGGAGACACTCCCTACCTCCCAGCGTTGTTGTCAGGATCAGATGAGGAAGGGATGCAAAATGCCAAGTGCATAATTAGGATTCAATAAATGGTCGCTGTTGTAATTATTTATTATTAGCTCAATACTGGTCCTACTTCACCTAAGAAGACCTTCCAGCTCTCCTCTCCCCTCATTTTCCTAAAGCACCAATAGGGACGCTTTTGGCACTTACTGCATCATTCTCGAACTTGTTTGTGCTCAAACTAGAGTATGTTCCTTGCATTTCTTCTGTTGCCCTCTCCCTCACCCCAGCACCCAGACAGAATCAGGCCTTAAGAGGAACTCAAGGATGGAGAATGGAATGGGATTCAGAAAGGGAGAGAGGCAAAGAGGGAGGGGTCAGGGAAAGACTGAGAAAGGGAAGCAAGAAGGTGGGGAAGGAGATAGCATTGTCCAGGTGTGAATGGCGTGGCTCTCTGGAAGCACGGGAAGGGGGAAGGATTGCCCAGAGAGGCCATCGTTGAAAGGGGGAAGGATTGCCCAGAGAGGCCATGTTTGGAAGATGGAAGGATTGCCCAGAGAGGCCATGTTTGGAAGATGGAAGGATTGCCCAGAGAGGCCATCATTGGAATGGGGAAGGATTGCCCAGAGAGGCCATGTTTGGAAGAGGGAAGGATTGCCCAGAGACGCCATCGTTGGAAGGGGGAAGGCTTGCCCAGAGATGCCATCGTTGAAAGGGAGAAGGATTGCCCAGAGACGCCATGTTTGGAAGGGAGAAGGCTTGCCCAGAGAGGCCATTGTTGGAAGGGGGAAGGCTTGCCCAGAGACGCCATCGTTGAAAGGGAGAAGGATTGCCCAGAGAGGCCATCAATGGGGCTGGAATGTCTTCTGCACTCCCTGGGTCCTTTTCACTTTTCCGCTAACTCGGACGAAAAGTACAGGCTCTCCACCTCCTTCCCCGCTCGTCTCAAGGCGGATGGTGCTTCCTAACTTGGCTGATACCTACTCACCCAATCTATCAGCTGATTCTCACAATGTTCTACCATCTACGGAATCTGTCTCTGTTAACTCCCCTCCGTCACCTTCACCGGTGACCTTAGGCAGGTCATTTCCCTCTCTCTAGACATGGATCTGCTCATCTCTGAAACTAGGAACTTCAACTAAGTGATCTCTAAAGTCCTTTTTTCCCTCTAGGATTCCTTATTTGCTCGTCTTCTCTTGTCAGCCTTGATCTCTACTTCTCAGTTATCCAAACAACTTAAACCATCAATCATCAATCCTCCTTTCAAAAAAATATCTTTTTTGAGAAAATTTATAAATGTCCACTGAGCTCTAAAGTTTTATAAGAACTTCCTTGACCACTACTTACCCCTAATATGTAAGCTCAGTACCTAGCATATAGCAGGTGGTCAATAAATATGTGTTGAATAATTAGACGGATGGATGGATGGATAGAAGGATGGAACTCTTGCCGTCATACACTTTGGGGAGTTATGAAATGTAATGAAACATATTAATAGTTGATTGACTTAAGAAAATCATGGCCATCCTGATTATAATGGCTGTTTGGTATAAACATTTGCAAATGTGTTATTAAAAAACTGCTAAGAAGGCCGGGCGCGGTGGCTCAAGCCTGTAATCCCAGCACTTTGGGAGGCCGAGACGGGCGGATCACAAGGTCAGGAGATCGAGACCAGCCTGGCTAAATACGGTGAAACCCCGTCTCTACTAAAAAATACAAAAAACTAGCCGGGTGAGGTGGCGGGCGCCTGTAGTCCCAGCTACTCGGGAGGCTGAGGCAGGAGAATGGCATAGACCCGGGAGGCGGAGCTTGCAGTGAGCTGAGATGCGGCCACTGCACTCCAGCCTGGGCGACAGAGCGAGACTCCGTCTCAAAAAAAAAAAAAAAAAAAAAACTGCTAAGAAACATTGGAATAACCATTTAAACTCTTATTGATCGCCCATTGCTTATCTTATCCATTGTCATCTTGTTCAGTTATTCTAATTTGAGATGAGTTGCCCTCTGTCAAGGGGGTGCGATTTTTTTAATCATCCACATACCAAGGAACATTTGGGGATGACAAGGAAGGAAAGGAAGGCAAATGCTGTGGCTGCCTCAAGAGCTGTAACAGGGGTCTCCAAGTCTCCTTTGGGAGAACAGGTGACAGGACGTGGCCTGTCTTAATAATGACAACTGCCATTTACTGAGCACTTACTCTGAGCCAAACTCTTGACTCACATTAGCTCACTTAATTCCCCCAACAACTCTCCGAGGAAGATGGTACCATTATTATCAAGTTCATCTTATGGACAGGAAACTGAGACTCAGAGAGGTTAAACAACTTGGTTAAGCTTATACAGACAGTAATGGGTAGATCAAAGATTTGAACCCCTAGCCCCATCCTGCGGGCCACACTGACCACCTCAAAGACCACACCTGGAAACTCCCAAAAAGGTTTGGGGGCTGCCTCCAGGATGCCAGATTCCTTATCCCACCTCCAAATATTTTTGCTGTTTCTTAGACTATGGGACATTTTCAACTCGGCAAAATGGATTTGGAGCCAAGCCAAGAGAGGGAGGGATTCTGAAAGATTTGTGATCTTAACAGTTGTCCTTCATATACATTGATTTTATTCTGATTATGTCATCTCTCAGGTCTGGGGGCTGCCATGCAGCTCTATTTTATCAGTGTGCCCAGGGGTCTTTTGTCTCTGTTATGGATGGAAGAAAGTAGCAATAACATGGAATCATGGTTCCTTTTAAAGAAGCCGTTCTAGATAAGTTTAGGCGACACAGTTGTGACACTGTGAACTTTTCAATGAGGACACTTGGACCTCACCACACACCCCAGTGGATGTTTCCCTTCAAAGCCATCGACTTGGGAAGCCATGTACTTAAACAAATCTGCTCTCAGATTCTGTTTAAAACCCATCTTGTGGCCGGGTGCGGTGGCTCACATCTGTAATCCCAGCACTTTGGGAGGCTGAGGCAGGCGGATCACTGGAGGTCAGGAGTTCAAGACCAGCCTGGCCAACACGGTGAAATCCTGTCTCTACTAAAAATACAAAAATTAGCCAGGGGTGGTGGCACACGCCTGTAATGCCAGTTATTCGGGAAGCTGAGACAGGAGAATCTCTTGAACCCAGGAAGTGGAGGTTGTAGTCAGCTGAGGTCACACCACTACACTCCAGCCTGGGTGACAGAGCAAAACTCTCTTTCAAAAAAGAAAGAAATCATCTTGTTACTTTATAGTGACTCTGTAGCTTTGATTTCAAACAATATCATGTCACTTGATCATTCATTTACTTTCCTATCAGACTTGGCTCCCAGTGACTTCTGGCCACTTCCAAAATATCAGACATATTCTCAAAGGATAAAATTCTGTCTCCATCAAGGTTGATCAGATGCTTCTCTCACTGCCTCAGGCAGCCCCATAAGAAGAATCTGGAGAATGACTGAGCTGTGGCAGGTGAGGGAATGAACCCAAAACTTCCGGACGTGACTGTGTGGAAGCCCAGCAGGCATTTGAATGTGTAAGTTCTGAGCTTTGTTTTTTTAAACAGTCATTGCTTTATAGCCACACTTAGCACAGAGGAATGCAATCCAATGGCTGGAGGAAATCCAGTGGACCCGCCAACCCCAGGTGAGGGCAGAGGTTGAGACTAGCACAGGTTTTTCTGGAAAATGGCCACTCTGGGTGCAGGCCCAAATTGGAGACTGGACTGGGGTTGTGCATGCATCTCCTTAGCCACCTGCTTCCCCTGGTAACAGGGACTTCCTTCCTTCACTTCCGTCACTGAAGCAGGAAGAGGTGAGGCAGTGACCTCACCATGTGTGTACATGGTGATTGAGGTGAGACATCAGGAACTCCACACACCTCCTCCTGGGGTCCAGTGTGACTGGGTTCTCTGGTTCTCTGTCTCCCGATTCTCGCTTCCAGAAGCTTCTACTCCTCTCCTCCTAAGGGTCTTGGGCTCTAGGTTTGAGTCAGGTGGGCCATAGAGGAGGAGCAGCAGAAGAGCCAAGAGTAGGAGGAAGAGAGAGGCGGAAGACAGGGAGAGGGGATAAGAGGCAGTGGAGGCAGAGGTGTAGGTGGGAGCTAGGACGGAAGAGGGAAAGAGGGAAATGCCTCAATATTCACGACCCTTCCCACCCACAGCTGAGTGTGCCATCTCCCAGTGGCCATGTCAGAAGGGGAGAGCAAGGACAGCTCGGGCAGCGAGTGCCCCGTGTGCTACGAGAAGTTCCGGGACCTGGAGGGCACCAGCCGGACGCTGAGCTGTGGCCATGTGTTCTGCCATGACTGCCTGGTCAAGTACCTGCTGTCCACCCGCGTGGACGGGCAGGTCCAGAGGACCCTGGTCTGCCCCATCTGCCGCTACGTCACGTTCCTCAGCAAGAAGAGCTCCCGCTGGCCCTCCATGCTGGACAAGAGCTCCCAGACCCTGACTGTGCCTGTGGCCCTGCCCTCCGTGCCCCCACTGGACAGCCTGGGTCACACAAACCCCCTGGCCGCCTCCTCGTCCGCCTGGAGGCCACCCCCGGGCCAGGCCAGGTCGCCGGGCAGCCCGGGCCAGAGCGCCCAACTCCCCCTGGACCTGCTGCCCAGCCTGCCGCGGGAGTCGCAGGTCTTCGTCATCAGCCGCCACGGGATGCCCCTGGGGGAGCAGGACAGCGTGCTGCCCCGCCGCAGCCTGGCCGAGCTCTCGGAGGCCTCCCCCGCGCCCCGCTCCGCCCGCGCTTTCTGCTGCCGATCGCGGGCCCTACTGCTCATCACGCTCATCGCCGTGGTGGCCGTGGTGGCCGCCATCCTGCCCTGGGTGCTGCTGGTGAGGAAGCAGGCATGAGGCGCACAGCAGGGAGACCGCCGGGCTGGCTGTGGCCTGGGGTGGGACGGGAGGCCCCACGGCAGCCCTGGTGCCACGAAGCTCCGAAGGGCACGCGGGCAGGCAGAGGGGAGGTCCTCGGCACAGAGAGGGCCTTGGGCTTCCCCGACCCCCGCAGGGAGGCTGGAGCTGACTCCATGGGCGCAGTGCGTTTCCCCACGTGAATCCTCAGCAGACGCGTTCCCCTTCCATCTAGGCTGGGAAGATGGGTGGTTACTGCCCTCCTGCAGGCTCACCAGCCCTGAGCGGCAGACCTTATCTGCCAGGTGTCCTGCCCAAAGCCAGGTGGGCCCCTCCAGGGGCAAGGAAGCCCTGCGGGCAGATGTCCTGCTGGGCTGGTCAATGGCAGGATCCTCCAGGCCAGAATTCCCACCCAGGATTTGTGGCTTGCCCTCCGGAACAGACAGAACGGGCACCCAGAATCTCAGCACTCACCCCTGACCTCCACCACAGTACCCCATCCCTAAGCCCTCCCTATCCCCAACCTGCCAGCTTAGAAGGGCTTCCCTGAAGGAGAAGCTGATCTCAGAGGCTGCCTCAGCATTTCTGGGAGAGTGAACAGAAACTGTTCTTCCTGGAGAGCTGAGGCCAGATCCAGAGACAGGGGTTTGTTGATAGACACCCCAGCAGAGTGCTCCACGGACGGAGCCCTCCAGGCCCAAGGAGGGATCCAAACTTTGAGTCCTAGGGTTCTCAAGGGTGGCAGGGAGTGGAGGGGAAGCCTGACAGGCGAGCCTTGAGTCAGCTGAGAACTATGTGGGCAAACGAACCCCTGGGGGCTCCCACCTCCCTCCCAGCTGGTCCTCCTCCTCATGACCCAGCCACTCATTTAGAGGCCACACCAGCTGGGCCAGTTTCCTAGGTGGATTGCCAGGCTGGGCTGGGTGAGGAAGGGTGGGGAGGAAAACAGCTATGCTTGCCAGGGACGCCGCCATCTCAACTGAGGAATGCTGAGGCCCAGGTGCCATCAGCTGCTCCCCGAGGTCTCTTTGCCTGGGGCGCCCGCGTGGGACTGTGAAGAGCCTCAGGTTGGGTCTAGCCTGAGTCATTTGGGGATAGCTATTGGCTGTTTATTGTGGTCCGTAAGTCAACCAACACCTTTCAACGGAAAACAACAAAAACCTCCAGCAATTATCTCAAATAAGTGGCGGCCTGCACCCAGCTGTGCCCACGGTTGAGCCCCCAACCTCCCCCAGCCTCCCCTAACCTATACCCCTCTCAGCAATTTGCTGTCTGTGGGGGAAGAAATAGCAGTCTACATTTTATCTAGTTCCTAAATGCCTGCAGTGGTGGTCATCTGGGGGCCGCTGGGGAATTGGGCCCCACTACGGGGGATATTTGGGACATAGCGAAGGCTGCTTTGAAAGCATTTGTGGGCTCCTCTGTGCTCATTTCAAGATTACAGAAGTGGCCGGGTGCGGTGGCTCACGCCTGTAATCCCAGCACTTTGGGAGGCCGAGGCGGGTGGATCATAAGGTCAGGGGTTCGAGATCAGCCTGGCCAATGTGGTGAAACCCCGTCTCTACTAAAAATACAAAAATTAGCCAGGCGTGGTGGCGCACGCCTGTAGTCCCAGCTACTTGGGAGAGGCAGAATATCCGCTTGAACCCGGGAGGCAGAGGTTGCAGTGAGCCAAGATCGCGCCACTGCACTCCAGCCTGGGTGACAGAGCGAGACTCCGTCTTAAAAAAAAAAAAATACAGATGAGCACAGGTGCTGTTGGGGGGAAGGGATACAGATGGATTCCATGGGGAAAATATTTATTATAGGAATAAAAATAATGTTAAATTTGCAAAGACTCCAATGAGTCTCTTTTAACCTCAGCCAGGCTGTTTTAAACAGTGTCATGAATTTTTGGGAACCTGGTTCTAGTCTTTTCAGATTCTGTCGTATTTGCCAAAAGTGTCTTTCAAAATATCCTCAGTGTTTTCACATTGTTCAGTGGTGACCTGTAGCTGCAACTTCTTTTCAGAGAATGCCAAAAGCTATTTTTAAAATAAAGGTATATATTTTCTCAAAGATTCCAGAGACTTTGCAATGTATGTGGAAAGCTCCGAGCCTGGACTTGAGGGACAATTCACTTTAGATGAAAAAGTTTGACGCCGTGTCTCACTCCTGTAATCCCAGCACTTTGGGAGGCCAAGGCAGGTGGATCACGAGGTCAGGAGTTCCAGACCAGCCTGGCCAGCATGGTGAAACCCATCTCTACTAAAAATACAAAAAATTAGCCAGTCATGGTGGCGCGTGCCTGTAGTCCCAGCTACTCGGGAGGCTGAGGCAGGAGAATCACTTGAACCTGGGAGGTGGATGTTGCAGTAAGCCGAGGTCACGCCACTGCACTCCAGCTGGGCAACAGAGCGAGACTCCGTCTCAAAAAAAAAAAAAAAAGAAAAGAAAAAAAAGAAAAAGTTTGAAATACAAACACAAATGGCTCCTACACATCTATTCAACTACACTTGCAAAAGAAAATTAAAATTCTGCTGGCATGCCATTAAATTAAAATTCTGCTGGCATGCCATTTTTCACCTATAAGCTTATTAAAACCTGGAAGTCTCATAACCCACTCCGCTACTGAAGCTGAGGGAGGCAGGGGAATGGTTAGTGGAAATGCATATTATTAAAATCCCTCTCAAGAGCAATGTGACATTATCTACCAAAATTTCTGCCTTGCTCCAGTAATTCCTGTTCTAGAAACACCCTACAGATATACTTGCATGTATGGACAGCAGCATACATATGATGCTATATAATTGCAGTGCTGTTTATAAAAACAAAGGATTGGAAAAACCCTGAATGCTAATCAGTAGGGTACTGGTTATTTATCTTAAGATCCAGGGAATATCATGCAGCTGTATAAAAGAAAAAAGAAAAGAACAAGAAAGGACTCAATGAACTTATACGGAATGTCTCCAGGGTACAATGGAAAATGAGGAAACGCAAGGTGTGGAACACTGGATACTGGATACTACAATTTGTATAGAAAGAGCGGGAAATAGGCCAGGCACAGTGTCTCACGCCTGTAATCCCAGCACTTTGGGAGGCCAAAACGGGTGGATCACCTGAGGTCAGGAGTTCGAGACCAGCCTGGCCAACACGGTAAAACCCGGTCTCTACTAAAAATACAAAAATTAGCCGGGCATGGTGGTGCATGCCTGTAATCCCAGCTACTAGGGAGGCTGAGGCAGGAGAATTGCTTGAACCCAGGAGGCGGAGGTTGTAGTGAGCTGAGATGGCACCATTGCACTCCAGCCTGGGAGACAGAGCGAGACTCTGTCTCAAAAAAAAAAGAAAAAGAAAAAGAAAGAAAGGGGGTAATAAGAATTTACATTCCTATTTGCTTACTTATGCATCAAAAAAGAGGGAATGCAGGGCACGGTGGTTCACGCCTATAATCCTAGCACTTTGGGAGGCCAAGGTGGGAGGATCACTTGAGGCCAGTTCAAAACCAGCCTGGGCAACATAGCGAGACCCTATCTCTATAAAAAAAAAATTAATTACCTTGGTGTGGTGGCACACCTCTGTAGCCCCAGCTACTCAGGCAGTTGAGGTGGGAGGGTCCCTTGAGCCCAGGAGGCTGCAGTGAGCTACAATTGCACCAATGTACTCCAGCCTGAGCAACAGAGTAAGACCTTGATGAGAGAAAGAAAAGAGAAAGACAAGAAGGGTGGGTAGGAGGGAGGAAAGAAGGAAGGAAGGAAGAAAGGAAGGAAGGAAGGAAGGAAGGAAGGAAGGAAGGAAGGAAGGAAGGAAGAAAGGAAAGAAGGAAGGAAGGAAGGAAGGAAGGAAGGAAGGAAGGAAGGAAGGGAGGGAGAAAGGGAGGGAGGGAGGGAGGGAAGGAGGGGGAGGAAAGGAAGATGTACAAAAACTAATAATTCTGACTAGCCATGGAAAGGGATGAGAAAATGATGGAATGGGAAGGGGAGTTTTCACTTTACCTTTTTTTTTTTTTTTTTTTTTTTTTTTTTTTTTTTTTTTTTTTTTGAGACAGAGTCTCGCTCTGTCACCCAGGCTGGAGTGCAGTGGCCGGATCTCAGCTCACTACAAGTTCTGCCTCCCAGGTTTACGCCATTCTCCTGCCTCAGCCTCCCAAATAGCTGGGACGACAGGCGCCCGCCACCTCGCCCGGCTAGTTTTTTGTATTTTTAGTAGAGACGGGGTTTCACCGTGTTAGCCAGGCTGGTCTCGATCTCCTGACCTCGTGATCCGCCCGTCTCGGCCTCCCAAAGTGCTGGGATTACAGGCTTGAGCCACCGTGCCCGGCCTTTTTTTTTTTTTGAGACGGAGTCTTGCTCTGTTGCCCAGGCTGGAGTGCAGTGGCGTGATCTCTGCTCACTGCAAGCTCCGCCTCCCGGGTTCACGCCATTCCCCTGCCTCAGCCTCCCGAGTGGCTGGGACTACAGGCACCCGCCGCCACGCCCAGCTAATTTTTTGTATTTTTAGTAGAGACGGGGTTTCACCATGTTAGCCAGGATGGTCTCGATCTCCTGACCTTGTGATCCACCCGCCTTGACCTCCCAAAGTACTGGGACTACAGGTGTGAGCCACCGCGCCCGGCCTCACTTTACCTTTTATACCTTTTGATGTTTGAACCAAGTAAATGTATCATTCAAAAACTGAATTGAAAAACTATTAGAAGCTAAAGATATCTTCAGTGCATACACCTGTTGCCAGGTAAGATCGCCCCAAGAACATTCAAGAGCTGCCAAACCGCCTGTCCTGTGGTTGGAGTGTCAGCTACTGGCTTAGTGGGGCTGGTTTGTCTGGTTAGAGGTGTGACATCTTACGCTAACAGGCGCCCAAGGAGTAAGGTTTAAAAGGGTAATGTTCTCAGCGTTCCTGAGTTCCTGAGCATTTCTCTGGGCCCGGTCATTGAATGTGCTTGTTTTGATTCCCCTTTCTCTTCTTTTCCTCTTTGTTTTCAAATAAAATCTTTCGTTTTAAGCAACCATCATGGAGTCAGGGCACTACAGGACAATACCGTTACATAGATGGATGGATGGATGGATGGATGGATGGATGGATGGACAGACAGACAGACAGACAGAGGGGTGGATGCCCAGGGTTAAACTTAGTTGCTCTTCTCTTCCTTTCCTTGTCCAGAGGCACCCCAACCCCTAAAACACACACACAGACACACACACACAGACACACACACACAGACACAGACACACCCACAGAGACACACACACACACACACACACAGACACACACACAGACACACACACACACACACACACAGACACACACACAGACACAACACACACACAGACACAGACACACACACACAGACACAACACACACACACACAGACACACACACAGACACAACACACACACACACACAGACACACACACAGACACACACACACAGACACAGACACACCCACAGACACACACACACACAGACACACACACACAGACACAGACACACCCACAGAGATACAGACACACACAGAGACACACAGACACACACACACAGACACACACACACCCACAGCCACTTCCCATCATCATCATAACCTTTAACTGTAATACACACACAGTCTGAGCCCACCAGGCAAGCTTAAGGATCCACAGCATTGCCAGCAGGGCCCTGACGAGGGTTGCCAGGATCCTGGGCGGGCATATTAGAGACCTCTGTGCCCCTCAGAAACAGTTCCGTAACCTCTCCCCTCACTGAACCCTGTGTGACTCACAAGACCACTCAGCTGCTATCTCCTTTTGACCTCCTTGTCGGTATGAATGTACTTTTTGGGGCCAGGTGCAATGGCTCATGCCTGTAATCCTGGCACTTTGGGAGGCCGAGGCGAGCAGATCACGAGGTCAAGAGAGGGAGACCATCCTGGCTGACATGGTGAAACCCCGTCTCTACTAAAAATACAAAAATTACCCAGGCACGGTGGCGTGCACCTGTAATCCCAGCACTCGAGAGGCGGAGGCGGGAGTATCGCTTGAACCTAGGAGGTGGACGTTACAATAAGCCGAGATCGTGCCACTGCACTTCAACTTGGGCGACAGAGCGAGACTCTGTCTCAAAAAAAATGTCATTTTTCAGGGACACACAATAAACTACTTTGCCTCATCCTTACGACTCCTCACTTTTCTTCATCCTCCTCCTACCAGGACAAATTAATCCCGCAGCTCATTCTCAGCACAAACCACTTGCAGTTCCCAATACGCAGTGGCGTGCAGGCCTGGGCCTTTGCTTACAAGACTCCCTCTGCCTGAAACACACTCCCCCCACCCCCAACCCCCACTCCACCCCATCTACCTGGAAAACTCCTACCTAGCTTTTTAGAAACTACTAGTAGAGTTCCAGGGTTACCTCTGAAGATGTGCCCACTTCCTTGCTCAGGGGAACTGCCGGCTCCAATGCTGCCTCCCCATCCCCCACAAAGCATCCCATCGGTGACACTTCCTTATGCTTATCTGGTCACATCTGTCTCCTCCTCAACAAAGTGTTCCTTCAGGGGAGGCTAGAGCTTACAGATCTTAGTATCTCCAGTGCCTGAATTTAGTAAACAGTAAGAGCTGGAGAAGTATCTGTAGAATGAGTGAATGAATGAATAAAACTGACAGCTTGGTGTCTAGAAAAAAGTTGAGTCCAAGCAACTCTAGGTGTGGAATCTAGCTATAACCCCTGCTTTGCTGTGTCTGGAGCTTCAAAATGATCCTAAAGGGAACTTTCTCAAATCCAGGAAGAGGAATGTGGGCAGCGAGGGAGAGAGGGCAGTCAGACTAGGCTGCAGGGTGAGGGCAAGGCTCCCAACAGACACGTGTTAAGAGAAAGGGACGGCCAGGCGCAGTGGCTCACACCTGTAATCCCAGCACTTTGGGAGGCTGAGGTGGGCAGAACACTTGAGGTCAGGAGTTCGAGACCACGCTGGCCAACATGGTGAAACTCTATCTCTACTAAAAATACAAAAATTAGCCAGCTGGGCGTGGTGGCTCATGCCTGTAATCCCAGCACTTTGGGAGGCTGAGGTGGAGATCAAGACCATCCTGTCTAACATGGTGAAACCCCGTCTCTACTAAAAATACAAAAAAATTAGCTGGGTATGGTGGCGGGCGCCTGTAGTCCCAGTCACTCGGGAGGCTGAGGCAGGAGAATGGCGTGAACCTGGGAGGCAGAGCTTGCAGTGAGCTGAGATCGCGCCACCTGTACTCCAGCCTGGGCGACAGAGTGAGACTCCAGTTCAAAAAAAAAAACAGAGAAAGGGACGTTCTAACTAGGCTACTGGTCATTTGCATTTGCATGTGTGGACAATTTGTACCCTGCAAACCTTCACACTGTATCAAGCATCATGCTGTACCAATGGTGGGCTGAAGGTTTTTTTTATTATCATTATTATTTTTTTTTTTTTTTTGAGACAGAATCTTGCTCCGTCACCCAGGCTGGAGTGCAATGGCGAGATCTCTGCCCACTGCAACCTCCGCCTCCCAGGTTCATGTGATTCTCCTGCCTCAGCCTCCCAAGTAGCCGGGATTACAAGTGCACACTGCCACACCCGGCTAATTTTTGTTTTTTCAGTACAGACGGGGTTTCGCCATGCTGGCCAGGCTGGTTTTTTTTTTTTTTTTTTTTTTTTTGAGACGGAGTCTCGCTCTGTCGCCCAGCCCAGGCTGGATTGCAGTGGCGCGATCTCGGCTCACTGCAAGCTCCGCCTCCCGGGTTCACGCCATTCTCCTGCCTCAGCCTCCCGAGTAGCTGGGACTACAGGCGCCCACAACCGCGCCTGGCTAATTTTTTGTAATTTTTAGTAGAGACGGGGTTTCACCGTGGTCTCGATCTCCTGACCTTGTGATCCGCCCGCCTCGGCCTCCCAAAGTGCTGGGATTACAGGCGTGAGCCACCGCGCCCGGCCCAGGCTGGTCTTAAAACTTCTGGCCTTAACTTCTGACTTAAACTTCTGACCTCAAGTCTGCCTGCCTTGGCCTCCCAAAGTGCTGGGATTACAGGTGTGAGCCACCATGCCTGGCCTGAAGGTTTCATTTTGAGACTCGTATTGAACAGAGGGAGAAAGGAAGGAAGGCTTGGGAGGGTAGGGTGTCAGCAGAGGATGCAAGGGCTGAGGAAATAGAGAGGGTCTTGGTGGGAAGAGAGGAAGACGATGGGGATACCCGAACAGGAGGAGAGCTGGGAAACTAGTAAGGACAGTAGGAAGAAAGAGAAGGAGTGACAATGTGAAGGCCAGAAGGGCAGGCAAGAGAGGAAGGCAGGTACCTTCAGCAGCTCCCTAGGACTTCCAGACCCAAATCACACTCAGCTCAGCCCTAGAGCCCCTGGGCTCCCCTCTGAATGCCTCTCTTCAGTAGCAAGGACCTGATTCCTGGAAAACTCACTGCTTCACACCTCAAGCCTTCCTTCAAGCAATTCCCACTGCCTTGTGGAGCTCATGTTAACATTCTTCCAATTCCACTCAATGCTGACCTCACCCCGGAAGTCTTCCCTGATCCCAGAGCTCCCTTCTGCTCCCGAATCACAGAGGCAGCAAAGGTAGCAAAGGCAGCTGGCTCAGCGAGCACTTTTCCTGTGGGCTCGTGGCTGTCGATTCCCTTGTCTATCTCTCCTTGTTGACAGTAAACTTCCTGCAGGCACAAACTTTGACCTATTTTGCATCGCCAGTGTCTCTGTTCCTCTCTGAGGAAACAGAGAGGGCCTTGGTGGGAAGAGAGGAAGACGACGGGGACACCCCAACAGGAGGAGAGCTGGGAAACTAGTAAGGACAGTAGGAAGAAAGAGAAGGAGTGACAATGTGAAGGCCAGAAGGGCAGGCAAGATAGGAAGGCAGGTACCTTGGGCAGCTCTCTAGGACTTCCAGACCCAAATCAGTTTCAGGGCTGGCTCATGAAAGATGCCTCGTAAATATTTGTTGAAAAGAGTCGCAACAGAGGAATTCTTGCTGAATTTTTCAGTTATGAATAGAACCTAGGGCTACTTCCTTGAGAACATATTTAAGAACACAACTATTTTTAAACCATGAAAACAGTGCTGACCATCCTCTGGGCAGTCCTGGGTATGAGGTCCCCCACAAATTGGGGCCATATATACAGTTCCCAGAAGAGGCTGGGGAGCCAGCCTGCACGGTTTCCCTGTGACTTGTGGGTCCTGAATAACCTTGCACTGAGTTCCTCTCATTTCTCTGTGGCTGAGTTGCCCAATCTGTAAAATGGGGACAGTAATACCAACAACAACAGGGCCATTTTGTGGATTAAAAGAATTCATGATGTAAAGTGTAGACAAGAGCGTCCCCACACCCAGCAGGCTCATTACGTCTTCGGTATTCTTGTGAAACGCGTGTCCTCTGTCACTGTGACACCCATGTCATTCATTCAGCAGAAGCCGTTCAGCGCCGGTGCCTGCTGTACTGCGGCTGCCTCAGAAACCATTTGCAGGGGCCAGGTGCGGTGGCTCAGGTGGCTCACGCCTGTAATGCCAGAACTTTGGGAGACCGAGGCGGGCGGATCACTTGAGGTCAGGAGTTCAAGACCCGCCTGGCCAACATGGTGAAACGTCGTCTCTACTAAAAATACAAAAATTAGCCGGGCGTGGTGGCGGGCGCCTGTAATCCCAGCTACTAGGGGGGCTGAGGCAGGAGAATCGCTTGAACCCGGGAGGCGGAGATTGCAGTGAGCGGAGATCGTGCCATTGCACTCCAGCCTGGGCAACAAGAGTGAAACTCTGTCTCAAAAAGAAGAAAAAGACAAAAAAATTGAGAGAGAAAGAAAGAAAGAAACCATTTGCAGGGAGCGCACGGCTTCCGTCTGGTCCTGAACTGGACGCGAACAGGCCGAGCATTTAGAAAGCCGCGCAACTCCCCGCACCGAGAGGCTTCCTCCCGCCCGGCTCCTTCGAAGCGTGGTCTGGACCAGCACCTGTCGCAGCACTGGGGGCGCCTTAGAAACGCGGCCTTGGACCTATTTCTGCGGGGGGCGATCGGTGGCCCCGGTCCTCGCAAGGCCCCCCGCCACCCAGAACCGAATCTCTGGCGCGCCCCGCGGTGCGGTCAGCAGACGCCGAAGTGCAGGGGCGGTGGCCGGCGTCGCGATGGAGCTCGTTAAAGTACCGGCACGCTGGCCGCGCCCACGCCACGGGCGGGCGGGGACGGTGAGTGCAGGGACCCAGGCGACCGGCCGGCCAGCCGGCGTCCCCGCGCCTCCTGGCGGCCAGAAGCAGGGCATGCCTTTCCCCGGCTAAAGGGGTGCCGGTCCCCCCTCCCCCCGGCACCTGGGAGTGAAGGTACCAGGGGGTCTCCTGGGGCCGCTCGTTCCTTCATCACCCCCAGGGGCAGTTGGACCCTGAGCAGCCTTCGCCACTCGCCCGGGGACTACCCTTCCGAGAGCATTCAGCGACAGCACCCGGGTCTCGGAAGGAAGACAAACACTAGGACCTGGAAGACGGGAGTTTTACAATCCCTCGCAGTTCCCCTCCTAGCCAGTAGGTGCCACTAGCCATAAATTTATTTCCCAGTTTACTGCTTGCGCTCAAACTCCGCGCCCCTCTCGCTCCAAGAGACAAAGGTCTCGCGAGATCTTTCGTAAACTTACAGAACCGGAAGCAGCGTGTAGTTCTTTTCCCTTTTGCGGCCATCACCGAAGTGGGAGCGGGTAAGGATTCGGCGGGCAAGCGGGTGTAATCCACAGCCATCCGTTCTTGGGCATGGTGGCTTCTGACCGCGGGGGTCCCGAGTCTCCCGTCGGCCGAGTAGCAGCCAGGAAGGGGAGGCCGGGATGGTTTTTTTTTTTACCTGTTGGTCGCTTCAATCAAGGGCCGCCGGACCGGAAAGGGATGGAGGGATCGGGGATCTGGGGACTCGAAAACGAGTTGAGGAAAGGGAGCCTGTGGAAATAGACTCGAGTCTGGGCGATGTCGTTTCCTAGAGAATGGTCTCGAAGTAACTTCTCGGTAAAGTCTTCACGGAACTTCCAGACCACACTAGGACCCGAGACGTGTGCAGGCTTTTCCAGGTTCGGGATGGAGGGCCTTACTCATTTAGTTTCGAGCTTCGGTTGATAGGCCCTTCTGATCAAGCAGTTTTTATTGAAGTTGCAGCACATGACAGTTCCTATGATCATTCTAGACTATCAAGATAAAATCATTGTGGTTATTTGTTTGGAAGCTGGATGAGATTTTGGTCATTTAAGAGTCTTTTTAACTTTTTATGTAGCCAAAATGAAGTTTAATCCCTTTGTGACTTCCGACCGAAGCAAGAATCGCAAAAGGCATTTCAATGCACCTTCCCACATTCGCAGGAAGATTATGTCTTCCCCTCTTTCCAAAGAGCTGAGACAGAAGTACAACGTGCGATCCATGCCCATCCGAAAGGATGATGAAGTTCAGGTGTGTATCCCTACTTGTTCTCGTGGTCTTGATGGATATTTCACGCACTTAGCTTAGAAGAGGGATTGCATGCCTGATAAAGATGCTTCTAAGACTCTTCCTCCCAAAGAGTGGCGAGATGAGCCAGGGACCGAAAAACAAGTAAGCTGCTGTTCAGTTTTTAATTGTATTCTTAGGTAAAAATCTCACTTTTATTTTTTTATTTATTTCTTTTTTTTTTTTTTTTTTGGAGACAGTCTTGCTCTGTCGCCCAGGAGTGCAGTGGCGCGATCTCAGCTCACTGCCAGCTCCGCCTCCTGGGTTCACGCCACTTTCCTGCCTCAGCCTCCCGAGTAGCTGGGACTACAGGCGCCCGCCACCACGCCCGGCTAATTTTTTGTATATTTAGTAGAGACGCGGTTTCACCATGTTAGCCAGGATGGTCTCCATCTCCTGACCTCGTGATCCGCCGGTCTCGGCCTCCCAAAGTGCTGGGATTACAGGCGTGAGCCACTGTGTCCAGCTGAGACAGGGTCTCACTCTTACCCAGACTGGAGTGTAGTTGCATGGTCATGGCTCACTTTTGGGCTCAAGCGATGCTCCCATGTGGGACCTGTTTTTGTTTTTGTAGAGCAGGGTCTCACTTTATTGTCCAGGTTCGTCTCCAACTCCTGGGGATCCTGCCTGAAAATCCATTTTCCCAAATGTCAGATGATGTGGCCATAATTAGGTGACAGATAATCAGAACATTGCCTTGGGATTATCTTTTTATCAATACGTTGTGACTACCCAACAGGCTCATTTTGCCTGCTGTCCAGATAGAGCTGATTTATCTAGACAGGAGTTGCAATAAAGAAAGTTTAATACATGCAGAGTCAGAACGGGAGACCAGAGTTTATTACTCAAATCAGTCTCCCAGAAAATGTGGGGACTGGAGTTTTTTGAAGGATAACTTAGCGGGTGGGGGCCAGGGAGTGGGGCGTGTTGATAGGTCACATCAGAGATGAAGGCATAGGGAGTTGAAGCTGTCTTCTTGCTCTGAGTTGGTTCCTGGATGGGGGCCACAAGATCACCTGAGCTAGTTTAGTGATCTGGGTGGCACCAGCGGATCCATCAGTGCAGGGTCTGAAAAAAATACCACGCAAATCTTAGGCTTTACAATGTGTTATCCCTAGGAGCAATTGGAGAAGTTTAGAATCTTTTGGCCTCTAGCTGCCTAAACCATAATTTCTAGTCTTGCAGCCAATTTGTTAGTCCTACAAAGGCAGTCTGGTCTCCAGGCAAGAACGGGGTTTGTTTCAAAGTTAAACTGTAGACTAAGGTCCTCCTAAAGGAGTTAGTTTGGTCTATGCCCAGGAATGAGCAAGGCCATCTTGGAGGTTAGAAGCAAGATGGAGTTAGTTAGGTCAGATCTCTTTTAACTGCTGTAATTTTCTCACTGTTGCAATTTTTGCGAAGGAGGTTTCAGTGTTTGGTCATTGAAGAGGCAGTTGAGGACCAGTAAACAATTGCTCCAAATCTAGATTCAGGAGCTGTAATGAAGCGTAGTCTCACATGATCGTTTGTGCTTACAGGTAAATAATTTGTTGGATCTACTTAGGTGAAGGTTTCTATAAATGACCCTTAGGTGTAATCTGTAGTGCAGCTAGTGATTACAGAATTCAGGCAGTCTCTAAAGCCATTTACATACACATCATCAATGTGTTTTCATGCTATTTCAATAAAATGTAATGGGTTCACAAATGAACAGTGTGGGTTGAGAACAGCTGTTGGTCCCTGCTATAGTAATGCTAAACTTGCCAGTAGACCTTAAAAACGATCATCTCTGTTTTCAATACATATCAATGCAAGAAAGTCACAAACTGGGAAGAAGAATCTGTTCAGAAACACTTGGCCTGACAAACTGAGGACCACTAGGATTTCTGTCGATTAACCTTTGGGAAAGAATTGGTTTGTTCCCTTAAGCATTTGTTGCTGCCCTCTGACTAGCACTAGGTTGAACACATTAATGGGTTCAGATTTAAATACTCTTGGTCTGTTGCTCCTTTTGAGATGGAGTGTCAACTTACTACAAGTTGCCAAAGTGGGCTCTTTTTTTTTTTAACCTTTTAATATAATGATAGGGTGAGTGGTGTATGCATGAGTTTGTTTACTTGATTTACAAGGTTAATCTTTTATTCAAATATTTACTTTTGAATTTGCACTTAGGTTGTACGAGGACACTATAAAGGTCAGCAAATTGGCAAAGTAGTCCAGGTTTACAGGAAGAAGTATGTTATCTACATTGAACGGGTGCAGCGGGAAAAGGCTAATGGCACAACGGTCCACGTAGGCATTCACCCCAGCAAGGTAGGTGTTTTTGAGAATGCTTGAGAGAAGGAAATTATGGCAAGTATTGTTGACGTGTGGTTGTTTACAGAGCGAGCCCATAGAAATAGTCCTTGATTTTTCACATGTGCTGGAAAAAAACATATCTTGAAGTAAATACTACCGCACTTCTGTTGAAAATTCTAATAACATTTAAAATGTTTCTGAAATCAAAGTGTCTTTAACGGTCATTATGTTTCTGTTAGTTTGTTTTTGAGACAGGTTCTTGCTCTGTCACCCAGGCTGGAGTGCAGTGGCACAATCTCAGCTCACTGCAGCCTCCGCCTCCCAAATGCAAGCGATTCTCCCACCTCAGCCTCCTGAGCAGCTGTGACTGCAGGCATGCACCACTACACCTGGCTAATTTTTGTACTTTTTAGTATAAAATTTCACTATGTTGGCCAAAGGTTCCACTGTGTTGGCGGGGCTGGTCTGGCCTCAGGTGATCTGCCTGCCTTGGCCTCCCAAAGTGCTGGGATTATAGGCATGAGCCACCATGCTCGTCCCATCGTGTATATTAAATGTGCTTTTTCTTCAAAAGCTATTAGTAAGCTGATTAACAATAATTTATAGATCTTAAAATTTGGGAAGTAGGTTTTTGTAAGATGAAATGGCACTTTGGCCCTGGTTTTTCTTTTTTGAGACAGTCTGGCTCTGGCCCAGGCTGGAGTGCAGTGGCATGCAAGCTCCGCCTCCCAGGTTCATGCCATTCTGCTTCAGCCTCTAGAGGAGCTGGGACTACAGGCGCCCGCCACCATGCCCGGCTAATTTTTGTATTTTTAGTAGAGACGGCGTTTCACCGTGTTATCCTTAGCTAGGATGGTTTTGATCTCCTGACCTCGTGATCCACCCACCTCTGCCTCCCAGAGTGCTGGGATTACAGGCATGAGCCACCGCGCCCAGCCAATAAATGTAATTTTTAAGCCTCAGAGAAGTCAAAAGCCTGGTATAGTAAAACACCTGTATATCTCTGACCTAGAATTCTCTATTAAAATTTTGCCACGTGCTCTTTGTCCATTTTCTCCACCCCCAGTGAATTTACTAAAAAAAGATCATGACACTTCACCTGTAATTACTTCAGTATGTATCTCTTAAGAGCAAGGACTTTCTCATTCATTAACCTACTCCAGTTATATTTTTCGCTTCCCAACACCAGAAAAGTTGTTTTAAAGGTCACCAATCTGGTAGCAGATTGTCTTTTTGTACTGCACATGTCAGTGCAGCATGTGACAGTCGATCTTTGAGTAACTCAGTAATCATCTTGTAATTAGTATCCCAAACTTGGCATGTTCAAACCATCATAGTGTATGACAGCTCTCTATGTTCCTAATTGCTCAGGCCAAAATGTCATTTAAAAATTTTTTTAATACGGGTTCTTGCAGTGTTACCCAGGCACTGGTCTCGAACTCCTAGCCAGAAACTATCTTCCCACCTAGGCCTCCCAGAGTGTTGGGATTATAGTCATGAGCTGCCTTGTCCAACCAAAAATGTCATTTTGACTGATTTATTATATACCTCACATCAGTTTATAAGGTCTGTGGACTGCTGTCTCATTATACCTAGAATTCTGTCTGCCCTTTGCCATCACATTGGCCTGTAAGACCTTAACTGATGTGGCCGGGCGCAGTGACTCACGCCTGTAATCCTAACACTTTGGGAGGCCGAGGCAGGCAGACTACCTGAGGTCAGGAGTTCAAGACAAGCCTGATCAACTGGTGAAATCCCGTCTCTACTGAAAATACAAAAAAAAATTAGCTAGGCGTGGTGGCGGGCGCCTGTAATCCCAGCTACTTGGGAGGCTGAGGCAGGAGAATCGTTTGAACCTGGGAAGCGGAGGTTGTAGTGAGCCAATATTGTGCCATTGCACTCCAGCCTGGGTGACGGAGCGAGACTTCCATTTCGGGGAAAAAAAAAAGACCTTAACTGATCTTCCCTTACTTCTGACATCTTTTCCATTCTGTATGCTTTAGTCTGCTCGCCTCCTAGCAACTTGGTAGAATTAGAAATTCTAGGAGCCCAGGCCTACTGAGGCAAAATTAGGGCTTTTGACCCAGGTGTCTGTTTTTAATAAGCCCTCCAGTTGATTCTTATTCAAGTGTGAGAAACACACCTGTGAAACTTGATCATCTCCTGCCTTTGAACCTTTCAACTTGGTGTTCTCTTCCAGATACCTATATATAAATAAAGTGCTTAGCACTTTAGGTCTCTGTTCAAATGTAGCTTTATCAGTAGGACTTTGCTTGATCACTCTAGAAAGCCCCTCGGCCTCCTCACACTTACCGCCTTTCTCTATCAAAGTGATGTCGATTCACTTGTACATGTTTTCGGGCTCCCTGTACTAGAACGTGAGTTCAGCAACTGGAGATTTTTGTTCGGTCAGCATGCTGTATTTCCAGCACCTCTTTTCACCCTTTCCTCGCCCTCGTAAGACTAAAGTTTATCATAATTTGGATGTCTTTTAGGATTTGAACTGTTGGAATAAGATCTGTATTGTCATATTCTCACTAAAGATTTTTCTGGTGGAATTATGTGTGGATGCTACCTTTAATTTCTAACATTAAAATTCTGAAGTTACTTTATTATATTTTTCTGTTTTGGGGTGGGGTTTTTTTTGTTTTGTTTTGGACAGTTTTGCTCTTGTCGCCCAACCTGGTGCAGTGGTGTGATCTCGGCTCACTGCAATCCTCTGCTTCCTGGGTTCAAGTGATTCTCCTGCTGTAGCCTCCTGAGTAGCTAGGTTACAGGCATTTGCCACCACACCCAGCTGTTTTGTTTGTTTGTTTGTTTGTTTTTTGAGATGAGTCTCACTCAGTCACCCAGGCTGGAGTGCAATGGGGTGATCTCAGCTCACTGCAGCCTCCGCCTCCCGGGTTCCGGAGATTCTCCTGCCTCCCAGGTAGCTGGGATTACAGGAATGTGCCACCATGCCCGGCTAATTTTTGTATTTTTAGTAGAGAAGGGAGTTCACCATGTTGGCCAGGCTGGTCTCGAACTCCTGACCTCAGGTGATCCACCCGCCTCTGCTTCCCAAAGTGCTGGGTTTGGGGGCATGAGCCACCACACCCAGCCTGAAGTTACTTTAGAAACAAATATATATGCCAGCTTGTAAAACTGGAGTGAGAAGAGCAGAATCATATTTCTCAATGAAAAAGAAACACATTTTACAATGAAGCACAGAAGAGGCTATGATAAGAATTACTGATGCCATCTTGCCTTTTTCTCCTTTGTTGGTGGGAAATTAGTAAATAAGCCAGGTTTGATGGCTAAAGAGGAATTTCTGGAATTTTTAAAAAGTTAAATCTTATTTAGCCATCAACCTGCCCCAGGTGTGGGAAATGGTATTGAATGTTGGGCTTTCCCATGTGTTTTAGTGATTATTTAAAGCTTGGGAGTGTGTTTTTCTTATTTTTCTGCAGGTGGTTATCACTAGGCTAAAACTGGACAAAGACCGCAAAAAGATCCTTGAACGGAAAGCCAAATCTCGCCAAGTAGGAAAGGAAAAGGGCAAATACAAGGAAGAAACAATTGAGAAGATGCAGGAATAAAGTAATCTTATATAAAAGCTTTGATTAAAACTTGAAGCAAAGAGCCTGTGTTTTGTGTGTGGTGATTTATGACACTCCCTAGTTTTCAGTGGACTGGTCTCTTACCTCTGATTTGTCAGTCAAAATTTTTCTGAAATTAGGACTGATACATATATTTTTTTATAGTGGGCAGCAGCATTTGAGGATATATCAGTAGCTGGAGGGGTCTCATTGAGAAGAAGGCCTATAAGAAAAGCTAGTTAGAAATACTTCCTCTTGAACCTGTTTTTTAACTTTCTTATTATAGATAGGTTGCTATATGGACAGCCTATATTTTTTAACTTACTGTATATAAAAGTTTGTATTGCCATTGGATAGGAAGTCTTGCTTTCAATAGGATAAGAAGCTTCTGTGACTTCCTATAGCATCTAGATCACTTCAAGCTGTTTGTCTAGATTGAGAGATCTCAGGTTCAGGTTCTCTGAGGGACCCATGGGCCCCGTTTACCTTATTTTCTGCCCAAGTGCTGGGTGAGTGCCATCAGACCAAAACCTCACACATCCGAACTGAACCGCAGCTTCGTCAGGATGAAGTGAAAAGGTGTGAGGTGGCAGCGCTGTGTGTGTGCCTGCCGTTCCTCATTTTAAGGATCTAAACAGGATACCTGAAGCCAGTTTATTTTCCAGGCTGGAGACTTGGCAACAAAGTGGGAACGGGTAACGGGCCCGGTTAAGTCACCGGCTTGGACGAGGTCGCAGCTGTCATTTGGGTGGACAGCGCCGCAGGGGTCCGCAGTGCTGTCCCGGCCGGGCAAAGCCTGGAGTGAAGAGCGGTGGCTCCTCCGATCCGCGGCGCTTCGAGGGGGCGGGGCTTCCGGCTGGCGCTGACCGGCTTCCGGCGGAGCCGGCGGGAGGTGGGGCGGCGATGCTGCTGCTCGCCGTGGGTGGAGGGGATTCAGACGCAGCGTCTAGTGTATCCCTTTCTCTTTCCCGACCTTCCTCAGTCTGCGGCTCTTTTCTCCACCGCGCACCCGCCTCAGCGGTTCAGCCCTGAGCTGGCGGGCGGACGGGCGTGGATCCAGGCTGTGGGATCATTCTGCGAAGTCAGGGTAGGAAGGCAACACAAAGGAGGCGACGCCCCAGCCCGGTCCTCAGGAATAAGCGGGCGTGCCCGGTGGCGTGGACGGTGCGGGGACACTGTACTAAGTGCCTTATCTGCATTGTCATTGAATCTTCATAGCAATCGATTGTGATGGGTACTGGTCCTCTCCCCGGGTTGTAGATGAGGAAACTGAGGCTCCAGTAACTTTGCTTTAGTCAGTAAATGGTAAGAGTCAGAAAATGAGTTCCCAAGCGTAGACTCGGCCATACCGCTGCTCTGCCTTGCTAATGACAATCTACCTGTAAGCGACATTTTTGACTAAATGTCCTTTGAACACCTTTTGTGCTCAGCTCTGTATTCGTGGGCCCTCCAAAGGGGGTACAGGCAGGCAGAGGGCTCCGTCCCTACTTTTTAGGTTGCATACATCTGAACTGGTCGACTGCAGATGCAAATCAAGAGTGCGCCCGTGAGTGTGGTACAGGTGTTGAGATGAAGTCCAGATGGCAATCAGCTGAAGTTACTGAATACGTCGGGAAGGAGGCTGATTTCAGCTGGCTGGGATTGGGAAGATCGATGCGAGGACATTCCAAGTCGGAAACCGCCGAGGCAAAGACTCACAGGTGGGTGAAGGGAGTAAACATGGCTTTGGAAATATTTCCAGTTTTCTCTGACCAACTCGTTTATCACTTAGCCGTTTATCCCTTAGCCGTCAGCACAGATCACACCAGGAAGCTGATTGATTTACGATCACATTTGTTTCATGTTGCTTTGGAAAAGATACTGAAGCCTCAGGCAACATAATGAGACCCCGTCTCTACAAAAAAAAAAAAAAAGAGAGAGAAAAAAATTAGCCGGGCCTGGTGACGCATGCCTGTAGTCCCAGGTACTCAGGAGGCTGAGGTGGGAGGATGCCTTGACCCTGGGAGCCGTGATCATGCCACTGCACTCCAGCCTGGGTGACGAAGTGAGACCCCTCTCAAAAAAAAAAAAAAAAAGATACTGAAAGCTTAGAAATCTGCAGGAGTGGGCAAGATGAATAGGTTAGTAGGTCCCGACGTCCTGGGCTGCATGCGACCCACAGGCCACAGGTTGGACAAACTTGATCCAAAGGAAGATGCTGCCTATTACAGCCAGTTATTGCCAGGCAGCAATGCCGCCAGTGCAGCCAGAACATTGCCTTTTCAAGAAAGCCAAAAATCGAGGCCGGGCGCAGTGGCTCACGCCTGTAATCCCAGCACTTTAGGAGGCCGAGGCGGGTGGATCACGAGGTGAGGAGACCGAGACCATCCTGGCTAACAGGGTGAAACCTCATCTCTACTAAAAATACAAAAAATTACACGGGCGTGGTGGCGGGCGTCTGTAGTCCCAGCTACTCTGGAGGCTGAGGCAGGAGAATGGCCTGAACCCAGGAGGCGGAGCTTGCAGTGAGCCGAGATCGAGCCACTGCCCTCTAGCCTGGGCGACAGAGCAAAACTCTGTCTCGAAAGAAAAAAAAAGGCAGAAATCGAGATTTTTATGTGAAATTTCCCAATCTGTAAATATAGGTGAAACATTCCTTTTTTTTTTTTTTTTTTTTTTTTCTTTTTGAGATGGAGTCTGGCTCTGCCGCCCAGGCTGGAGTGCATTGGCACGATCTCGGCTTACCGCAAGCTCCGCCTCTCGAGTTCACGTCGTTATCCTGCCTCAGCCTCCTGGGACTACAGGCTCCTGCCGCCACGCCCAGCTAATACTTTGTATTTTTAGCAGAGATGGGATTTCACCGTGTTAGCCAGGATGGTCTCAATCTCCTGACCTCGTGATCCGCCTCAGCCTCCCAAAGTGCTAGGATTACAGGTGTGAGCCACCACACTTGGTCGAAAAATTCAAATTTTTAAAAATCACTAGATGGACCAACCAAAATAGGTCTATTAGATAATTGTGGACTTTGGACTCTACTGCAGAATTTCATGGTATAGTAAGGACTGGATCTCTTACTAAAGACTGTGATTCTACATCTTTTGGTTATAAATTGTTTCTAGCCTGTTGCCTCCGTTTTTCTTTCTTTTTTTTAAAATTTTTTTATTTTTAGAGACAGGGTCTCACTATGTTGACTAGGTTGGTCTTGAACTCCTGGCCTCAAGCAATCCTCTTACCTTGGCCTCCCAAAGTGTTAGGATTACAGGCATGAGCCACTGTGCCCAGTTGCCTTCGTTATTTTATAGAATGAAGATGAGACTTTTCCTTTCTTTGCGGTCCCCTGAAGGGAATCAAACAGCAACCAACACAGCACTCAAGTTGTGAGAGATGCTGGTTTCAGAAAGGAATCTGGAAGGTGCTCTTTCTGGACTCCATTGAATACCTTGTGGTTTCAAGAACTGTTAGAACTAGTAGGACCGGCCGGGTGCGCTGGCTGTACATGCCTATAATTCCAACACTTTGGGAGGCCAAAACAAGCAGACCACTTGAGGCCAGAAGTTCAAGGACCAGCCTGGCCAACATGGCAAAACCTCATCTCTACTAAAAATGCAAAACATTAGCTAGGCGTGGTGGTGTACCCCGGTGTTAAAAAAAAAAGCTAGTAAGACCGTGGGATGGTAATAGATATTCCTTGGGAAACGAAGTCCCATGTCAATGATTGAATGGTACTGGTGGATGAAACAAAGTGAAGCTGGTTTCTTTACTGCAGGACTCCTCAGAGCCTTTTTTTGTTTTTTGAAACAGACTCTCACTCTGTCGCCCAGGCTGGAGTGCAGTGGCACGATCTCGGCTCACCGCAACCTCTGCCTCCTGGGTTCCAGTGATTCTCCTGCCTCAGCTTCCTGAGTAGCTAGGACTACAGGCATGCACCACCATGCCTGACTAATGTTTGTATTTTTAGTAGAGACAGGGTTTCACCACGTTGGCCAGGCTAGTCTCGAACTCCTGACCTCAGGTGATTTGCCCGCCTCAGCCTCCCAAAAGTGCTGGGATTACAGGTGTGAGCCACTGTGCCCAGCCTCAGAGCCTTTAAAATGTCAGTTTGCAGAAGATCTTGAACCCAGGCTTAGAGTAAAGAGCATTTTGCAAATGTGCAGTTTCTTCATTTCTGCAAGGCATAGTTTTGGCCAGGCCCACTGCCTCAGGCCTGTAATCCTAGCATTTTGGGAGGCTGAGGCAGGTGAATCACTTTAGCCCAGGAGTTCGAGACCAGCCTGGGTTTTTTGCAACATGGCAAAACCCCATCTCTATAAAAAATACAAAAAAAGAAAAAGAATGCAAATGCACATTTTTCACATTTAAAATTTTGGATGTGTCATCAATACATTCATTTAATACACACTGTTTTTCCTCTCAAAAGAAAGTTATTAAGTCAGTGGTTTTACAGTCAGTAATGTCTTAGAATCAGGAATATACATGATTAACCAGCAATGCTGAGGAAGGGAGTTTGAAGCCCTTTTAGTGGAGGAGCTTCAGGACCTGGAAGTACGTTCCACTTAACTGAGACTCTTGCTCAGAACTTTGAAAAGTTTCCATCTTTGTCTGCTTCTCAGGATTCTGCCCTGCCCCTCCGCTCTGCATCTGACAGCTGAGATCTTGGGATCCTGTTTTCCTAAGCTTGCTGGAATTCCTGCAGTCCTCATATGAACTCCCCTGGCCTCATCACCATCCTGTCTTAGGGCTGTTCTAACTAAGGAATCCCGGTTTAGACAACTGAGTATCAAGTTCTCCCCTTAAGGAATTATCTGATCACAGTGGCATGTAGACTCCCTTTGGGGTATCTGTTTTCTGCAGGATAATCTCCTGACATATCTCCATGTACACAGACATAATATTTCCATTGGAAACAGATCCTGCCATCCCTGTTAGGCGTCATCAAGCCTGTGCTCAAGTTCACTTGGACTCTGCTTTATTCTGGAAATATTAATGCACGGGCTACAGCTCTGGCAGCGTCAAAACTGGCCAGACCAACAGACCTCCCAGGAAAGCAAAACTCCTTTCCCTCACCCATGAAGCTGTACTCATCTTGTTGGATATGAGACCTATTTCTTATTTCTTCCATTTATTCACCTGACTCGCTTTCAGAGTCCTCTATGCTGCATGCCTTCATTCCTGATGCCCTCTCTTGTCTCTTCCGCAGACCTGCTGAGGCTGCTCCTTATCCCAGGCCCCAAGACTGTATGGTCCCTGTGGCAGCAGCCAGTGTTGTCTCAGGAAGCAACAGCATTTGAAGATATGACCAAATATTGGAATTATTTAGAAGCCTCTCAAAAGGATTGCTACAGAGACACAATGCTGGACAGTTATGAGAACACGGTCCCACAGGGTAAGGACTCAGAATCTTCCTTTATTAATCTTGTGGACAATTGTCAAAAGGAAACCGTCGTTTAAAAATATTCCCTGCCAGGCGCGGTGGCCCAAGCCTGTAATCCCAGCACTTTGGGAGGCCGAGACGGGCGGATCACGAGGTCAGGAGTTCGAGACCATCCTGGCTAACACGGTGAAACCCCGTCTCTACTAAAAATACAAAAACTTAGCCGGGCGAGGTGGCGGGCGCCTGTAGTCCCGGCTACTCGGGAGGCTGAGGCAGGAGAATGGCGTGAACCCGGGAGGCGGAGCTTGCAGTGAGCTGAGATCCGGCCACTGCACTCCAGCCTAGGTGACAGAGCGAGACTCCGTCTCAAAAAAAAAAAAAAAAAAAAAAAAAATTCCCACAGCTTTCTTCTTGATTCACGCAAAATTAGGACAGACTCTTCTGCCATAAGCATTTTTTTCTTTTTTTTTTTTGGAAACAGTCTCCCTTTGTCGCCCAGGCCGGAGTGCAGTGGCACAGTCTCGGCTCACTGCAACCTCCGCCTTCCGGGTTCAAGCCATTCTCCCTGCCTCAGCCTCCCGAGGAGCTGGGATTGCAGGTGCCCACCACCGCACCTGGCCAGTTTTTGTATTTTTAGTAGAGATGGGGTTTCACCATGTTGGCCAGGCTGGTCTCGGACTCCTGACCTCAAGTGATCCGCCCACCTCAACCTCCCAGAGTGCTGGGATTACAGGCGTGAGCCACTGCGCCTGGCCAAGAGATTGTTTCTGTTGATCATGGGAAGCCTCAGAAGCAATGCCTGGTACAAATTTCAGTTTAAGAGTTTGCTGTTATTATGTGGTACCTTTTAGCAACGTTCTCCCATTTATATTATTGTAAAGGGTACTGAGGGTAAGATTTTAGCCTACTGCCTTAGGAGTTTCTGTTTATCCTTTCTCCTGTTCAATTAATGAAAACCAGTTGATTAGGTTTCATGCTATAAGCTAATGGCTTCGTTGTTTTTTCTGTTTGCCGAAAGTCTAAAACCTCTACATATTTGTGATTTAACTGATGTCAAATTCTATTGCTATGCTGTGGTTTTGGATGGTGCCAGTTGGCTTTCTAATTGCTTTTTACTATGACTCTATTATCATTCTTCCATATAATCATCTTCAAAAATTATATGAAAGAATTGATGAGGAACTCCAGAGGGGAAGTCTTCCAGGTGGGAGTGTCAGTGAATTTAACTTTGTTCTCTTTTTTTCCTTTCTTAGCATCCTTCTTACAGTTCTCCATGATGCCTCAGAGAGCTGGAAATGATCCACCTGGTGTTTCAAATGTGAATGAAATGGAAATGGAGATAAGTAACATGAGAGAAAAGTTTCTTATGAGTGTAACAAAGTTAGTAGAAAGCAAAAGTTACAACAGCAAGGTATTTTCCAAAGAAAAGTACTTTCAAACAATAAAGGAAGTTAAAGAAGCTAAAGAAAAAGGGAAGAAGTCATCACGTGATTATCGCCGTGCGGCAAAATATGACGTGATCTCTGTACAGGGCACAGAGAAACTGATAGAGGCTACTCATGGAGAACGTGATCGAATACGGTATTATGTACATAAAGAAGAGTTGTTTGATATTCTTCATGATACACATCTCAGTATTGGACATGGTGGGCGGACACGCATGCTCAAGGAGCTGCAAGGAAAATATGGGAATGTCACCAAAGAAGTTATTGTCTTATATCTGACTCTGTGTAAACAGTGCCACCAGAAGAACCCAGTACCCAAGAAAGGCCTTCCGCCCAAGCCCATGACTTTTAAGGACATAGACTCCACGTGCCAAGTTGAAATACTTGACATGCAGTCAAGTGCCGATGGTGAGTTCAAGTTCATTTTATACTACCAGGACCACTTGACCAAGTTTATTATTTTACGGCCATTAAGAACCAAACAGGCCCGTGAGGTGGTCAGTGTCTTATTAGATATTTTCACAATTCTTGGTACACCCACTGTGTTAGACTCTGACAGTGGCGTTGAGTTCACAAACGAGGTTGTTCAGGAGCTCAATGAGTTGTGGCCAGACCTAAAGATTGTGTCTGGTAAGTACCACCTTGGCCAAAGCCAGGGCTCCCTGGAAGGAGCAAGCCGTGATGTGAAGAACATGATAGGTACCTGGATGCAGAGTAACCGTTTATGTCACTGGGCCAAAGGCCTCCGATTCCTGCAGATGGTGAGGAATCAGGCTTTCGACGTTTCCTTGCAGCAAAGTCCATTTGAGGCAATGTTCGGTTGTAAAGCCAAATTTGGGCTATATTCCTCAAACTTGCCCCGGGAAACCGTGGCTACTTTACAAACAGAAGAAGAGCTAGAAATTGCTGAAGAACAGCTAGAAAATAGCCTTTGGATCAGGCAGGAAGAAAGAGTTGAGATTGGAGCAGACAGATCTGATATGGATGATGACATGGATCCCACTCCTGAAGCTACAGAACCCAGCACCTCACAAGGGGCTTCCGGTCTCCTCTGCTGGTGAACAGATGGCTGCTGGGTGGACAGTCACAGGTGTCTCTCTGAGCATAGTCATCTGAGAACTGTTGCCAGAGGCCCCGGGGGAAAGGATTGAAGGCTGCACTCTCAGGTCAAGTTGTATATGGTAGCCCTTGCTCAAAAAGGGAAAAGTTTGGGTCTGTGTATTTATTCTTAGGGCTGCCATAAAAAATTACCACAACCTGGCCGGGTGCAGGACTCATGCCTGTAATCCCAGCACTTTGGGAGTCCGAGGTGGGCAGATCACTTGAGGTCAGGAGTTCAAGACAAGCCTGGCCAACATGGTGAAACCCTGTCTCTACTAGAAATACAGAAATTAGGCAGGCTTGGAGGCATGTGCCTGTAATCCCAGCTAACCGGGAGGCTGAGGCAGGAGAATCACTTGAACTCAGGAAGCAGAGGTTGCAGTGGGCCGAGACCATGCCACTGCACTCCAGCCTGGGTGACAAAGCAAGACTCTGTCTCGAAGACAAAAAAAAAAAAAAAAACAACCACCACCTGGGTGACTTAACAGAAATTGAGTCTCACAGTTCTGGAGGCCCAAAGTCTGAAATTAAAGTGGTTAGTAAGGTAGGTTCTTTCTGAAGGCTCTGGGGGAGAATCATTCCATGCCTTTCTCCTTTCTCTAGTGGCCATCGGCAATCCTTGGTATTCCCTGGCTTGTGACAGTGTAAGTCCAGTCTCTGCTTCTGTCTTCTTGTGGCCTTCTCCCCTGTGCTGTACGTATTCTTTCTTGTCTCTTGTAAAGACATCACTGGACACCGAACCCATGTCACTGGATTTAGGGCCCACTCTAATGAGGATACTCTCATCTCGAGACCCTTACCTTAATTAGATCAGCAAATACTCTTTCCAAGTAAGGTGACATTCACAGGTACTAGGGACTTGAACTTGGACTTATCTTTTTTATTTATTTTTTTTTTAGAGACAGGGTCTCCTTATATTGCCCAGGCTGGTCTCAAACTCCTGGGCTCAAGGGATTGGCCTCTGAAAGTGCTAAGATTACAGGTGCATGCCACCACACCCAGCCAGGATTTTTTTTTTTGTCTTTCTTTTTTTTGAGGTGGAGTCTCACTCTGTTGCCCAGGCTGGAGTGCAGTGGCACAATCTGGGCTCACTGCAGCCTCCACCTCCCCAGTTCAAGCAATTCTGCCTCAGCCTCCTCAGTAGCTGGGACTACAGGTGCGCACTGCTACGCCTGGCTAATTTTTTTTTTTTTTGGAGACAGAGTCTCACACTGTTGCCCAGGCTATAGTGCAGTGGCATGATCTGGGCTCACTGTGACCTCCGCCTCACAGGTTCAAGCGATTCTCCTGCCTCAGCCTCCAAGTAGCCAGGACTACAGGCACGCACCCCCACAAACCCAGCTAATTTTTGTATTTTTTAGTAGAGATGGGGTTTCACCATATTGGCCAGGCTGGTCTCAAACTCCTGACCTCGTGATCCACTCAACTCAGCCTCCCAAAGTGCTGGGATTACAGGCGTGAGCCACCGTGCACGGCTGGACTTACCTTTGTAAGAGACACAGTTCTACTCATTATAGTCAATAGAAAAATACAGGCCGGGCGCGGTGGCTCAAGCCTGTAATCCCAGCACTTTGGGAGGCCGAGACGGGCGGATCACGAGGTCAGGAGATCGAGACCATCCTGGCGAACACGGTGAAACCCTGTCTCTACAAAAAAATACAAAAAACTAGCCGGGCGAGGTGGCGGGCGCCTGTAGTCCCAGCTACTCGGGAGGCTGAGGCAGGAGAATGGCATGAACCCGGGAGGCGGAGCTTGCAGTGAGCTGAGATCCAGCCACTGCACTCCAGCCTGGGCGACAGAGCAAGACTCCCTCTCAGAAAAAAAGTAGATGAAGGAAAAGTAATGAGAAGAAAAGAGGTTCATCTAAGACGCCATAGAGACTGGCCACCTTACCAACTGGGCTTTGTTTCCCACTTCAGGAGAAACCGTATGTGCCATCCCTTTTCTCAGAGCATTATGCACAGAGAATTGTGTAACTGCATGAAACACATATTAAAATTCGGTCAGAAGTAAGATATGACTGGAATTTGGGTGTGCGTCTGCCACTTGTCTGTGTCTCAAGCACTTAAAAACATATCCTATTCCTGGCACAGTTCAGTGCGTTTCGGGAAGTGACCAATAGGGAAACAATCGAGGTTTCTGGAACAAAATGCAAGAGTTGGCCTGAGATCATTGCTCTACCTAGAGAGGAGGAGGGCAAGGCCAGTCTGGGTCAGGGTTCAGAGTAAGGATGACTGACCCAGCCACAGGGGAGGACAGTGCTCAGGACCTGTGTACTCCTACGTTCCCAACGCCTAAGACAGCGTGCCCAGCCCATGGAAGGTGTTCAGTGAATTTAATGAATAAATGATTCTACTAAAATGGGCACGGGGAAGGAGAAAGGGCCTGCAGTCTTTTATTCTTTTTATTTTATTTTATTTTTATTTTATTTTATTTTTATTTTGAGATGGAGTCTCACACTGTCGCCTGGGCTGGAGTGCAGTGGCACGATCTTGGCTCACCGCAGCCTCCGTCTTCCAGGTTCAAGTGATTCTCCTGTCTCGACCTCACGAGTAGCTGGGATTACAGGCACCCACCAGCACGCCCGGCTAATTTTTTGCTTTTTTAGTAGACACGGGGTTTCACTATGTTGGCCAGGCTGGTCTCGAACGCCTGACCTCATGATCCACCTGCCTCGGCCTCCCAAAGTGCTGGGATTACAGGCATGAGCCACCACGCCTGGCCAGTCTTTTATTCTTTATACAGGTGTCCTTCCTGCACATCCCAGAGCCATCTAAGACCCATCCTGATTGTCACTGATGCCAGTTCCCTCTTCTGTAAGGGGCAGTAACACGCCGGTGCTGCCTACCTCACAGGAATGTCCTGAGAGACAAGCGAGATTCTGCATGTGAAGGAGCTTTCTCTCTGAATGGTGAAGTTCTACAATGCGACTCATCTTTGCCGCGAGCAGACCCTGTCCTCCACGTGAGAGTGGGAGAGCTCTGCTCACTGCCATTTCTTCTCAGATTCAGCAGTGTGAAGTTGGAAGGGATCCAGGGAAGCCGCGTTATTATTACATAGGAAGTGACATCACTTCCCAGCTTGTTTTGGGGGCCAAAATCTTGCTCTGTTCTTGGCCAGCACCTTACTTTCCATCCCCCTTCCAACCCATTGTCTTTCTTTGTAACTCAGCCCAACAGGTCTGGGAGGCCCAACTTTGACTGAGGATGTTACCTTCCCCTCCCCAGTGCTGACCTCCTCCCTCCTAGTTACTTGGCATAGCGGGAACCTTTTACTCGTGGGTAAAAGGTGACACATGAGCCATAACACTGCTTGCTTTCCCAGAGATGCCTGCAAATAACCAAGATTTCCAGGAGCTGCCGCATCACTCTTCCTCTTTGCATCTTAATGTTGGCAGTGGGAAAGAGTGAGAGGTGGATTCCTGGACCCAGTCTTTATTTCAGCCTCTGCATTATTTCAGCATCTGGAATAGAGGTCACCAACTAGTGTGCCACAAGCTAGTCTCAGCTTGCAAATATATTTTGTCCACATAATGTTTTTAATTTTTTTTTTTTTTCAAACAGAGTTTCACTCTTGTCACCCAGGCTGTAGTGCAGTGGTGCCATCTCAGCTCACTACAACCTCCATCTCCCAGGTTCAAGTGATTCTGCTGCCTCAGCCTCCCGAGTAGCTGGGATTACAGGCGCCCGCCGCCACGCCCAGCTAATTTGTGTATTTTTAGTAGAGACGGGGTTTCGTCGTTTTGGTCAGGCGGGTCTCGAACTCCTGACCTCAGGTGATCCACCCACCTTGGCCTCCCAAAGTGCTGAGATTACAGGCATGAGCCATGGTGCCCAGCCTTTTAAATTTTTTTTTTTTTATTAATTGCCAACTCTTTAAACACTGGAGAGTTCATACAAAAATCTGGATGTCTAGCACCTCTTGAGAATTCGGCATATGTGGCCACAGTGGGCCCACAATTTCTGCATGGCAGCAAATGAGGAGACGCACTGCAGTGCATGTGGCACTCTCCAGGTGGCCACCCTCAGCCACTCACATGCACGTGCATTTCTGTGGCCCAGCGCTGAAGAAAGGCCAGTGCAGGGCGTGGTGCCATGCACCTGTAATCCCAGCTACTTGGGAGGCTGAAGTGGGGGGTCACTTGAACCTGGGAGGCCGAAGTTAAAGTGAGCCGTGATTGTATCACTGCACTGCAGCCTGGGTGACAGAGACCCTGTTTCCAAAAAAAGAAAAAAGGCCAGCAACAGAACTGTATATCTCTAGGAACTTATGATAGAAGTGACATTTCAATCAGTGGGAAGGCATGTATCATTCAGTTAATGGTGCTGGATCAATTGGCTGCCCATTTGACAAAAATGAAGTCTGACCCCTAAACATTAAACATATAAAAATAACAATAAAAATATTGGGGGGCCGGGCACAGTGACTCACACCTGTAGTCCAAGCACTTTGGGAGGCCAAGGTGGGTGGATCACCTGATGTCAGGAGTTTGAGACCAGCCTGGCCAACCTGGCGAAACCCCATCTCTACTAAAAATACAAAAATTAGCTGGATGTGGTGGCAGGCGCCTGTAATTCCAGCTACTCAGGAGGCTGAGGCAGGAGAATCACTTGAACTCAGGAGGCAGAGGTTGCAGTGAAGAACCAAGATTGCGCCATTGCACTCCAGCCTGGGCAACAGAGCAAGAATCTGTCTAAAATATATATATATATATATGGGAAAAAATACTTTTGTGACCTTGGAGAAAAGTATTAATATATTTGGCTACATAAAAGTAAATACTGGTACGGAAAAATAATGCCATTTAAAAAACAGAAAATAGGCTAGGTACAGTGGCTCATGCCTGTAATCCCAGCACTTTAGGAGGCCAAGGTGGGCGGATCACCTGAGGTCAGGAGTTCGAGACCAACCTGGCCAAAATGGCAAAACCACATCTCTGCTAAAAATACAAAACTTAGGCATGGTGGCAGGTGCCTGTAATCCTAGCTACTCAGGAAGCTGAGGCACAAGAATTGCTTGAATCTAGGAGGTGGAGGTTGCAGTGAGCTGAGATCGTGCCACTGCACTCTAACCTAGGTAACAGAGGAGACTCACAAAAAAGAAATTTTTGTTTTCTAAAAATCTGTTATGATTTTCTTTCTCATCCTTGGCCATTTCTTCTAGTCTCAGTTTTAGCTGTGACTTTTCTGTATAAGACTCCCTTATGCCTCTTCTAGGCTCCAGCCTTCTGACTACTATGGGCTTCTCAGAGTCAATAATCTCCCCTAACATATTCTTCCTTCTGTTTTCCACTAGTTCTACTAATGGCACCATGGATCACCCAACCCAGAGACATCGGTGTATCATTCTCCCTCACTGCCCCTAGCTAATTTGCTAAATTATGTCATCCCTACCAGTGGCAGATTATATTTTCCAAATGTCAATGCAACAGTATATCTGTCACACATTTTCTTCTAGAACTTTGCACTTCCCTATCAAGAGATGGAGTTTTTATCACCCTCCTTGAACCTAGGCAGAAATTTGTTCTTGCCTTGACCAGTCTAGTACGAAAAAGTAATAATATGTGGCTTCTGAGGCTGCTATAAAAATACTACCTCACTCTCTTGGAATAGTTACTCTTGAAACCCAGTCACCATGTTATGAGGAAGCCCAAGTCACATCAAGAGGAGCCAAAGCCCTGGGCCCTCAGCCCTGAGCCAACAGACAGAATCAATCTGCCAACCATATGAGTGAGCCATCTTAAAAGCAGACTCTTGGCCAGGCGCAATGGCTCACACCTGTAATCCCAGCACTTTGGGAGACCGAGGCGGGTGGATCATGAGGTCAGGAGATCGAGACCATCCTGGCTAACACAGTGAAACCCCGTCTCTACTAAAAATACAAAAAATTAGCTGGGATGTGGTGGCGGGCGCCTGTAGTCCCAGCTACTCGGGAGGCTGAGGCAGAAGAATGATGTGAACCTGGGAGGCGGAGCTTGCAGTGAGCCGAGATCACGGCTCTGCACTCCAGCCTGGGCGACAGAGCGAGACTGCGTCTGAAAAAAAAAAAGAAAAGAATCTCCAATGGGCCAGGTGCGGTGGCTCATGCCTGTAGTCCAAGCACTTTGGGAGGCTGAGACAGGAGGATTGCTTGAGCCACAGGGTTCGATACCAGCCTGGGCAACATAATGAAGCATGGTATTAATTAGCCAGGTATGGTGGCTTGCACTGTAGGCCCAGCTACTTGGGTGGCTGAGGTGGAAGGATCTCTTGAGCCCAGGACGTTAAGGCTGCAGTGAGCTACAATTGCACCACAGCGCTTCGGGGGGGGGGGGAAGAATCTGCAGTGGCTCCCCATTACTCACAGGATAACAACTTAAACCTGGCATCCAAGTTGGACTGTCATATGGTCCCAACTACCTTTGTGGCTTTGGAATTGAGGCATCAGGTCTAGGCACATGAATTTCCTGGTTGCACTTGTTTTGTGTGGCGTGGCAGGAAGAAACTCAGGCCATCGGCTACTCTAGACACTGCCAGAGTCACTTATTCTTTCCAGAACTTGGCTTCTTCATCTAAGGTGAGAGACAATTGAAACAACTCGTATTAAAGTTCTCTTCCAGTTCTGCCCTGTGTAGTGTGAAAACTGTCATCTTGTACTTTTGTACTTCCTACCTCTTCTAGAACCCCGGCCTGAGCTTCCTGCCAGGGGGCGTGTCCCCACTTCCGAGGTGGAGAGAAGATGGGAGACTTAGACATGAACGCTTTCTGTGAATGTTCTCTGTTTACCCACTTTTTCAGAACTAGCTTTGGCCTTATATTGTGGAATAGAATCTGTTTGTCTGCAGCTCTAGGGGTAGAAGGAACATTTTCTCCTGATATTTCTGAGATCCCTATTACCAATGATCCCTATTACCAATGGTTTTTTGAGACTAAGCATTGGAATGTCATTAGTACTGAGAAGGAAGGGCAGCTGGGAAGGCAACCAAAAAGCTCAGACTTACATTCTTGCTTCCAAATTATTTTGCATGCTTTCTGGACGTCAGTACAACAGACCATTGAAGTATGGTTTGCCAAGGTTAGGTTCAATCACGGCATGAGCCCGTTACCTCTGTAATTACTTTAACCTTCTTCAATTTGGTGACTTCGGGTTGTTGAATTGTAAGGGGGAAAGGTTTTTCGTTTTGTTTTGTTTGTTTTAGTTTGTGATTTACAGTTCTTCCTTCCATTTGTTTTGTGAAAGTTTTACAGAAATTGATCTGAAACCTGAGATACTTTGAAATATAAAAGAGCAAGAGTTATCTCAGGACTTTCATTCAGAACGTTGACTGATGGCAAAACAAGTTTGTCCCTGGAATCTTCAGAATTTTCTTCGGAATTCTGTCCCTTTGAACTTATTGAATTTGGTTTCTTTTTTAGTTCCTGGTTCTTCCTTATTTTTATCATGGTGCTAATCTTTGTTTACCCAGGTTCTGACATTTTTACCCTAGAATTAATTACCCCAGATGGTCGACTCTACTGTGTTTTCCAAGCAAACAAAGTAGGCAGGAAACGTGAGCTTCCTGCACAAATTGCTTTTCCGTTTTAATATGAGACTTTGCCTTTTAGAATCATATTTTTCGTATGTTTACTTTTCTTAGTTATAATTGATTATTATTATTATTTGGTTTAGATCTAGTCAGAGTTTCCCTTTTCCATTTAAAATTTGGTCCTGATATTTTGCTTTTTGCTTCCCCACATCTCAATTTGTTCAGTCTTATTGTTCTATTTAATTTGAATTGCTACATCCTTTCTGTTGACTAGCTCCTCTTGATCAGAATAACTTTTCCACACCTGGAACTTTGGCGTAGGAGTTCTCTTCACTTTTATGCATTTCCCGTGACATTACAGGGTGAGTACGTAGCAGATGAGTGCTTGTGAGCCTTTCCTCTGGTTTTCACACAGATAGCTCACTCCTAACTTTGGTGAGTCATTCAGTGGCCAGATGTTTGCCTCTTTCCTCCTCCCCACTCTACCCCCACAATTCAGTGTACTGTTCTTTGAATGACATCCCCTCTGTTTTTGCCTCTCTTTCTCCTGATTGCAATGGCCGGAATGCTGGAAATGGCTGCCTTAAATGTAGGGACCATTAGGATCTTGCTCAATACAGAACCCAGGTCACCTCTAATAACACAGCTGCCTTCCAGTCCTGAAACCCTGCCTTTCTGCCCTGAGTGGGGTGCAGAGAACCAGTCCAGACACCTGAAACTGCCACCCTTCTTCATCTCCAGATGCAGGGGCTCTCTGTATCAGGAAGAGAGCCTCTCTGAAAATCCACTGTCATTCTGGGCTTTTTCTTGACCAGCTCTCCTTGCCTACCCCTTCTCTAGCCTATCAGTTTCACTCATTCATTGGACATTTATAAGCCCTAAGGCATCCTGCTGGCCTTTGGAGGTACCAACAGGTAAAGAGACTGCTAAATGCAGAAAAATGGGCACAGAGTAAAGACTTGTAAGTCTGTAAAGGAGTGCTCAGTGAGAAGTCACACAAGCTAAGGTTTTTTTTTTTTTTTTTTTTTTTTTTTTGAGACGGAGTCGCTCTGTCGCCCAGGCTGGAGTGCAGTGGTGCAATCTTGGCTCACTGCAAGCTCCGCCTCCCGGGTTCACGCCATTCTCCTGCCTCAGCCTCCCGAGTAGCTGGGACTACAGGCGCCCACCACCATGCCCGGTTAATTTTTTGTATTTTCGTTAGAGTTGGGATTTCACCGTGTTAGCCAGGATGGCCACGATCTCCTGACCTCGTGATCCACCTGCCTCGGCCTCCCAAAGTACTGGGATTGCAGGTGTGAGCCACCACGCCCGGCCGAGCTAAGTTTCCAAGGACCATCTGCAGATCACTGCTGAACATTCTCCATCCTGCCTACTTTGTATTATAAGAGGACTTCTTGCAGGGGAAGTATGGTCAGCAGGATCCTCACTCAGAGACCTGGCAGACACCACCTTAACCCGGTGATCAAAGTTAACCTCCCCAGTATATGTGCAACTACTGCTGCCCCGACAGGATGCACTGAGAATGTTTCTGTGACATTTCTACCACAGATACGCTACTTGCATCCAATTATGAAGAGACAAGAGACAAACCCAGATTGAGGGGCATTCTGCAAAATAATTGCCCTGTACTCTTTAAAAAATGGCAATGTTGAGAAAGACAAAGAAAGACTGAGGCGCTATTCCAGTTAAAGTAGGCTAGAGACATGGGAACCAAACACAATGCATGATCCAGGATATTCTTTTATTACAATGAGCATCATTGGGACAGTTGGCAAAATGTGAATATTGTCTGAAGATTATAATATTGTATCAAAGTTAATTTCCTGATCTTGAGGATTGTACTGTGGTTATGTAAGAGAATGTCCTTGTTTTTAGGAAATAGATGTTGAAATATCTTGAGATAAAGAGCATTATGTCGGCGATTTATTATCAAATAGTACAGAAAAATGAGTGTGTGTGTGTTTGTGTGTATGTGTGTGTGTGTGGACAGAGAGAAGGGAGGGACAGAGAGATATAAAACAAATGCAGCTGGATGCGGTGGCTCATGCCTATAATCTCAGCACTTTGGGAAGCCGAGGCGGGCAGATCACGAGGTCAGAAGTTCGAGACCAGCCTGACCAACATGGTGAAACCGTCTCTACTAAAAATACAAAAATTGGCTGGGCGTGGTGGCACGCGCCTGTAATCCCAGCTACTCAGGAAGCTGAGGCAGGAGAATTGCTTGAACCCAGGAGGTGGAGGTTGCAGTGAGCCGAGATCGTGCCACTGTACTCCAGCCTGGCAACAGCATGAGACTCCTTCTGAAAAAAAAAAAAAAAAAAAAAAATGCAGTAAAATGTTAACATTTGTGGGGAATCTGGGTGAAGAGTGGGAATTCTTTGTACTATTCTTGCAACTTTTCTGTAAGTCTACAATTACATCCAAAAAAAGTTAGAAGAATTGACAAGGTCCCACCAAAGAGGAGAGACAGCTTTGAATACAGAAATACAGCACAGTAACTTGGCAGTTTGTTTTTTAGCCTGCAAAGGCAGTATTCATGCGAGTGAGAGTCACTTATCTTCAAGTCCTGGCATTTTATGTAGCGGATCCCAAAAGCTGCCTGAAAGCCCCCAGGCCTTATGTCGTTTCCCCTTCTGTTCACAGGTATCTTCCAGGCACTCACTAGAATATGGTGTCTGACAAGTTTCTCAGCTAACCAGGCATGGAACCAGAATTCTCAGCGATACCAAGGACAGTTTCTATCGCACTGACCAGGCTTCACCCTAGACAGTGGTCCCCTACTGAGAACAATTCTTCCTTTCCCCTGGCTACAAAATAGGGATTCCTGGCCTATTTCTGCCAAATGCTCTATGGAAGCAGAAAATCATAAGTCTTGTGTTTTCTCCATTATAGAAAATTAGGCCAGGTGCGGCGGCTCATGCCCATAATCCCAGCACTTTGGGAGGCCAAGGTGAGTGGATCACTTGAGGTCAGGAGTTCGAGACCAGCCTGGCCAACATGCTGAAACCCTGTCTCTGCTAAAAATACAAAACTTAGCCAGGTGAGGTGGCGGACATCTATAACCCCAGCTACTCAGGAGGCTGAGGCAAGAGAATCACTTCAACCTGGGAGGCGGAGATTGCGCCACTGCACTCCAGCCTGGGCAACAGAGCGAGACTCTGTCTCCATTAAAAAAAAAAAAAAGAAAGAAAAAATAAATACTATTCCCTCTTTCTTGGCCCTTGGTTTTTGGAGTGCTTTTGTATTGTTTAATAATGGACTTTATTTTTATTTTATTTTTATTTTCGAGACAGAGTTTCGCTCTTCTTGCCCAGGTTGGAGTGGAATGGCGCAATCTTGGCTCACTGCAACCTCCACCTTCTGGGTTCAAGTGATTCTCCTGCCTCTGCAAGTCTGTAGTTTACATTAGGGTTCACTCTTTGTGCTATGCATTCTATTGTGTGTGTGTGTGTGTTTGGAGACAGGGTCTCGCTCTATTGCCCAGGCCAGAGTGCAGTGGCACAGTCACGGTCCACTTCAGCCTCAAGCTCCTGAGCCTAAGTAATCCTTCCACCTCAGCCTGCCAAGTAACTGGGACTACAGCATGTGCAACCATGCCCGGCTCATTCTATGGGTTTTGACAAATGTAAAATTACATGTAGCTACCATTAAAGTATCATACAGAATAGTTACACTGCCCTAAAAGTCCCCTGTGCTCTAGCTAGCTATTCATCCCTCCCTTCCTACTCCCCAAACTCCTGGAGACCACTGATCTTTTTACTGTCTGTAGTTTTGCCTTTTCCAAAATGTTATATAGTTGGAATGATATAGTATGTTCCTTTTTCAGACTGCCTTCTTATACTTCGCAATGTGTATTTAAGGTTCCTCCATGTCTTTTGTGGCTTGATAGTTCATTTCTTTTTTTGCACTGAGTAATATTCCATTGTCTGGATATACCACAGTTTATACATTCACCTACTGAAGGATATCCTGCTTGCTCCTAATTTTTGGCAATTATGAATAAAGCTGCTATAAACATTTGTGTGTGGTTTTTGGGTAAGCGTCAGATTTTGGTTCATTTGGATAAACAGGAGCACAATGATCACGAGATCATATGTTAAGAGTATGTTGCCGGGCGCGGTGGCTCAAGCCTGTAATCCCAGCACTTTGGGAGGCCGAGACGGGCAGATCACGAGGTCAGGAGATCGAGACCATCCTGGCTAACACGGTGAAACCCCGTCTCTACTAAAAAAATACAAAAAACTAGCCGGGCGAGGTGGCGGGCGCCTGTAGTCCCAACTACTTGGGAGGCTGAGGCAGGAGAATGGCGTGAACCCGTGAGGCGGAGCTTGCAGTGAGCTGAGATCCGGCCACTGCACTCCAGCCCGGGCGGCAGAGACTCCGTCTCAAAAAAAAAAAAAAAAAAAAAAGAGTATGTTTAGCTTTTTAAGAAATTGCCAAACCAGGCCGGGCGTGGTGGCCCACTCCTGTAATCCCAACACTTTGGGAGGCCGAGGTCAGAAGTTCGAGACCAGCAAGGCCAACATGGTGAAACCTCGTCTCTACTAAAAATGCAAAAAAAGTAGCCAGGCGTGGTGGTGCACCCCTGTAATCCCAGCTACTCAGGAGGCCAAAGTGGGAGAATTGCCTGAACGTGGGAGATGGAGGCTGCAGTGAGCCAAGATGGCACCACTGCACTCCAGCCTGGGCAACAGAGCGAGACACTGTCCAAAAAAAAAAAAAAGAAAGAAAGAAAAGAAAAGAAATTGCCAAACTGTCTTCCAATGTCGCTGGCCATTTTGCCTTCCCACCAACAATGAACGAGCATTCCTGTTGTTCCACATCATTGCTAGCTTTTGGTGTTGTATTTTGGATTTTAACTATTTTAATAGGTGCAGTGGTATCTCATTGTTTTAATTTGCAATTTCCTTGAAAACATACTATGTTGAACATCTTTTCATATGCTTACTTGCAATATGTATATCATCTTTGGTGAGATGTCTGTAGATCTTTTGCATATTTTTAAATCTTTTGCACATTTTGTAATTGGTTAGTTGAGTTTTAAGAATTCTTTGCCTGCTGTGGAAAATAGTCCTTTATCAGATATATCTTTTGTTTTTTTTTTTTTTTTTTGAGACGGAGTCTCACTCTGTCGCCCAGGCTGGAGTGCAGTGGCCGGATCTCAGCTCACTGCAAGCTCCGCCTCCTGGGTTCACGCCATTCTCCTGCCTCAGCCTCCCGAGTAGCTGGGACTACAGGCGCCCACCACCACGCCCGGCTAGTTTTTTTTGTATTTTTTAGTAGAGACGGGGTTTCACCGTGTTAGCCAGGATGGTCTCGATCTCCTGACCTCGTGATCCGCCCGTCTCGGCCTCCCAAAGTGCTGGGATTACAGGCTTGAGCCACCGCACCCGGCCTCAGATATGTCTTTTGCAAATCTTTTCTCCCAGTGAGTGCTTTGTCTTTTCATACTCTTGAGACACTTAATATTGTCCAGGCTGGTCTTGAACTACTGGCCACAAGTAATCCTCCATCCTCAGCCTACCCCATGGCTGGGCTTGGCCCAACACTTGGTTTTTATTTACCCTATTTCTATTTCTCTGTTTCAGAGCTGGCTGGCTAATCTTGGCTGGAGCCAGAGACTACAAACTTGAACTAACAATAATAGAGATTTTTAAAAGAAAAAAAAAAGCTATTTTCAAGATAAAAGTTTACTTACTCCAGTGCTGTGAAAATCAAAATCAAGATGCTTAGCACTCAGTCACTTTAGGAAACTAATAAAACCTAAGAGTGTTTCTTGGTTTTGTTGTTTTTTTTTTTTTGTGAGACAGAGTCTTGCTCTGTCACCCAGGCTGAAGTGCAATGGTGCGATCTCGGCTCACTGCAACCTCCGCCTCCGGGGTTCAGGCGATTCTCCTGCCTCAGCCTCCCAAGTAGCTGGGATTTCAGATGACCACCACCACACCCAGCTAATTTTTGTATTTTTAGTAGAGACAGAGTTTCGCCATGTTGGCCAGGCTGGTCTCGATATCCTGAGCTCGTAATCCACCGACCTCTGCCTCCCAAAGTGCTGGGATTACAGGAGTGAGCCACCGCACCCAGCCAAGGGTGTTAAGACATTAGAAAAAAATTAAAATTTTTTTTTAAATTTTAAAAAAAAAGACTTTAGATCAGGCCGAGCACAGTGGTTCACGCCTGTAATCCCAGCACTTTGGGAGGCTGAGGTGGGTGGATCACTTGAGGTGAGGAGTTCATGGCCAACATGGTGAAACCCTGTCTGTACTAAAAATACAAAAAAATTAGCCGGGCGTGGTGACACACTCCTGTAATTCCAGCTACTCTGGAGGCTGAGGCACGAGAATCTCTTGAATCCCTGGGAGGCAGAGGTTGCAGTGAGCTGAGATTGCGCGACTGCCAGGCTGGGTGATGGAGTGAGACTCAGTCTCAAAAAAAAAAAAAAAACCAACAACAAAAAAAAAGACATTAGATCAAAGATATAAAGAATATATGGTAGCCCCCTGCTTATCCACAGGAGATACAGTCCAAGATCCCCAGTGGTTGCCTGAAACCGTGGATAGTATCAAACCCTATATATACTGTGTTTTTTTCCACATACACATCCATGATAAAGTTTAATTTACAAATTAGGCACAGTAAGAGATTAACAGTAACTGATAATAAAATAGACAAATTATAATGCTCAGAATGACATGTAATTTAAAACTTAAGAATTGTTTATTTCTGAAATTTTCCACTTAATTTTTTTTTTTCTTTTTTGAGACAGAGTCTTGCTTTGTTGCCCAGGCTGGAGTGCAGTGGCACAATCTCAGCTCGCTGCAACCTCCGCCTCCCCAGTTCAAGTGATTCTCCTGCCTCAGCCTCCCAAGTAGCTGGGACTACAGGCATGTGCCACCACACCCAGCCAATTTTTGTATTTTTAGTAGAAACGGGGTTTCACCATGTTGGCCAGGCTGATCTTGAACTCCTGACCTCAAGTGATCCACTCACCTGGGCCTCCCAAAGTGCTGGGATTATAGGTGTGAGCCACTGTGCCTGGCCATGCTTAATAATTTTGGACCCCAGTTGACCACGGGTAACTGACATCATGGAAAGCGAAGCTAAACCACCACATACCTTGATCTTGGATTTCTTGATAATGAGAGAACTACTGATAATAAGGAACTACCAGTAGTGAGGGAACTACTATAAATTCTAATCTGTATTGAGGAACGAAGACACAATCATCAAAAGCATACCTGTGCTGTTACTTAAAATCTTTCCATTCTTTTTCTTGTTTGTCTCTTTGTTTCTTTGTTTTTCAGACAGGGTCTTACTCTGACACCCAGGGGCTCACTGCAGCTTTGACCTCCTGGGCTCAGGCAATCCTCCCACCTCAATCTCCCTTGTAGCTGGGACTACAGGCCTGTGCTACCATGCCCGGCTAATTTTGGTATTTTTTGTAGAGTCAGAGTTTCACCATGTTCCTGAGGCTGATCTCAAACTCCTGGGCTCAACCAACCTACCTGTCTTGGATTCCCAAAGTGCTGGGCTTCCAGGCGTGAGCCACGACCCTGCCTCCCTTCTTCTTCTGTCAAGATTATTTGTAAATGTTTCCTTCGTTATTCAGACTTCACACATTTATTGTTCTCTCTGGTGGAATATTACCAGCCTCTTCAAGCCTTGCTGTTTGATTGTAATTCAAATTAAGGTCTGAAAATCCTAGCTATGTAAGTATTGGAGTTGTCTTTGTAAAGCAGAACAATTTTAGTTTCAATCTGTTTTAATCCTCCCTTTAGCCAAAGAAGTTGTGTCCATCAGCACAGTCTCAGTTATGCTAAGGTAATAAACAACCCTGAAATCCTAGATGCTTACAGCAACCAGGTTAAATTCTCACTCACACCGTGTGTCTTGGTCTGCTCAGGCTGCCATTGCAAAAGTCTATAGACTGGGTGCCTTAAATAGCAGAATTATTTTTCTCACAATTCTGGAGGCAATAAATTCAAGATGCAGGTTCTGGCTGATTCCGTTTCTGGGGAGGGCTTCCTTCCTAGTTCAAAGGCAGCTGCCATCTAGCTATGTCCTCACACGGCCTTTCTTCAGTGCATGTTTGCAGAGAGAAAGAGACAGAGTTTTGGTGTCTCTTATAAAGAACCACTAATCCTATTGGATAGGGCGCCCACCCTTATGACGTGATTTAACCCCACTTACCTCCTAAAAAGCCCCATCTCCAGATACAGTTACATTGGGAGTAAGGGCTTCAACATATGAATTTTAGGGAGAAACAATTTAGTCCATAGCACTACCTATCCATCAAGCATCTGCTGTGGGCTCCGCTCCATGTCTCCTCATTCCAGCACCCAGGGTGACAGATCAGCCACCACTTTGAATGTTGTTACTGTGGCAGAGGGAATTAACACTAGTAATTAAATGTTCCACGTCCACTTCCAAATCTCCTACGAAATGTCTCTGTGGCTCAAGCTAACCTGAAACACTGCAGGAAAGAGACTTCTGGAAAGCAGTTGCAGTTTAGCTAAGCTGACACAATCCACCAAATAGGTAAGGAAGAAAGAATACCAATCCTAGGCCGGGCACGGTGGCTCACACCTGTAATCCCAGCACTTTGGGAGGCCAAGGCGGGCGGATCACCTGAGGTCAGGAGTTCAAGACCAGCCTGACCAACATGGAGAAACCCTGTCTCTACTAAAAATACAAAATTAGCTGGACGTGGTGGCGCATGCCTATAAATCCCAGCTACCCAGGAGGCTGAGGCAGGAGAATCGCTTGAACCCAGGAGGCAGAGGTTGCGGTGAGCCAAGATCATGCCATCGCACTCCAGCCTGGGTTGGAATAGAGACAGGGTTTCACCATGTTGGCCAGGCTGCTCTCGAACTCCTGACGTCAGGTGATCCGCCCGCCTTGGCCTCCCAAGGGGCTGGGATTACAGGCGTGAGCCACCACGCCCGGCCCTAATTTTTTTAAATAAGGCTTCAAATAATTGCTTGGCCCTTCCCTCTCTTCCACCATGTGAAAACACAACAGAAGGCACCATCTTGGAAACAGACAGCAAGCCCTCACTAGGCACGGAATCTGCTGGTGCCTTGATCTTAAAGTTCCCAGATTCTAGAATTGTGAAAAATAAATTTCTGTTCTTTATAAATTATCCAGTCTCAGGTACTTTGTTAGAGAGTGCAAATGGACCAAGACATTCAATTAAAATACATTTTAGACTGGGTACAGTGGTTCATGCCTGTAATCCCAGTGCTTTGGGAGGCTGAGGCAGGAGGATCACTTGATGCTGGGAGTTCGAGACCAGCCTGGGCAACATGATGAGCTCCCTTCCGCCATCTCCAAAAACACTTTTTTTTTTTTTTTTTTTTTTTGAGACAGAGTCTCGCTCTGTTGCCCAGGCTGGAGTGCAGTGGCGTGATCTCGGCTCACTGCAAGCTCCGCCTCCCAGGTTCACACCATTCTCCTGCCTCAGCCTCCCGAGTAGCTGGGACTACAGGCGTGTCCCTGCACTCCTGTAGCTGCCTGGTATCGTGGTTTCATCTGGAGGGATAGACATGACCCAGATCAGCTATGGATGCTCTCTTGGGAGGCTGGCCTCTCTGGGCAACATGTCCAAAGCCTGATGGGCATTGCCAGCACTCCCCAAGCTGGCTTTAAAACCCAAATGTGCAACTTACCTTTTGGACCTAACCCGAATGCTTTCCTTTGTCGCCATGTTTTATTCCTGCTGTTACATAGCGGAGGGTGTGGGAGGCTTGGGTGGAAAGCTATAGCAGCCAGGGTGGATGGTGGTTTCCAGGGCACAGGCCCTATGCATTCTGTCATCGGAGCTGGACACAAAGGGTGGGAATGCCGCCCAGGACACACACCTGGGCGAACCACCTGTGCTGTGGTGCTCGTTGTTCAACCTGCCTCTTATCTTTGAGCCTTTTGGCTTTTGAATCCTTCACTATGCTTAAGCCAACAAGATGGTAGGTGATATCTCTCTCCTAATCAGCGCTACCTCCTCCACCCACTAACTAGCAAATGTTGGGTCAGAGATAACAAAGAAAAAGAGGCGTAGCTCTCCAGAGGTATTTGCCCATGTACAAGTATGCTCTGGTAGAGGTTGGGCAGGTTTAGGGACTAGCAGGTGCCAAAAGGCTCCTGGGCAGCAAGAACTGGAAAACAAACTTGTTCTTTCTCCCTTCCTCTCCCTCCTCCTCTAGCTTGCCTCAACAACAGCCAGATATGAGAAAGAAGAGACGGACAGTTTATTCCACATCACTCAAGCTCAATCAAGTCAGGCAGAAAGCAGAGGAGTGCAAAGCTGGTCCAGCATCCTCCCTTTCTCATTCCTTGCAATGATGAGGACCAACCTATTCAAGGGCTGTGGGGAGGATGAGGAGACAGGGTCAGAGGAATGGACTGAACTTGGTGCCAGGAGCTCAGAAAAGGTTACAGGTGTGTATCCTTCCGCTCAGGATCCAGGACCCCCTCCTGGGTGATGGGGGTGTCTGTGATCATCTGTGCCCTTGGAGATTCTTCTGCTGAGGCAAAACTGCTGCTGCAGGACACGGTGCTACTGGGGTGGCTCAGAATCAGACTCCAGAAACTTTTATAGTTGAAGTAGCAAAGGATCGCTGGGAAAGGACAGGGACAGGGGAGAGGAAGGTTGTGACTGGGAGGTAAAGTGACAAGCAGGGTGAGGCCAAAGGGAAGATAAGATCCTAAAAATCTAACCCTGGGGATCGCCAGTCTCTTCCCTCCACACTTTCCCTGACCTAACTTTCCCATGTCCCTTCCTTCCCCCAGGGCCCTCTGGCCACTCACCGCAGCTGACATATAGGATGAGCACCAGCCAACCAATGAAATAGCTCCATCCGATGGGGATGGATACATTCCTCTCCACCTCGAAGATCCAGATGTTAATGGGGAACAGCATGAGGGTGAAGAAGATGAAGGTCACTAGGAGACAGGAAGCAGAGGGTCTCGTTGTCATGCAAGAGTCCCACAGGAGGCTCTTCCTCATCTGCTGGGCTAGAGCCACAAACCACATCACCACGCACAGAGTGACTGGCCCCTGAGGTTCCAGGAGTCAACCCCTCCATTTCTACCTCTCTTGTGACCAGGAAATGATGTAACCCGATTCTCGGCTCTGTTCTCCCACCACCCACAAAACCCCCACACCACCCCCAAAGAAGAGGGAGAAGTGCCCAGGAAGATGTGGGTTAGGAAAACAAAGGACCTTTTTCCAGAGCTAAGAGGCACCTTCACAGAAGCTCAAGATGGTCCCGACCAAGCCGACAATGGGCAATTTCTGAACAGCGGGCAGGTAGGGCAGGTGCAACCAGATGGTGAGGATGAGGCCCAGCCCCAGGGTCAGGTTGAAGCTTAACTTAGCCACCTTAAACATGGGCTGATTTGTCCACAGCTTAAAACTGTCTGGGGAAAATGACAAACAAAAAGATCAACTAAGGGTTCACAAAAGACGAAACATAAAAATGAGCAAATACAAGAAAACGTACCACCGGGTGCGGTGACTCAGGCCTGTAATCCCAGCACGTTGGGAGGCCGAGGCAGGTGGGTCACAAGGTCAGGAGTTCAAGACCAGCCTGGCCAACATAGTGAAACTCCATCTCTACTAAAAATACAAAAAGTAGCTGGGCATGGTGGTGTGTGCCTGTAGTCCCAGCTACTCGGGAGGCTGAGGCAGGAGAATCGCTTGAACCTGGGAGGCGGAGATTGCGGTGAGCCACTGCACTCCAGCCTGGTCAACAGAGCAAGACTCTGCCTACAAAAATAAACAAAAAAAAAGATAGAAAGAAAATGTACGGGCCCATTAATAACCAGAGAAATGCACATTTGAAGTAACACTGAAATATTGCTTTCACTTCTTTTTTTTTTTTTTTTGAGACGGAGTCTCGCTGTGTCGCCCAGGCTGGAGTGCAGTGGCGCGATCTCGGCTCACTGCAAGCTCTGCCTCCCAGGTTCACGCCATTCTCCTGCCTCAGCCTCCCGAGTAGCTGGGACTACAGGCGCCCGCCACCACGCCTGGCTAATTTTTAGTATTTTTTTTTAGTAGAGACGGGATTTCACCATGTTAGCCAGGATGGTCTCGATCTCCTGACCTCGTGTTCCGCCCACCTCGGTCTCCCAAAGTGCTGGGATTACAGGCATGAGCCACCGCGCCCAGCAGCTTTCACTTCTTAAATAAGCCAAGATCCTTGATATGGAGATTGTTTGATAATCTCAACCGCATGCAAATGAATACCTCAACAGAAAAGAAAATGGACAGAGGACTTAAACTGCAGTTCTCCAAAGAAGGAGTACAAATGTCTGATCAACATATGAAGCTCAACACAAAGAATTGCTAATTAAATGTGATTTGTGAAAAACCATCGAGGCCGAGCATGGTGGCTCACACCCGTAATCCCAGCACTTTGGGAAGCTGAGGTGGGAGGATCTCTTGAGCCTAAGGGTTTGAGACCAGCCTGGACAACACAGGGAGGCCCTGTCTCTTTGAAAATATACAACTGGAGCTGGGTATGGAGGCTCATGCCTGTAATCCTAGCCCTTTGGGAGGCTGAGGTGGGCGGGTCACTTGAGATCAGGTGTTCGAGACCAGCCTGGCCAACATGGTGAAACCCCATCTCTACTAAAAATACAAAAATGAGTGGGGCATGGTGGCACGTGCCTGTAATCCCAGCTACTGGGAGGCTGAGACAGGAGAATTGCTTGATCCCGGGAGGCCAAGTTTGCAGTGAGCTGAGATCGTACCACTGCACCCCAGCCTGGAGGACAGAGTAAGATTCCATCACACACACTATATATATATATATATATATATATACACACACACACACACACACACACACTTGGCTGGGCACGGTGGCTCACACCTGTAATGCCAGCACTTTGGGAGAGCAAGGTGGGCAGATCACAAGGTCAGGAGATCAAGACCATCCTGGCCAACATGGTGAAACCCCATCTCTACATACATATATATATAAACTGTCAAATTAGCAAAGATCAAAATAAGATTGATAACACCTAGTATAGGAGAGTATATAGAGAAAAGAGGTCCTCTCACACACTCCTGGTGGGCAGCATTTGTGGTGAATGATCTGGCATAAAAGATCCAGAAAATCTACATTCTTTTACCGTACAATGCTTCTTCTTAGAATTTATGTTAAGGAATAATCAGGTATCTGCAGCAAAATCTGGGTACAAGAATCTTCTTTGCAGAGGTATTAATATGTCGGCCAAGCATGCTGGCTCATGCCTGTAATCCCAGTACTTTGAGAGGCTGAGGTGGGTGGATCACTTGAGGTCAGGAGTTTGAAACCAGCCTGGCCAACATGGTAAAAACCCTGCCTCTACTAAAAATACAAAAATTAGCCAGGTGTGGTGGCACCTGTGTGTAGTCTCAGCTACTGGGGAGGCTGAGGTGGGCGGATCGCTTGAGCCCAGGAGGCAGGGGTTGCAGTGAGCCGAGATCACGCCACTGCACTCCAACCTGGGCAACAGAGTGAGACTCTGTCTCAAAAAAAAAAAAAGTCCAATAAGCTCCTTGATTTACAAGAGATTTGTAAAATAAATTATACTATACCCACACATTGGGTTATTGTGTGTTCATTTAAAACGGTGATAGGTGATAGACTAGGCACAATGGTTCACAACGGTAATTCCAACACTTTGGGAGGTGGAGGCAGGAGGATCACTTGAGCCCAGGAGTTGGAGACCAGCCTGGGCAGCATCGGGAGACCCTGGTCTCTACAAATTAAAAAAAAAAAAGTAGCCAGGCATGGTGGCATGCACCTGTGGTTCCAGCTACCCAGGAGCTTCGAGGTGGGAGGATCACTCGGGCCCAGAAGTTTGAGGCTGCAGTGCAATAAACTACAATCACACCACTGCACACCATCCTGGGTGACAGAGTGAGACACTGTCTCAAAATAAAAATAAAAATAGATGCTTGTCTCTGAATAGAGTGTCTCCGGAAAGAAACAGAAGAAACTGAGGAGGGAGACTAGATACTAAGAGATAACAGACTCACTTCACTATACAATCCTTTGTATTCTTTGAATATTCACTGTTTATACACTACCTAATCCTGATTAAATAAATTTTAAAAATCAGTGATGTTCGGCTGGATGCGGGGGCTCACACCTGTAATCCCAGCACTTTGGGAGTCCGAGGCAGGCGAACCACCTGAGGTCAGGAGTTCAAGACCAGCCTGGTCAACATGGTGAAACCCCGTCTCTACTAAAAATACAAAAATTAGCTGGACATGGTGGCGGGGGCCTGTAATCCCAGCTACTTGAGAGGCTGAGGCCGGAGAATCACTTAAACCTGGGAGGCAGAAGTTGCAGTGACCTGAGACCGCCACTGCATTCCAGCCTGGGCAACAGAGCAAGATTCTGTCTCAAAAAAAATAAATTAATAAATTAAAATAAATTAAATTAAATTAAACAAATAAATAAATACATAAAAATAAAAAGCCTGGCTGTCTTTGAGTAGCTCCATAGAGCAAGGCGCCTACATGAGTTTCAGAGCCAGACACACCTGAGTTGCAATTCCAAACCTGCCATTATTAGATTGATCCATATGAAATGGCTCCTTTTGTAGGTGAAAAAGCAGTCAAATATTAGCATGTCATTTGGTTCAATCTACTAGCTTTATGACCCTGAGCAAGGTACTTAATCTCTCTGAGTCCCAATTTTCTCATCTCTAAAATAGGGATAATTATCTCTATCCTTAGGGTTGACTGAGGACTAAATTGAACAAATGAAGGAAGTGTACAATAAAGGATAGCTTTTGTTTCCCCAAATTTATTATGATAAGGACATAATACTTTCATAATTTATTATATGAATACTTTCATATTCATATAATAAGGATATAATACTTTCAGAAAATAAGAGCTGTGTGTTTTTTTTCATGCTAAGGAAAGTGAAAAAATTGAAATAAGGGTCAAAAGCTCTCGTTATCCCCAGGAGCTGAGAAAGAACTCCAAATTCCTGAGGGGTGAGGGAACAGCATAACCAGAGACTAACAAGAATAAGATCCAGGTGTGGTGGCCAGGGCCTGTAGTCTGAGATTCTCAGGAAGTTAAAGCAGGAGGATCCCTTGAGCCCAGAAGTTGGAAGCTGCAATGAGCTATGATTGCACCACTGCACTCCAGCCTGGGTGACAGAGTGAGACCTTTTCTCTAAAAAAATCGGTGAAACAAACAAAAAAAAAAAGCAAGGATAAGGAACGAAGCAGCTGCAGGAATTCAGGGAAGGAAGGAACACGGAAACCAGGTGTGGAAACAGGAAAATGATCCAGAAAAGCAAGGCCTGAGGCAGAAGGAAAGGAGAGCGTGTGGGATCAGGGCCTGAGAAGAGACATTGCAAGGAGTCCTCTCAAAGCTCTGGGTACACAAGACTAAGGAAACCCCCATCTCACTGGGGCTCTTCTCCCTGGTAAATTAGGCGATTAATGAGTGAGTCTCTTGTGCTAAGGGTCCATGCCCCTCACAACTTTTTTTTTTTTTTTTTGAGACGGAGTTTTGCTCTTGTTACCCAGGCTGGAGTGCAGTGGTGCGGTCTCGGCTCACTGTGACCTCCGCCTGCCGGGTTCAAGCGATTCTCCTGCCTCAGTCTCCAGAGTAGCTGGGATTACAGGCATGTGCCACCATGCCTGGCTAATTTTTTGTATTTTTAGTAGAGATGAGGTTTCACTGTGTTAGCCAGGATGGACTCGATCTACCCACCTCAGGTGATCCACCTGCCTTGGCCTCCCAAAGTGCTGGAATTACAGGCGTGAGCCACAGCGCCCGGCCTGATTTTTTTTTTTTTTTTTTTTTTTTTTTTTTTAGAGACAGGTGTCTCACTAGGTTGCCCAGGCTGGACTCAAACTCCTGGGCCCAAGCAATCCTCCCACCTCAGCCTCCTGGATAGCTGAGACCACAGGTGTACGGCACCATGACCAACTCTCTCACAGCATTCTTAGAAGCACAGATTTGGCTCTGGGTTTTATCAAAAGCAGTGACATTTTCCTTTGCACCAATCAAATCTATTTAGCCAGGCTACAGGATGAGAAATGATCGTTGGCGGTCTCAGTGCCAATGGAACTATCTTGCAGGCCAAAAAGTAAAGATGACCAGGGAGAGGGAACAAGAATACATCCAGGGTGCAGATAGAGAGGCCAAGACAGGCTGGAGGCCTGGGCTGGGATTGGGGCTGGAGGGGCTCACCTTTCCCATTCTCTAAGTCAGAACAGCCCCTGGATTTGCAGAAGTGCAGGAGCCCCATGGACATAATGTGGGCTGATGTGTGGATTCTGTTGCTGACATCTACGGGCCAGCGCTGGTAGAAGCGGCTCCTAGAGAGGTACAGCCATTTCTTGGAGAAGGCCATGACCAACAGTAGGATAAAGGCAACCAGGCTGAGCTCAGAAGCCAACACCTGGGCCATCCAGTGGAAACTGTGTGCGACTCTCCATTGAAAGGGAAGCGGAGAGTTCCGGCGCTGGCTCAAGGACCCATCTCGTCCCAGCTCACCTCTGCCCCATCCTGCCTCCCCACTCTTCGTTTCCTTTTCAGGTCTCTGATGTTGGTCTCTTTCTCCTTCTGACCTAGGGAACTCATTCCCAGGGTCCTCTGCATCCATCTTGAGCACCACTTCTCCCCCTGTCTCCCTCTTCCCTCACCAGCCTCAATTGTCTCTTCTCATCTTTCAGATCGTTTCATCAGCTGCCACCATGCAGCCTGGGGTCTGAGAAAGAATGAGGAAGTCTAATAAGAGACCTTAATCTAATAAGAGACTCTTGATCCAAGAGAAGGCCCCAACCCATTCAGCAGGCCAGGTCCCCTAACTGCCACGGAATTTTCCTGGGGCACAGTGAGATGGGGGAGGAGAACCAAGACTTCAGCTTTTTTTTTTTTTTTTTTTTTTTTTTAAAGAGAGACAGAGTCTCCCTCTATTGCCCAGGCTGGGGCCTGGGGTTCCGTGACACAACTTTGGCTCACTGCAACCTTGAACTTCTGGGTTCAAGTGATCCTCCCACCTCAGCCTCCTGAGTAGCTGGGACTACAGGATTGTGCCACCATGCCTGGCTAATTTTTCTTTTTTTTTCTTCTTTTTTTTTTTTTTTTTTTTTTTTTGAGATGGAGTCTCGCTCTGTCGCCCAGGCTGGAGTGCAGTGGGGCAATCTCGGCTCACTGCCAGCTCCGCCTCCCGGGTTCACGCCATTCTCCTGCCTCAGCCTCCCGAGTAGCTGGGACTACAGGCGCCCACCACCACGCCCGGCTAATTTTTTGTATTTTTAGTAGAGACGGGGTTTCACTGTGTTAGCCAGGATGGTCTTGATCTCCCGACCTTGTTATCCACCCACCTTGGCCTCCCAAAGTGCTGGGATTACAGGTGTGAGCCACCACGCCCGGCCACTAATTTTTCAATTGTTTGTAGAGATGGGGTCTTGATATGTTACCCAGTCTGATCTCAAACTCCTGGCCTCTGCCAGGCACAGTGGCTCACATCTGTAATCCCAGCACTTTGGGTGGCCAAGGTGGGTGGATCACCTGAGGTCGGGAGTTCGAGACCATCCTGACCAACATGGAGAAACCCCGTCTCTACTAAAAATACACAATTAGCTGGGCGTGGTGGCGTGTGCCTGCAATCCCAGCTACTCGGGAGGCTGAGGCAGGAGAATTGCTTGAACCCAGGAGGCAGAGGTTGTGGTGAACTGAGATCATGCCATTGCTCTCCAGCCTGGGCAATAAGAGTGAAACTTAGTCTCAAAAAAAAAAAAAAAAAAAAAAAAAAAAATCCTGCCCTCATGAGATCTTCCCCGCTTGGCCTCCCAAAGCATTGGGATTACAGGTGTGAGCCACCGCACCTGGCCCGTGGCTCCAGCCCTAACTCTTTCTGGAAATCCTGTTTCTCAGGCCACAGCTCAGAACTGTGGATCTGACGCCTCCCTCCAGCTTCTGCCCCACTTTACATGCGAGCAGTGGTCTGGGAGAGGCCCTCCTGTGGTTTGCGTATGGTTAATTTGTCCTCACCAAACCTCACGTTGAAATGTGTTCCCCAGTGTGGTGGTGATGGTGGGAGGTGAGAGGGCTGAGTGGGTGGTGTTCGGGTCATGGGGGCAGATGCCTTGTGAAGGGATTAACGCCTTCCCTGAGACCTCACTCTATTAGCTCCCCACAATAGCTGGTTGTTAAAAAGAACTTGGAACTGTTACCAAGCAAAAGGGCTCACTGCCCGATGTGCATAGAAGCCAATACTAGGGCACTAGGTTTTGAGAAAAGAAAAGCTTTATTGTGAGTTGACCCACAGGGATATGGGAATCCAGCTCAAATCTGCTCCCTTTGCTGGCCTTAAGGCAGTCCTTCCATGAGAAAAGGTTTAGGGGGTGGATTCTGGGACTAGCGGATGATTGGTGGAAAGAAAGGAGAAGTCTAGAAAGTCCTTAACCATGTCCAGTTATCTCTGCAAGCTTCTTCATGGGCTGCATGTGCAAATTTGGTGGCGTTAGTATGAAACATCAGGTGGAAATTCGGGCTGCGACATCAGCAAGCTCGTTCTGTGCAGATTGCAGTCAGCTATACGGGTTCCCACGGATTTCAGCCAGTTCTGTTGTAAGCAAAGGGAGTTTCAGGATTTCAGCAAGCTGTTTCTTGGCTACCATCCTGTAAACTCGAAAATGTCCGTTAATCACTGGTTATTTAACTCTTTGGGGCACAGTTTCAGCTCCTCCCTTACCTTGTGATCTCTGCGCAAGCCAGCTCCCCTTCGCCCTCCACCATAAGTGGAAGCAGCCTGGCATCCTCAACAGACACCCAATCTTGAGCTTTCTGGCCATCAGAATTGTAAGCCAATTAGCCCTTTTTTCTTTATGAATTATTCAACCTCAAGTATTCTGTTATAGCAACACAAAATGGACTAGGACAGTCCCCTTTTCTCTTCCTATTTCCTCTGCCCTAACCCCAACCCCAAATGTTCACTGATGGAGCAGGGGGAGGGAGGAGGAGCTTGTCCCCAGGAAAAGATCCTCCCTCCATTGTTCTTTGGAAATGTCTTGCAAAGATGTCATCGAGCTTCCCACTGCTTTCCCCAACCCTTCACCTCCCTCCCAGCTCTACTCACTGCTAGTCAATCATCACCAATTCCTTCCCTCTTCTTTTGACTTTTCTTTTTCCTTTCTTTTTTTCTCAGCACCAGAAAGAGGAGGATGTAGGATGAGAATGGGTCCTGGGGATGTCATGCCTTCTGAGAAGATTATTATAATTATTTTTATTGATGATTGATTGATTGAAACGGTCTTCCTTCATCACCCAGGCCAGAGGGAGTCTCTGTCTCAAAAAAAAAAAAAAAAAGAGCATAGCTTTTGGGGTCCAACAGGCGAAGCTATGAAAAATGGGTCTTCCCCCCTCTTTTTTTATTTTTGAGATGAGATCGCTCTTGTTGTCCAGGCTAGAGTGCAGTGGCACCATCTTGGTCAGCTAAGTGCAACCTCCACTTCCTGGGTTCAAGTGATTCTCCTGCCTCAGCGTCCCAAGTAGCTGGGATTACAGGCATGCACCACCATGCCCGCCTAATTTTTTATATTTTGTAGAGACAGGACTTCACCATGTTGGTTAGGCCAGTCTCAAACTCCTGACCTCAGGTGATCCACCCGTTTCAGCCTCCCAAAATCTTGGGATTACAGGCATGTGCCACCACACGTGGCCGGGTCTTCCTCTTAATAGCCCTCTGAACCTGGATGTCATATATTTTCCGTATGCCTCAGTTTACTTATCTGTAACACAGGAACGATATTTTTCTCATAGACTTGGTAAGAGTGCTGAATGAGATAATGATCAAAAAGCACTCACTACTTCATAGTAAATTCCCAGCAACTGGTAATTATATTGTTAAATTATCATTTTAATTATTTTTACAGTCTTTCACTAGCAAACAGGGAAGGAGCAAAAACGTAGAAGATAATTCCTGGCAAGCATCCTTGCCAGTCAGTGGCATCTGCAAATCCTGGAACAGATTAACTCTCCTCGTAAGCAAAAGCAGAATGAACTATGAATCCTGATGTCACCTGTGCAGTGGGACCTCAGGAATGGTTGGAAGTTGAAATTCAAAGCCTGTGAGGGCGCTTCCTCTGGCTCTGGTCTCTGCCCCTCCCTGGGCATCTTTCTCTGTCTCTGCAGACCAGCCTCTTCCTCTGCTCTGGCCCACATGGTAGGAAACGTGACCCTCACACTCCAAGCTGTGTATCAGACACCTCCAGCTGCTGGAGGGGAGACCTCTCAGTCCCAAGTCCAAGCATTCTCTGGCCTTACCAGGGACGAGTGCCATGCTTAGAACAAGCAGTCACAGTTGGGGCACTGGGTCAGAAGACAGAATTTTTTTTTTTTTTTTTCAGACGGAGTCTCGCTCTGTCCCCCAGGCTGGAGTGCAGTGGCATGATCTCAGCTCACTGCAAGCTCCGCCTCCCAGGTTCACACCATTCTCCTGCCTCAGCCTCCCAAGTAGCTGGGACTACAGGCGCCTGCACTAATTTTTTGTATTTTTAGTAGAGACGGGGTTTCACCGTGTTAGCCAGGATGGTCTCGATCTCCTGACCTCATGATCCACCCACCTCGGCTTCCCAAAGTGCTGGGATTACAGGCGTGAGCCACTGCGCCGGGTCAGAAGACAAATCTTGAAGATGGGAGAAGCGGACAGCGTTGGGAGAGGGGGTGGTGGGCCTGCTGGGAATGTCATTTACACAGAGCCAGCGTCATCAGGACTGGGCTTCCTCTCTCGAATCCTGTTTAGTTTTTAAGTTTTTCCTGGAGTTTCTTTTTTTTTTTTTTTTTTTTTTTTTTGAGACGAAGTCTCGCTCTGTCGCCCGGTCTGGAGTGCAGTGTGATCTCGGCTCACTGCAACCTCTGCCTCCCGGGTTCAAGTGATTCTCCTGCCTGAGCCTCCCAAGTAGCTGGGATTACAGGTGCCTGCCACTATGCCCAGCTAATTTTTTGTATTTTTAGTAGAGACGGAGTTTCACCTTGTTGGCCAGGTGGGTCTCAAACTCCTGACCTTGTGATTCACCCGCCTCGGCCTCCCAAAGTGCTGGGATTACAGGCGTAAGCCACTGCACCCGGCTTTTTTCTTGAGTTTCTAAGGGTCTTTAATAATAAGCATTTCTCACAGCAACACACAACATGGAAGAATCTTGGAAATTGAAGTTTCCTGAAAAATGTAACCCCCAGAAGACTACACAGTACATGTGATGCCATTTTTATAGAGCCCATAACCAAGTTCAACAAACAAAGCATTGTTTAAGCTTATGTAAGCTTATGATTGTTTGGTAGTTTTTTGTTTTTTGTTTTTTGGTTTTGTTTATACTTTAAGTTCTAGGGTACATGTGCACAACATGCAGGTTTGTTACATATGTACGCATGTGCCACGTTGGTGTGCTGCACCCATTAACTCGTCATTTACATTAGGTATATCTCCTAATACTATCCCTCCCCCCTTCCCCCCTCCCCACAATAGGCCCCGATGTGTGATATTCCCCTTCCTGTGTCCAAGTGACCTCATTGTTCAATTCCCACCTGTGAGTGAGAACATGCGGTATTTGGTTTTCTGTTCTTGCAATAGTTTGCTGAGAATGATGGTTTCCAGCTGCATCCATGTCCCTACAAAGGACACGAACTCATCCTTTTTTATGGCTGCGTAGTATTCCATGGTGTATATGTGCCACAGTTTCTTCATCCAGTCTGTCACTGATGGACATTTGGGTGGATTCCAAGTCTTTGCTATTGTGAATAGTGCCACAATAAACATACGTGTGCATGTATCTTTATAGCAGCATGATTTATAGTCCTTTGGGTATATACCCAGTAATGGGATGGCTGGGTCAAATGGTATTTCTAGTTCTAGATCCTTGAGGAATCACCACACTGTTTTCCACATGGTTGAACTAGTTTACAGTCCCACCAACAGTGTAAAAGTGTTCCTATTTCTCCACATCCTCTCCAGCACCTGTTGTTTCCTGACTTTTTAATGATCGCCATTCTAATTGGTGTGAGATGGTATTTCATTGTGGTTTTGATTTGCATTTCTCTGATGGCGAGTTGATGATGAGCATTTTTTCATGTGTCTGTTGGGTGTATAAATGTCTTCTTTTGAGAAGTGTCTGTTCATATCCTTTGCCTACTTTTTGATGGGGTTGTTTGTTTTTTTCTTGTAAATTTGGTTGAGTTCTTTGCAGGTTCTGGATATTAGCCCTTTGTCAGAAGAGTAGCTTGCAAAAATTTTCTCCCATTCTGTAGGTTGCCTGTTCACTCTGATGGTAGTTTCTTTTGCTGTGCAGAAGCTCTTTAGTTTAATTAGATCCCATTTTTTGCATGGTAGTTTTTTAAAAGCAGTGGCACAGTGAACACGAAATGTCATATGATGGTTACTTCTCAAGAAGGTAGAGGAATGGGATGAGGAGTGTTACACAGGCATATACACATTACTAGTAAGAGTCTAGCTCCTGGGTTGGGTGATAGATGTATGGATATACTTTTTTTTTTTTTTTTTTTTGAGACAAATCTCACTTTATCACCTAGGCTGGAGTGTAGCCGAACTCCTGGGCTCAAGCCATCCTCCCACTTCAGCCTCCCGAGTAGCTGGGACTACAGGTGTGGTGATGCACCTGGGCTCAAGCGATCTTCCCGCCTTGGCCTCCCAAAGTGCTAGGATTACAGGCACAAGCTACTGTGCCTAGCCAGGTATTTATTATTTATCATATTATAATCATTTACAACTAACATAGATGTCATATCATCTTGTGAATGTATCGAACATTGTTTTTCAGAAGGTAATTACAAATAGTTCAAGAAAAGAAATGTAATCTAAGTGATTACTAGCTCTGCAACAAAAGATATTTATATAGTCACAATGTATAAGGTAAACACTGTTCATTGCCTTTCAACTCTTAGAATCAACAGATGGACAAAGCAAGGAAGACTTAATTATAGCCACAAAAGTAAACATAACTGTCATCAGCCTTGATGTTGCACAAGCAAAAGTCTAGAAGAGGTAAACTGAGAGGTGGAAGGAGTAGAAGAGAACTGAAGGGAAGCTGTCCACTAGTAACACAGAGAGAATTGACAGAGAAATTCCCTAGCTTCCTTGCTCCTAGGTTGGGATATCTCTAACTCATGTCCTACATCAGGAGCTGACAAACTTTTTCTGTAAAAAAAATCCAGATAATAGGCCGGGCACGGTGGCTCACGCCTGTAATCCCAATGCTTTGGGAGGCCGAGGTGGGCAGATCACGAAGTCAGGAGTTTGAGACCAGCTCAGTCAACATGGTGAAACCCTGTCTCTACTAAAAACACACACGCACCAAAAAAAAAAAAAAACCAGCCAGGCGTGGTGACTCACGCCTGTAATCCCAGATACTCAGGAGACTGAGGCAGGAGAATTACTTGAACCTGGGAGGCAGAGGTTGCAGTGAGCAGAGATCGCATCACTGCACTCCAGCCTGGGAGTCAGAGTGAGACTCTCTCAAAAACAAACCAAAAAAAAGTTAAAAATAAATAAGTAGGCTGGGCGTGGTGGCTCAAGCCTGTAATCCCAGCACTTTGGGAGGCTGAGACGGGCGGATCACGAGGTCAGAAGATCGAGACCATCCTGGCTAACACGGTGAAACCCCGTCTCTACTAAAAAATACAAAAAACTAGCTGGGTGAGGTGGCGGGCGCCTGTAGTCCCAGCTACTTGGGAGGCTGAGGCAGGAGAATGGCGGGAACCTGGGAGGCGGAGCTTGCAGTGAGCTGAGATCCGGCCACAGCACTCCAGCCTGGGCGACAGAGCAAGACTCTGTCTCAAATAAATAAATAAATAAATAAATAAATAAATAAATAAATACTTGAGGCTTTGTGAGCCATACAGTCTCTATCACAACTATTCCACTTGGCTATTATCCTGTGAAAGGATAATATACAAACACTGCCCTTCAACCTGGGTAACAGAACAAGACTTGGTCAAAAAAAAACAAGCCGTAGTCTGGAGACAGCCCAGGTTCAGCTGTAGAAGTTGAACAAGCCAAAGGTTCACTTTCCCAACTATTGATCTAGTTACGTAACCTGGGATCAACCGAACAGACACAATGTCCCTGGACTTAAATTTGGGAGCCAGTGACACAAAGCAGGGACAGAGAAGAGTCTATTTTACAGTGGTGACAGCAGCCGGGCCAGGAGTCACACTGTCAGCGGTATAAGCAGCAGCATCTGTTGTGGACATTCCCAGCACAGTGGGCTTTGTTGTCATGCTGACCAGGACACCCAGTGACGGGGGGTGAAGGTCGTGTGAATCTACCGTGCATGCTTGATAGGCCAGTTCTGTGGAGTGCTTTTGGTGGTAGCTTGGGCTGTGTTACCTCCCACACTCCTGCCTGTTTGTTTTTTTTTTTTTTTTTTTTTTTTTTGAGACGGAGTCTCGCTCTGTCTCCCGGGCTGGAGTTGCAGTGGCCGGATCTCAGCTCACTGCAAGCTCCGCCTCCCGGGTTCACGCCATTCTCCTGCCTCAGCATCCCGAGTAGCTGGGACTACAGGCGCCGCCACCTCGCCCGGCTAGTTTTTTGTATTTTTTAGTAGAGACGGGGTTTCACCATGTTCACCAGGATGGTCTCAATCTCCTGACCTCGTGATCCACCCGTCTCGGCCTCCCAAAGTGCTGGGATTACAGGCTTGAGCCACCGCGCCCGGCCGTACTCCTGCCTGTTTTATAGGCTTGATCCTCCAGCTTTCCCGGAGACTCGGTGACTATCCAATATCCTGTCTGCAAACTCCATTTTCTACAAACATCATCAAAGTCGTATTCTGCTGCTTATAATCCAGACTGATCCATTTTTCCTTTTGGGAAGTGCTCCTCCATCCTCATTTTAATAATATGTGTTAGGAAGAAGCATTTATTTCCCATTAATATTTCCAGGTAGATAGGTGAAAACCCCTAACTTCTCTCCCCATTTCTTCTTCATTCCTCCTCCAAAGAAGATGGAGCACCTTATCTGATTGGTGAATGCAGCAGTCAGGATAGGCAAGGTTATGCTGTGGTAACAAGCAACTGCAAAATCTCAGTTGCTGAAAACAGCAAAGATTTCTTTGTTGCTCAAACTCCATGTCACTGTTTGTTGTCTCAGGGCTCCTCTCCATGTCATCCTCATTCCGGAGCGTAGGATAATGAAGCAGGTACTACCTGGACCACTAACTGTTACCATGTCAAATGGAAAAAGAGTTTGTGCAGCCAATCAAGCACAGGCTCTTAAAGCTCCCAGCTAGAGGTGATACACATCACAACTAATGACATGTAACTGGTTAAAGTAGTCACATGCCTGCACTTTACTCAAAGAGGGACACCATCATGTTCCCAGAAGAAGAAATGCAGCTATTTCATTAATTGTACAAATAATTAACACAGTGGATTTGGGATGAAGGGACGTGTGGTGGTTCAGCTTCATCTGGGTTCTCTTTTGACAACCTGTTCACCTGAGACGGGCATGTGTTCCTGTCTGCTCTTGGTCACACAGTAAAAGCTCCCCAGGACTAGGCGATCAAGGGTGAATTTTTTTTTTTTCCCCGAGATGGAGTTTTGCTCTATTGCCCAGGTTGGAGGGCAATGGGGTGATCTCGGCTCACCACAACCTCCGCCTCCCGAGTTCAAGAGATTATCCTGCCTCAGCCTCCCGAGTAGCTGAGATTACAGGCATGCGCCACCACGTCCAGCTAATTTTGTACTTTTAGTAGAGATGGGGGTTCTCCATGTTGGTCAGGCTGGTCTCGAACTCCTGACCTCCCGCCTCGGCCTCCCAAAGTGCTGGGATTGCAGGCGGGAGTCACGGCACCCAGCAAAAGTGAATTATTAAAAAGCCAATTTAACCAGAAAAAATAAAGCCACATTTACAAACATCTTTACCAGTAATAATGGTACTATTGTGATCTACATATGCTTGTCTCCTATTGGTTGATGCCTGAAAACTCATCACTGTGGTTCCAGTGGGGACTGCAAAGTGGTGAACACGTGACCCAAACTCAAAATGATTGACCCAAGGCCAGGCGCACAGTGGCTCACACCTGTAATCTCAGCACTTTAGTAGGCCAAGGCGGGCAGATCACCTGAGGTCAAGAGTTCGAGACCAGCCTGACCAACATGGTAAAACCCCATCTCCACTAAAAATACAAAAATTAGCTGGGCATGGTGGCACACGCCTGTCCTCCCAGCTACTTGGGAGGATGAGGCAGGAGAATTGCTTGAACCCAAGAGGCAGAGGTTGCAGTGAGCTGAGATTTCACCACTGCACTCCAGCCTGGGCAACAGAGCGAGATCCATCTCAGAAAAAAAAAAAAAATGATTGACCCAAGCTAGATCCTTCTAGAGTTATTCCCTGGGACTTTGTAATTGAAGTCAAGTGCAAAGTCAGTGGTGAAACTATGAGGCTGAACTCTAAGTCTATGAGAAATTCCTTTCATTCTGGGGTAATCCCCACTCCTCTGCCCACTGACCCCACCCCACCCTGCTGATTCTCAAAGTATTATTTCAGAATCTACATTCAAATAATACTTTGAATATTATATTCGAAGTATTAGAGTCACTTAACTAATACTTTGTGAAACCCACATATATGTATGTGTGATTGTATCTGTGTGTATGTGTATGCACATATATAGATATGTAGATGCATATATAAACACACATATATGTTATCCATGAATCATAAATAAGTACTACTACACTAATAGCTTTAAACATTTACAATAATATATTTTATAAAGGGCATAATAAGAGTAGAAGTATGGGGCCGGGCATGGTGGCTAACGCCTGTAATCCCAGCACTTTGGGAGGCTGAGGTGGGCAGATCACCTGAGGTCAGGAGTTCAAGACCAACCTAACTAATATGGTGAAACCCCGTCTCTTCTAAAAATACAAAAATTAGCCAGGCGTGGTGGCACATGCCTGTAATCCCAGCTACTCAGGAAGCTGAGGCAGGAGAATCACTTGAACCCAGGAGGCGAAGGTTGCAGTGAGCCGAGATCATAGCCAAGATCATGACACTGCACGCCAGCCTGGGCAACAGAGCAAGACGCCGTCTCAAAATAAAAAGATTAAAAATATGGAATGTTGTTAAGTATTTATTTCTCGCCCCCATGGATCATCATATATATGCTGCTTCCAGAACACTTTGAATATATCCAGAATTCTCGAGTGAGATTGTCAGATGCAAATGCTATCTCTGCCAATTGCTAGCTCTGTGAACCTGAAATACTTAATCTCTTTGTGCCTCAGTTTCTTCTGAGAGAATGAAACCAACATGCAACATTTTGTATTTTCACCCTGGTATTCTTTTATTTTTCCTTAGAATTGTCCATGTCGGCCAGGCGCGGTGGCTCAAGCCTGTAATCCCAGCACTTTGGGAGGCCGAGACGGGTGGATCACGAGGTCAGGAGATCGAGACCATCCTGGCTAACACGGTGAAACCCCGTCTCTACTAAAAAAATACAAAAAACTAGCCGGGCGAGGTGGCGGGCGCCTGTAGTCCCAGCTACTCGGGAGGCTGAGGCAGGAGAATGGTGTGAACCCGGGAGGCGGAGATTGCAGTGAGCTGAGATCTGGCCACTACACTCCAGCCTGGGCGACAGAGCGAGACTCTGTCTCAAAAAAAAAAAAAAAAAAAAAAAAAGAATTGTCCATGTCAATCTGTCATGATTTTACTCTCACAAAGACAAAATCAAAAATCATTAACACAGCTTTTCTTTCAGCAGGATAATGGCAGTATTTAGTATTTCAGAAAATGAAGCACTGTAAGTGCAGCTTGCTTTTTCACTCTGACGTTCTAAATGCCCAATCTAGTCTTTTTTTTTTTTTTTTTTTTGAGACAGAGTTTCACTCTTGTTGCCCAGGCTAGAGTGCAATGGTGCCATCTTGCCTCACTGCAAACTCCGCCTTCTGGGTTCAAGCGATTCTCCTGCCTCAGCCTCCCAAGTAGCTGGGATTGCAGGCATGTGCCACCACACCCAGCTAATTTTTGTATTTTTAGTAGAGATGGGGTTTCACCACATTGGTCAGGCTGGTCTCGAACTCCTGACCTCAAGTGATCCACCCGCCTTGGACTCCCAAAGTGCTGGGATTACAGGCGTGAGCCACCGCGCCCGGTCTGGTCTTGTCTTAAATAAAATGGCAAGCCATGGTGAGGACCAAATTGAAGCAACTTTGGCAAAATTACATATTGTAACAAGCAGGCGGACTTGAAGTGGACCTGCCCACCTCAGATTTGCATCCTACCATTTGGGAATTCATTGCATGACCCACAGAGTCCGAACAGGAAGGCAGACAGGAGAGGGAGAGCACCAGTGAGATAAATGGCCTCTCTGGAATAGCTAAGAGTACAATTGTATTGTGGATTATCTGAATCAGTTAGGACTCTGTAGCGAATAAAAGAAAGGAGATTCAAACGGGTTTAAGGGATAAAGGGAATTTAATGACCTATAAAACTGAAGAATCAAGGCTGGTCTCAGTGGCTCATGCCTGTAATCCCAGCACTTTATGAGGCTGAGGCGGGCAGATCGCCTGAGGTCAGGAGTTCGAGACCAGCCTGGCCAACATGGTGAAATCTCGTCTCTACTAAAAACACAAAAATTAACCGGGTATGATCGCAGACGCCTGCAATCCCAGCTACTCAGGAGGCTGAGACAACAGAATCACTTGAACCCGCGAGGCGGAAGTTGCAGTCAGCCAAGATCTCGCCGTTGCACTCCAGCCTGGGCGACAGAGTGTGCCTCCATCTAAAAAAAAAAAAAAAAAATTAGCTAAGGCATGGTGGCACATGCCGGTAGTCCCAGCTACTAGAGAGGCTGAAGCATGAGAGTAGCTTGAACCCAGGAGGCAGAGGGTTGCAGTGAGCCGAGATCATGCCACTTCATTCCAGCCTGGGCAACAGAGAGAGATCCTGTCTCAAACAAACAAAAATAACTGAAAAATCAAGATATAAGCTTCAGATGAGACTTGATCCTGGAACTCAAGTGATGATAAGAAGGACCTGGCTTTCCCCTTGTCTCTCCATTTCCAGTTTTGTGGTGTTGGCTCCTTCATCAGGCTGCCTCCCCAGCAACTCCAAGCTGCCTCTCACCGCACTAAAATGGCAGCCACCGATCCAGACGTTATATCCTCACACCACAATGTCCAGGGAAACAGGGAATGGCTCATTCAAGTGGCTCTTGGGTGGGTCTCGAATTAACTGTCTCTGAACTATTTGGTCCAAATTGGGACACATACCCATTTCGACCCAATCACAGTAACCAAGGGTTGTCTTAAATCAAGGAAGAGTAACTGGGCGCAGTGCTTCGCCTGTAATCCCAGCACTTTGGGAGGTCAAGAGGGGGCAGATCACGAGGTCAGAAGTTCAAAACCAGCCTGGCCAATATGGTGAAGCCCCGTCTCTACTAAAAAAACGAAAAATTAGCCGAGTGTTGTGGCGCACGCCCGTAGTCCCAGCTAGTCGAGAGACTGAGGCAGGAGAATCCCTTGAACGCAGCAGGCGAAGGTTGCGGTAAGCCGAGATCAAGCCAGGCCACTGCACTCTAGACTAGGCCATAGTGTGAGACTCTGTCTCAAAAAAAAAAAACAAAAAACAAAAAAACTCAGGGTCACTTTCAAATCCAATTTTTAGTCAATATTTTGTATTTTTAATTTTAAGGTTCCCAAAAAGTCTGGATTCAACCCCAACGCTTTCTCACAGAGGGCGGCTTCAGGTTTCGAACGGTGTACGGAGTGGGAGAGGCTTCGGTCAGCGGTGGTTGTGGGGAAGTTCGGGCGCAGCCCACGGCTCCATGCCCTGCGGCGGGGGCACGTGCAGGCACCAGCTTGAAAAACTCCATCGGGCGCGGAGCTGACCCACTCGGGTCCGAAGCCAACCCTAGTCGGATCAAGCAGCTGAACGCAGGCCCTGGGACCTGGTGACGGCCGTTGCGACCTCGAGAGTTCTGCGGGTGGGTGGGAAGCAGGAGTGGCGCGCTGAGGCGGGCGTCGGGCAGTGTTCTGGACAGCGGGAGTCAGTGCCTCAACTTCCCCAGGATTCTTCCGTGGGAGCAGCCCACTCCCACACTCCGCCCCGCGTGGGAGACGAGCCCTGAGAACCAGGAGACACAGCCAGGCCAGGAGACTCCAGAGCCCTGCCAGACTTCCTGAGACCCAGCTGCAGGAGGCCCTATGGCCGCGCTGCGCTCACGCACAGAGTCCGGGTCTCCCGCAGAGAGCCAGAGGCAGCCCCTGCGGGAGGGGCGGGGGCGGGGCTGGGGCGGGGCCAAAGCTGGACCTGGCCACGCCCCGGAGGATGAGGGGAGTCCCGCTAGGGTCGGGGGTCTCCCAGGAGCTCCAGCGCTCTGCTCCCCTTGGTGTCGCCCGAGGCTGCTGGAGGGTGGTGAGACCATGGCTTGGAGAGGACGTGCTGGGAAGCGAGGTCTGGAACCCGCCAGGCTCGCGGTGGAACTGTCGCGGGAGAGGCACTGCTGCACCGGGACGGTGGGCTGGTGGGCTGGCCACTCTGGAGAACCTGAGCCTGCAGTTACCTCTGTAGCTGAACCTGCGAATATGGAGGGAGGAAAGAGAAGCTTTCCGAGATGGGCAGAGAGCAAGCCAGGCTGAAGGGCTCCGGAAAGGATCACAGGAAGTGGGCTGGAGGGTTCCTTGAGGGTGGAAGGAGGAGGAGAGAGCTAGTGAGCAGGCTTGGGGGACCGGGGAGTGGGGGGAAGAGGGCGAGGCTCCTCTCTTTCCTCTGTTGCTTGTGGGCGTGATTGCAACCCCCACCCCCGCTTATCTGCGATGTCGGCCACAAAGATGTTGACCCGGAGCCCACAGAAGGCCAGTGCAAAGAGAGGCCCGTGCCCTTTACTCTCTGCCTTATCTTGTAGGAAAAGAAAAACTTTTTATCTGAGGAAGGCAAGCCTTTTAAAATTATCAGGCCCGTGGAGAGGATCGTTTGAGCCCAGGAGTTCCAGACCAGCCTGGGCAACATGGTGAAACGCCGTCTCTACAAAAAATACGGAAATCAGTCGGGTGCGGTGGCTACTGGCTGTGGTCCCAGTTACTCAGCAAGCTGAGGCAGGAGGATCGCTTGAGCCCAGGAGGTCGAGGCTGCAGTGAGCCAAGATCGTGCCACTGCACTCTGGCCTGGGTGACAAAGCCAAACCTTGTGACCAAAAATAAATAAATAAATCAGGGCCAGAGAGGAATTAAAATGAGACAACAGTGACATCCGATTGCCCCCTTTGAGCTATGTGTTCATCTCTTGAACTGCTTGCACTGGCTTGCTATTGCCATAAGCAGCTATGAATTAACCTAGTAATGCCACACTGGATACTATAACCCACCCCCTACAGCTTAACAGTATATAGCCAATCACTAATCAATGAGGTTCCTTTAAACCAATGAGAATTCCTAACAACTTTGTATCAGCCCACAGCCCACTCTTTTTTGCCTTTGAAAACCTGCTTGTAACAAAGCCCTAATGGAGCTCATATCCAAGGTTACTTGGGTCTGAGTCTTCCTGGCAGCTGTCCTCCCTTTGTTTTTTGTTTGTTCGGTTGTGTTTTTTGTTTTTTTTTTTTGAGACGGAGTCTCGCCCAGTCGCCCAGGCTGGAGTGCAGTGGCGCGATCTCGGCTCACTGCAAGCTCCGCCTCTCGTGTTCACGCCATTCTCCTGCCTCAGCCTCCCGAGTAGCTGGGACTACAGGCGCCCGCCACCAAACCCGGCTAATTTTTTTGTATTTTTTAGTAGAGACGAGGTTTCACCGTGTTGGACAGGATGGTCTCGATCTCCTGACCTCATGATCCAACCGCCTCGGCCTCCCAAAGTCGTTTTTTGTTTTTTGAGACAGAGTCTCGCTCTTGTCACCCAGGCTGGAGGGAAATGAAGCGATCTCAGCTCACTGCAACCTCTGCCTCCTGGGTTCAAGCGATCCTCCTGCCTCAGCCTCCCAAGTGGCTGGGATTACAGGCAGGCACAATGACACCCGGCTAATTTTTCATATTTTCAGTAAAGACGGGATTTCACCATGTTGGCCAAGCTGGTCTCGAAGTCATGACCTCAGGTGATCCACCTACCTCGGCTTCCCAAAGTGCTGAGATTATAGGCGTGAGCCACCGCGCCTGGCCCTCTTGGGCTCAAGTAAACTCTTTGAGTCATATTTTGTGCCTCAGCCTCTTCCTTTTAGGTTGACAATTGACTCCCAGAATATGGAGGCTTCAGCTATGAGGAGCAGGGCCATGGGTGAAGAGTGCCCACACTGACTCAAAGAGAGGTCCCCAACTGGGGCCCAGCTTTCCCACCCTATCCCCTCAGGAATCTCTCCCCTGGGACGCCTGTGCCTTTCCTGAGCCTGTGGAAATGTTGGTTTCCTCCACCTCCCCAGCATGATAGACTGGGAGGGAATAAGGTGATAGTGGCTCTGGAACTCCCCAGCTGACTCAGTGAACCTCTCTGTACTACCCCCACCAGCATGCCTGGAACCCAGACAGGGCACAGCTGAGAGGCTTCTCCCATGGGCCCTCCTACGCCGCCGGTGAGGAAGTTGCAGGAGGCAACCCAGAGGGGCAGGAAGAACACAGGTAGGAGGGGACGCTGGACTCCCATAGCAGAGATGCCTGAGGGAGAGGGAGGGAGACAATTCGGGATGAGCTGAGTTACCTCCTGCCACCTGTCCTGCAACACCCCCCATCAGTCTCCCTTTTCTGTCCTCCTTACACCATCCCCATCTTGGGTCTATCCACACTCTCCTTGCTGTGGTCCTCATTCCCCGACATCCGCCCCTTTCCCATATAGCTGTGTTTCATGCCCTTCGGCCCCCTTGGACTGGCCAGCAGAATGCAGACCCCTCCAGGACAAACACACTCAGGTCACCCCAAAATGGAAAGCGGGATCTAACAGAAACCAACCCCTAAAAGTCAGGAAACATGGCAATGCCCTCCCTTCCTGTCTTCTCAGTCTCTTTTGGAACATATGGTTGTATTGTATGCACCTTTACGTCTCCAAAGTAACCCTTACCTGGTCCGCATCTCCCCATTATCCCACCATCAGAACATCTGAATTGGAGCATGGGGGCTTCCTTGGTGGCAGGACTCTAGAAGGGGATGAGGAGCCAGGAGAGAAGGTGTATGGGGTACGTGTCTGCCCCGGATGTCTGTCTTTCTGAGTAGCCCAGTGTGTCTCCGTCTTATGCCAAAGAGGGAGGGAGACCTGGGTGGGGAGGGGCTCCCCCTACCAGGACACTTGAAGGGTCAGGTGCACTGATTCCCGTCCCCACTACCACTACCTTCTGTTCCTGGGCTATCGTCCCCTGTTGCCTCCATTCGAATGCTCTTTCCCCAGATCTTCTCAGGGCTACTTCCTCTGGAAGTCATCTGGGTCTCAGTTCAAATGTCATATCTTCCAAGATCTTCCCTAAAGCCACCACCCTCCCCCAAAAAACACACACACAACATTCTATGCCACAGCCCTTGCTGTGTTTTCTGCTTACTGCTTACTGATTTTATCTTACTGCTGGTTTTTTTTTGGGGGGGGCGTGTTTTGTTTTGTTTTGTTTTTTAGATGGAGTTTCGCTCTTGTTGCCCAGGCTGGAGTGCATTGGTGCCATCTCGGCTCGCCGCAAACTCTGCCTCCCGGGTTCAAGCGATTCTCCTGCCTCAGCTTCCCAAGTAACTGGGATTACAGGCATTCACCACCATGCCTGGCTAATTTTGTATTTTTAGTAGAGAGGGGGTTTCTCCATATTGGTCAGGCTGGTCTGGAACTCCCAGTCTCAGGTGATCCGCCTGCCTTGGCCTCCCAAAGTGCTGGGATTACAGGCGTGAGCCACTGCGCCCAGCCCTTGTTTTGTTTTATTGAGACGGAATCTCGCCCTGTCGCCCAGGCTGGAGTGCAATGGTGCGATCTCGGCTCACTGCAACCTGCAACTTCCGCCTCCCAGGTTCAAATGATTCTCCTGCCTCAGCCTCCCAAGTAGCTAGGACTTACAGGCATGTACCACCACACCCAGCTAATTTTTGTATTTTTAGTAGAGACAGAGTTTCACCATGTCGGCCAGGCTGGTCTCAAACTCCTGACCTCAGGTGATCCGCCTGCCTTGGCCTCCCAAAGTGCAGGGATTACAGGCGTGAGCCACTGCACCCGGCCTAATTTTTGTATTTTTAGTAGAGACAGGGTTTCACCATGTTGGCCAGGCTGGTCTTGAACTCCTGACCTCAAGAGATCCGCCCACCTCAGCCTCCCAAAGTCCTGGGATTACAGGGGTGAACCACTGGCCCGGCCTGATCTTATCTTACTTATTAATTTGTTGACATGGTAATTGTCCCTGTCACCTCTCACCCTCAGGATGAGGGTTTCCTGAGGGCAAGGACCTTGTCTTTTTCATGTCTGTATGCCCAGATCCTACAACAATGCCTGGCACATTGAAGGCACTCAATAAATAGTATCATTGAATTAAACACAGAGATGATTGGCTGGTCAGTAAAGGGCCTTTATTGCTGCCTTTTTTTTTTTGTTTTTTTTTTTTGAGACAGGGTCTTGCTTTGTCACCCAAGCTGGAGTGCAGTGGTGCAAACATGGCACATCGCAGCCTCGACCTCCCGGGTTTAAGCTATCCTCTTGCCTCAGCATCCCGAGTAGCTGGGACTACAGGTGCATGCCACTGTGCCTGGGTAATTTTTGTATTTTTTGTAGAGACAGGGTTTCATTATGCTTCCCAGGCTGGTCTCAAACTCCTGAGTTCAAGTGATCCGCCTACCTCGACCTCCCAAAGTGCTGGGATTATGGGTGCGAGCCACGGTGCCCAGCCCTGATTGCCCTTTTTATTCTTCTTGCTGCATTTTCATCGCCTGCCTGAGCCCCAGGCATTGCCCAGTCTGCAGCGGCCCCCAGCCACAGCTGCTGCAAACCCACAACCATTGCCACCACCACCACTGCCACCACCACCACTACCTCAGAGCCCTCAGGAACTGAGTGGGCTGACACACTCAGGTCTTGCACATGACCTTCAAGCCCCAGTTCCCAACAGAATTGACCCCTGCTCTGGACCCCTTTCCAAGCAGCCCCATCCCCCTTATGAAACCACACTTGGAGACCACTGCTCCTATAAGCACACACTTCCCCGGAGAGCCTCAGTACAAATGCACCACTCTTTATTGAGGGTTCCCCACGTCAGGCACCCTGCTAGGGGAGTCTCCAATGTCATGGACTGCCAAACGCCAGTGCTCTCTGCCTCTGAGTCTCCCGGAGTCCCTGTGCCTCCTGCAGTCAATGTGACAGTGTCGGTCCTGGGAAAGTTGCTGTGCTGAAGGGGAGGCCTTGTCCCGGGCCTGGGACCCCCTGCCAGTCACTGTCCGCCTTGGTCTCTCTGTCCCTCACCTCCTCTGGTATCATGCGAGGCATTTACTCATCTGGAAACAGATACTCTGGATGGGGTTGGGCAGCCACACCCACTCTCCAATCTCTCCCCACTGTTTGGCCCAGTGTTTCTGTGAGAGGATCAGGACAAAGGCAAAAAAGCCCAGGAGGTTCACTGGCTGGCCTGTGATCCACAGCTCCCGTTTCTTCACCCAGATGCAGGATCTAATGTGGTTCCGAAGCTCAAGGCTGAGGCTGGCTGGTGGATTATACTTCAAGTTGGGGAATCTGCAGGCAGGAATTATGGAGGCCAGCGTTTGGGGCAAGGTGAAGGGCCTGCAGACTTCAGGGGCCTCAGGACCCAGCTACTGGCCATCTTCAGTCCCTTGGGCTCCTCTGCCAGGTTGTTGGCTGCTCCATAACATTGCCCCACATCTGCCACGGAACCCTGGCCTCCAGGAGACCCAGAGCTCAGGGCTCTCATCCCCTGGGTGCCAAGCCACACCCAGCACAGTCTCTTCTGGAGCTCAGACTTAGCATCTTTCTTGGAGCAAGTAATAGGAGAAATGAGAGGTAAAGGAAGAAATGGAGCATTTGTGGGTGAGAAACACAATCACCACACACACACCACAGTTGGCAGAATGCCTTCCCTGATACATATACACACATATCTACACATGCAAGTGCACACACGCAGATTTTCTGAGACACACACTATGAATTCTTCTGGAAGAGAAGAACTGACTTGAGAGGGCACAGGAAGCACCCATGAATGGAAACTAGTATGTCCCGGACTCAAAAGACAGGACCAGTCATTGCTGCAGAACCAATCAGGGTGACTACTGGTCTCTTGGGCCCAGATCACCATTTTCTTTGGCTGGTTGGCTTCCTGCTCATTCCTGTTCACAATTTTATCCTAGGACTTTATCTCCAATGAGGCCCCTTTTTAACTGCCATGATCTAGATTTATCTTCCTTGGCCTTGAGCATAGCAGGAATACTCATTGGCCGTAGGCTCAGCCAGCTCAGTACCCATTGGCTGCTCTGCACTAAGCTTCTGTCTCCATTGGCCGCACATTCAAGGCATCCTCATTCATTCTTACTGCTGTGGGCTCAGGAGGCCGTTTTCATTGGCTGCCCGGTCCTGAAGCTCGATCTCTATTGGTTGCCACGAGAGGTAGTATCTCCACTGACAGTGAATCCAATGGATGAATGGGCTTTGTTCTCTCCGTGCCACACTGGTAGGTGTCTCCCAACATGTGCCCCCTCCTCAGCCTGCATTAAGGTGGGGGGGCATTGGGGGTGCCTGAAGAAGGCCCAACAGCCTCTAGAAGCCTCTGGTGCTGGCGAAGGTGCCTCCTCCTTTCGTGTTCCCCTGTGACTTCACACACCAGCTGGGCAGGGAAGGCCCCAGGAAGCCCCTTCAGCCAACCTGGGGGAAGAGAGACAGGGGATCCAGTGAGGTAGGGACAGGAAGCAGGTGAAGAGGGAAAGGGGGCCTCATGGGTTCTCAGGCCTTCAGGGTCATTGTAGGTGTGGGAATTCATGGATAAGCCTGGAGCATCAGTAGAAAGGGCATCAGAAGTGGAGGTGACAGCAGCTTGAAGAGGGTCTGGGCTGCTCCTCCATCAAGCCCTGCATGGCGGCTCATGTCACTTGGAGTAAGAGGTGGAGTCCTTGCAGGGACCTGCCAGGTCCTGCGTGATCCTGTCCCTGCCACTTCTGTGACCTCATTTGCTTCTCCCCCTTTCTCTCTCCTGCTGGCCACACTGGCCTCCTTATAGTTCCTCAGTCACACACCAACCACAGGGCCTTTGCACTGCCTGCTGCCTCCGGCTGGGACATTCTTCCCCCAGACACCATGGGCCTAAATTAGCTCCATCAAGCTTCATGCTGCCTTCTCAGTGAGGTCCACCTCAGCCTCCGTATTGAAAATTTCACGCTGCCCAACCCTGGACACTCCTCACCTTCACATGTACTTTATAATTTACTTATCTATTTTGCTCATTCTTTATCGTCTGCCTCCTCTGCTAGAACATGGCTCCAGCAAGGAAGGAAGTGTGATTGATATATTTGATTCACAGTCCCTAGAACAGCGAGTGGCACTTCGTAGGTGCTTAATAAATATTTACTGAATGAATAAATGAAACACGGCCAGGCGCAGGGGCTCATGCCTGTAATCACAGCACTTTGAGAGGCTGAGGCAGGAGGATCACTTGAGCCCAGGAGTTCAAGACCAGCCTGAGCAACCTAGCGAGACCCCCACCTCCATTAAAAAAAGAAAGAAAGAAAGAAGGCCAGGCACCGGAGGCTCATGCCTATAATCCCAGCACTTTGGGAGGTGAAAGCAGACGGATCACCTGAGGTCAGGAGTTCGAGACCAGCCTGGCCAACATGGTGAAATCCCATCTCTACCAAAAATACAAAAATTAGCCAGGCTTGGTGGCAGGTGCCTGTAATTCCAGGTACTTGGGAGGTTGAGGCAGGAGAATCCTTTGAACCCGGGAGGCAGAGGTTACAGTGAGCCGAGCTCACACCACTGCACTCTAGCCTGGCTGACAGAATGAGAATCTGTCTCAAATAATAATAATAAAAAAAATACAAAATAAATAAATGAAAGACTGTCTCACCTTCAGGGGTCTTGTGCAGGTGTTTGGGGGCAGCCCTGGACTCCAGACTCCGTCCTTCAGTTTTGGCAGGTGTAGATGACTCTGAACACAGTTCCTGGGAACAGTCTGGTTGGGGGTGGGTGACATTAAAGTGATTCTGTTTAGCTTCTCCCCCATATTCCTCTAAGATTCACTTTTTCTTTTTTTTTTTTTTTTTGAGACAGAGTCTCGCTCTGTCGCCCAGGCTGGAGTGCAGTGGCGCAATCTCGGCTCACTGCAAGCTCCGCCTCCTGGGTTCACGCCATTCTCCTGCCTCAGCCTCCTGAGTAGCTGGGACTACAGGCGCCCGCCACCGTGCCCGACTAATTTTTTGTATTTTTAGTAGAAACGGGGTTTCACCGTGGTCTCAATCTCCTGACCTTGTGATCCGCCCGCCTCGGCCTCCCAAAGTGCTGGGATTACAGGCGTGAGCCACCGCGCCCGGCAAGACTCACTTTTTCTTCCCTCCTCCCATCTAGGGGGATACTCACCACAGTCCTCATAGATGGTGTCTGGGGAGCAGGGAAGAGGGCCTGGGGTCGGGAAGGCTCCTAGCCAGCGCTGCATGTCTGATCTGGTGGGGACATTGGGAAGTGTCACAGATGGCCCAAGAGATCCTCTAGGGCTGAGGCAGGAGCCACAGAAGAGAGAGACTGGGGAAGTTGGAGGAGCTCTGAGAGGTCAGATAAGCGTCCCAAGGGTGTTTTCTGAAGGAAACACAACTCACAGGGAAGAAGCTTGGAGTAGCCGGTGGGTGGGGCGACCCTGGTGGTTGCTGAGAAGGGAGAGGCGGAAGGTAGGGGGTCCAGATGGATCCGGAACCTGCTGGGCCTGGACCAGGGAGCGATGGGCATAGTCCAGAACCTGTAGCCGCTGCCCACTGCCCAGGGATGAGGTCGTTCAGAAGGACAGCAGGGGTCCCGCTGGACCCCTCCTGCCCACGCCAGACTGGGCTCCTTCCTTCCCTAGGACTCACCTCTTAGGCTGAGTGATGAGCAGCAGGTCGCTGAAGAGCAGCAGGCAAAGAGGGGTGAAGCGGGGGCGCGAGGCAAAGAGCACGCCCCCCCTCCGGCACCCTAACTCGGTCAGCTCTCCCTGGAACTCCAGGCGCCGTGACCAGGAGACTAGGGGCAGGGCCTGGGAGGAAGCAGAGGCAGAGGAGGTTCTAGCAGCAGCAGCAGCAGCACCGTGGGGCAGGGCAAGATGGGGAGCCTGGGCAGGGATGTACCTTGACTTTGTGGAAGCGCAGCCTTTGGGTGAGCCGGATCAGCTCTTCAGTCTGCTTCATGCGCCCCACCTCAGCGCTGCAACGCTCGATGATCTAGGTAAGGGGATCTGTGTTACCCACCCCAGCGGCCAGCCCCCTACTCCCTACCATTTCTCTCTACCACCTTGTCACCTCCCCCCACTTCAGTGTCCCTCCTGCCCACCTTGCTGACAGCACCCAGGGCCTTCTGGGCATTCTCCTGACGGCTGGACCCCTCTTCTGTCTGACGCAGGATATTCTGGGGACAAGGAGGAAGGGTGACTGGGCCCCCTGCTCTGTGGCCCTGGGATTCAGAGGGGCCACAGCTCAGAGGACCCTGCCTGCTTTGGCCAATTTCAACAAGGCTGACAGACCTCATCATTCACCATCTGCAGAACCCTAAGCAAGTCCTGTTACCTCTCTGAGCCTCAGCTTCCCCATCTGTAAAATGGGGCTAATATCCACCTAGCATATCAATAGCATTGTTTTGAGGATTCAAGAAGGTAATATATGTAAAGTGCTTAGCATAGTTCTTGGTACATATTAAATGTTGAAAAGAAGATTCCTATTTTTTTTTTTTTTCAGAGTCTGGCTCTATCACCCAGGCTGCAATGCAGTAGCGCAATCTCGGTTCACTGCAACTTCTGCCTCCCGGGTTCAAGTGATTCTCCTGCCTCAGCCTCCCAAGTAGCTGGGATTACAGACATGTGCCACCACGCTTGGCTAATTTTTTTTATTTTTAGTAGAAATGGGGTTTCATCATGTTGGCCAGGCTGGTCTTGAACTCCTGACCTCAGATGATCCACCCGCCTCGGCCTCCCAAAGTGCTGGGATTACAGCGTGAGCCACTGTGCCCGGCCCAAAGGTTCCTATTATTTTAATAATTATTAACCAAAACTGTTAGTGCAGGCAATACAGTAGAGTACCTAAGAGTGCTTAATTACAATTTTTTCTCCATCAGTTATTTCTATATGACCTGGGGCAAGTTATGTAACCTGTGCCTTAGCCTTCTCATCTCTAAAGTAGGACAAATAATAGTTCCTACCCTCACACAGTTGTGGATAAGGTTACACAGGTGTATAGCACTTAGAACCATTCCTAGAAAGCTCAATAGCTGTTGAGCTATTATGATTAGTATCATTACTATTATTGTGTTGTCTACACTGGGGATAGATAAAGCTGAATAAGATGATAAAGACACTGAAAATCTGGTTGGGAACTCTTCACATAAAGATCCCCCCATTCGCTGGGCTCAGTGGCTCACGCCTATAAGGCCAGAGCTTTGAGAAGCTGAGATAGGAGGACTGCTTGAGGCCAGGAGTTCAAGACCAGCCTAGCCAACATAGTGACACCCTGTCTCTATACAAATAAAAATTAGTAAATAGCAGGGCATGGTGGCACTGTGGTCCCAGGCTGAGGCATGAGGATCCCTTGAGCCCAGGCATTTGAGGCTGCAGTGAGCTGTGATCGTGCCACCGCTCTAAAGATCCCCATATTGGGTGGCCTGGTTAGAAAGGAGTCTCTACTTTGCAATAGAAGAGAGCATGTCAGCTGGGAGCGGTGGCTCATGCCTGTAATCCCAGCACTTTGGGAGGCCGAGGCGGGCAGATCATGAGGTCAGGAGATGGAGACCATCCTGGCTAACACGGTGAAACCCCGTCTCTACTAAAAATACAAAAAATTAGCCAGGTGTGGTGGCGGGCGCCTGTAATCCCAGCTACTTAGGAGGCTGAGGCAGGAGAATGGTGTGAACCCGGGAGGCGGAGCTTGCAGTGAGCCGAGATCAGGCCACTACACTCCAGCCTGGGTGACAGAGCAAGACTCCATCTCAAAAAAAGAAAAGAAGAAGAAGGAGGAGGAGAAGAGTGTCTCAAACTTTTTTTTCCCAATATCACCCCACTAAGATGCCTTTTTTAGATAATTTTCCCTAAACATCCCCCTCACCATGAAAGTTTAATTCTACAGATCTACTGGAACTCTGTTTATGCACTAAAGCTTAATGGAGGCCGGGCGCGGTGGCTCAAGCCTGTAATCCCAGCACTTTGGGAGGCCGAGACGGGCGGATCACAAGGTCAGGAGATCGAGACCATCCTGGCTAACACGGTGAAACCCCGTCTCTACTAAAAACACAAAAAATTAGCCGGGCGAGGTGGCGGCGCCTGTGGTCCCAGCTACTCGGGAGGCTGAGGCAGGAGAATGGCGGGAACCCGGAAGACGGAGCTTGCAGTGAGCTGAGATCTGGCCACTGCACTCCAGCCTGGGCGACAGAGCGAGACTCCGTCTCAAAAAAAAAAAAAAAAAAAAAAAAAAAAAGCTTAATGGAGTACAGCTGTTGGAATAACTAAGATTATTTTCACCCCCAAAGAACCAATTTTTGCCCCCTTGGAGGTGATATCACCCCAGCTGGGAAGGCATGTGGGTAGAAGAATACAGCCAGAGACAACCTCAAAAACCACTCACACACTCCCCCTGAGACCCAGCAAGCAGAAGGGACTTGCCCGAGGTCACTCAGAGAGTCAGTGGCAGAGCTAGGTGTGGAACGCCTGTCTCCAGCCAGAGGTCCTTTCCCTGCACCTGGACCTGGAGGCAGTCCAGGTAAGGGGAAGAGCGCACAGGTCCCCTAAGGCAGGGCGTGGTGGGTCCTAGGCTGAGACACCCAGATTCGTAGTTATGATTTGGGGGATTTTATGTTTAAGGTGGAGTAGTGCATGGTGATAACTGGAGGGCCAAGAAGCCCTCAGGAGTGTTCTCCGATGGGGTTGGTGGGGCGGAAACTGCCGCAGCCGGACGGGTACCTGCAGTAGCATGCGGAGCCGGGTGATGCGCTGGAAGGGCAGTAGCAGGAAGGACGGCAGCGGGAGCCGCTCACACTTAGGGAGGCTCTGCAGCCGGCGCAGCTCGGCGGAGAAGCGCATGTTGGTGTCCCTGCAGAAGCAAGAGTGGTTAGCGGCTGCCTGGAGGCCCTGGTGCCCCAGCCTGCTGTGGCCTCGACCCCACCCCTCTCTGCAGCTTCCTCCACACCCCTGGGACACTCACATGAGGCGGCTGTAGGTCTCCTCCTGATACTGTTGGTTCCGCACATAATCCACATACACCGAGAAAGGCCCCACAGCGTGGGCGTGCACCACATCACACAGGTCGCTGATGTGGGGGGAAGAGCGCACACGGGACAGGAGCGTTGCTAGAAACCTGAAGGAATTGGGGAAGCAAGCAATGGGGGCGGGGCAGAGAGCCAGGTCTCCCGGGTTCGTGAGAGAAGGGCTGGGAACCAACTGGGTCAGTAGAAGGAAGGACCTGGGCCCGGGAGAGAGGAAAGGGCGTGCCCAGCAGCCTAAGGGCAGGTTCCCTGGAAGTACAGGAAGCCACTGACCGTTCGCTGACTCCCTGGACTCGCTGCACATTGGAGAAGAGTGTGTGGTGATCACGGGGGGTGAGCGTGTCCCGGAGTGCCTGGCTCAGCACGAAAGTGTCGGTCAGCAGCCGCAGGGAGCGCAGGTAGGAAGCCTCGGACGTTACCACCTCGAAAAGACTCTAAAAAGAAGAGCAGGCAGTCGTGGAAAGCCAGGACCCTGGGCCCTCCTCCCCTACGTCTGACCCATGCAGCCCGCCCAACCCCAGCAGCCTCCTCCCGTCTCCCACCTCCAGCTCCCACCTCCTGCATGCGCCTCTCCTGGGGGCTGAGGGTATCCAGAAGGCCGCTTGTTTGCACAGCCGGAAGCTCCTGCCACAGGGTGTTGCGAGGTCCAGGGGTTCGTGGGAAAGTGGGCGCATCTCCAGCATTTGCTGGAGAAGGACTCCCATCCTCACCGACCCCCCACAGCTCCTCTGACAGCACGGCTGCTCGGTAGGTCTGGTACAGAGGTTCTAGAGGGCAAACATAGCACTTCAGGGAAGCCCAGGGCCCCCAAACCCTTCCCCCACTGCTTGATGGTCACAGCAGGGACCCTCAGGTCCAGAGGCCCTCACCATCCTGCAGGGGCAGCTCCCAGTTCTGCTCCTTCAGCACCTCTAGCCCCTCCTCTTCCCTGTGGAGAAAGAAAGGGAAGGGAGTCCCCCAGGGCCACGACTACTGCCCACCTCAGGGTGCTTGTTGTTCCCATGCTGGACAGGGCAACGCACATGCAGATTGAATGTAGGGATCCTGACGGCTCCCCACGTCAAACCTCAGGCTTTTTGTTTTGTTTGAAGGGGAAAGACAAGGTTTCGCTATGTTGCCCAGGCTGGTCTTAAACTCCTGGCCTCAAGCAATCCTGCCACCTTGGCCTTGCAAAGTGTCAGGATTACAGGCGTGAGCTACTTTGCCCGGCCCAAATTTCAGATCTTTTTATGTGCCTTTTAGAGAGGAGCCCCTGAACTAAGTGGGCCCCATTCCTATCTCAACTATTGTAGACCAGAGACTTCTGAGTCTCCTTCTCAGCCCTCTCACGTAGCAATCATTGTCTGGAATGCCCTGTTTGTGTGTCAAGGAAGCTCAACGTGGTGGACTACACTCTCACACCTCCCACCAGCACGTGTAGCCCCTTATCTCCCCTGCTCTGGTCATCGGCACCACCACACCCCCATTCGCCCAAGCTAAAAACCACGCTGGTAAATGTTTATTGAATAAATGAATGGACCCTGATAACAATGGTGAATCTAAGATAATTAACAAGCCTGGATAGCATAGAAGAGATGGTCATGATTGCCAAATAGATTTTCAGACAATAATTACAATAGAAGCTCAAGGTGAGGGAAGGGAGTTAAAGTGGTACACTTACTCTGGGCCCGGCTCTTCACAATATCATATCCCCACGATTCCATGAAGTGGCTTCTATGCTTAGCCCCATTTCATAGATGAGGACACTGAGACCCAGGAAGGCTAAAGACCTTCTTTTTCTTTCTTTTTTTTTTTTTTTTTTCTTTTTTGAGACAGAGTTTCTCTCTTGTCGCCCAGGCTGGAGTGCAGTGGCGCGATCTTGGCTCCTTGCAACCTCTGCCTCCTGGGTTCAAGTGATTCTCCTGCCTCAGCCTCCCGAGTAGCTGGGATTACAGGCACCCGACACCACGCCCAGCTAATTTTTGTATTTTTGGTAGAGATGGGGTTTCACCATGTTAGCCAGGCTGATCTTGAACACCTAACCTTAGGTGATCCTCCCGCCTCGGCCTCCCAAAGGGCTGGGATTACAGAAATGAGCCACCGCACCCAGCCTTCTATAAGATCACAGAATTGATAAGGGCCAGAGCTGGGATTTGAAACAAGGGCTGCTTATCTCTAGAGCCCTGGCCCTTGTCCCCTCACCTTTGTGCAGGTGGGATTTAGCTGGAGCTGAAGGTTAGTCTGCCCTCAGGTAGAAGCATGGTGGGGAGAGAACCAGGGAATAGGGGTGGGGGTGTTCGGTACCTCCCCTCCACAGTTGCTGGAGGAGCGTTCCGAGGAGCTTCATCAGGACTGTCCCCTGGAGAGAGAAGCCAGAGTGAAGAGAAGAAAACTCCAGGATCCCCAGCCCAGGACTCCCAACTCCAGCCTCAGCAGGAACAGTTACTATAAAAACTGCAATTCTCATCAGCACCAGAGCGCAGCTGGTAGGGAAGCAAAGAACCCAGGGCCTGTTGGGTATTGTAGTTTGTTGGAGTTTAGTCCCCCCCTGCCTCTCTCCTGTCCCCTCACAGCCCAGAGGTCCACTCCCCCAGGCCCTGCACCTGTTTGGATTCCATCTTCAGAAGGCAGATCAAGATCTGGCTGTGGGGGGTCCCTGAAAATGGTGACGTCCTGCCTGACACGAGTTGGTTTGGGAGGCTTGAGGGGTGGCAGGAGTTTGCGCTCGGCAGTGGAGCGGTAGGATGTGAGGACCACAGCAGGGTGACCGATGCTTGGAGGGTTGGGGCGGGAGCGAGAGGTCCGCAGCGGAGAGGCCCGACGCAGGGCCCTGGGGACCTCCTCATAGCCCCCCACAGGCACCCATCTGAGCTCCAGGCCAGGTCGGGTGGTGTGGCAGACACAGGGGCAGCAGGGAGGGCAGGCCAGGCCAACATCTGTGGGAGATGGATATCCTAAGGAGAAAGCCCTTGGGGCCCAGCCCCACCCCTGAGACCATAGATCATCTCCATCTTTAACCTGCCCAGCAACTGCAACACCAAGGTCAAGGCATCTGTAGATCTCCTCCACCCTGACTCCCTTCAAATCCTGACATACTGAAACCAGATATCCCAAACATTAAATCCATTTTTGAAAAGGTAGCCCCTGAAAGTCGTTAGCACTGAAAACGAAGATGGGTGGATTGAGGACCCCCAGCGCCACCCCCCCACACTCACCTGGAGCACCGTTCTCCTGGGACCCACTCCCGGGGAGGGGAGCTTCTCTCTCCCCATTCACATCTGCTCTTGCTTGGAGACCTGGCTCCGGGGCGTCTGCATCCTGAACCCGGCCTTCAGCACCCCCTTCAAACCTGCCAGCCAGCCTCCGCACAGTGCCAGGGGCTGAGGCAGAGCCATTCTGAGCCAGGACCCCGGCCATGGGGAGCAGAGGTGTGCGGGGTGACCCAGAAGGCTTGGGTGGGGGGACTGGGGACCGGGGAGCAGGTTCTGGGGAGGCGGAGCGCCGGGACACTGGACTAGGTGTGGGGGTGCTGGAAGGTGACTCTGGGGAAGTCTGGGAGTCGAGGCTGGTTCTAGAAGCTGAGGAGGGCAAAAGAGCAGGGGGCTTGAGGGATGCAGCTGGGGGCTCCCAGAAGATGGGGGTGCACATTGGGGTTGGTGCATCATTGGAGGTTCGGGGAAGTTCTTGTGGAGAGGAGCCGTTGTGGGGAGGCCCTGAGGACTGGGCAGCCCTGGAACGAGAAGGAGGGCGGGGGCGGATGATCCGAGGGGGCTTCTGCGTGGGGGGTGTTGCTGCAGGAAGGGACTGGGCTGACATGTTCCTCTGTGGTCTTCAAAGGAGTGGGGTGCTCTGCTGGAGTCATCCCCTAAGGAGGAGGGAGGGAAACAGAAAGACCCTTAGTGCCCCGCAGGGTGGATAAACTGAGGCCACTGGAAGGCAGGATTTTGAAGTCAGGAGGGAAGGCTGGTGTGGGGGTTTCAGAGAATCCATAAAACTCAATACGGGGGATCCCCTTTGCTAGTACAACCACCCTGTGTCTGCCTACTGAACCACGTGTCCGTGGGGTGTGTTGCGGAGGTTTGTGTGTGGTTGTGGTGGGGGAGTGGCACGGTGTATTGTGAGTGTGCGAGTTCTGTGCTTGCCGGGTGGGTGTGCAGGGGGAGAGTGCAGTGGACAGTGTGTGGCGTGTGGCCCGTTAGGAAGTTCTCAGTGTGCGTGTCTGAGATAGCGGTGGCAGGGTGGGTGTGCGATGTGTGTTCTGTGCTGTCTGGGTCTGGGTGCCGTGGGCGCGCCTGTCTGCCGGGCCTGGGCTGCAAGGCGTGCATCACTGTTTCCCTGCTCCACTGGCCCTCCGCCCCCCATTTCCCAGTTCCTCTCTCCGGACTCTCCCTTTCCGGATTATTTTTAGTCTCCTTTTCCTGCCATCAAGATTCCTGGAGCCTCTGACCCCCGGAGATGAGGAGGCCCTGGCTCAGTCTCTCCTGCCCTGCGTCTGATCGTCCCCGCCTGCCCTTGGGTCTGGTCACAGAGAGAAGCCCAGCACAGGCAGAAGTCTTGCCAAGAGGCCTGGGGAGGTGGCTGGGAGAGCCAGCTGAAGGAGAGGACCAGTCAGGCCAGGGCGCTGTGGCCTGGGTTTCTCTTCCTCCCTTGAGGAAGGAGGCTACAATCCCAAGAAGGCTGCAGGGTCCGGGCTGGGAAGCAGGGGAACCTCCAAACTCCCTTCAGGGCTCAGCAGGAGAGTCAGACCCCTCCAGGCCTCGGATTGGGTCCTTGAGAAATGATGAGGGGGTAACAAGGGGGTTGTAAATGACGGGTCTGGCAGCTCAGTGGCCTCTGTGTTCTGGCAGAAAGTCACTTAGCAAAGTGACCCACACAGTGGTCTTGACCACTGGCCAGCTCCTCCCCAGCCCCTACCCCTCAGGGATCCCACACCCCTCTCGGGTACCTGCGTTTACTTCCTTCCCTACCCCCCACTCAGGAATCCAGGTACTCGGGCCCCAAACACTCACCCTTGAATCCCCTCCACTCTCAGTCACCTCCCAGGGCTGAGTGAGTAGGGGCAGGAAACAGGAATCAGATCCGCCTCCCAACCGGACACCCCCCCCAACAAACCACACCACGCTCCACATGCGCACATCACACGGGGCCCCAGGAAACAGAGGTATCCAGGGTCTCAGAGGTTAACGGGCTCTGGGGAAAAGCTGAAATTCAGGCATGGGAAATGTGTGTACAGGTTCTACCTGAACAGCTGTGTAGATGGGGGCTCACAGGAGTGAGGTGGACAGGGGTGGGGATGAGGACAAGACCGCAATGGCACAGAGCATGGGTATCTGGATGCCTCTGTCTCAGCTAAGGGATGCTACGTGCGTCCCTCCAAGGCGAGTCTCACCATCTTTCCCAGGACTCGCACCACCACCTGTCTCTTCAGCCAGGTGTGCGCCAACCCCTCTTTCACCCCGAGGGACCCTCCCGCAGGCCTCCCTCCCTAACTCTGCAGGAGGTCCCCATGAATTTACCTTTATCTTTTTGGAATCAGTTGCTATTTTCAGCGTGTCCTTTCTGCCCCTTGGAGCAAGGAATGCGGGGCTGAGGTCTCCAAATGTCTGTTCCTGTGATTCTGGGGCGGGAGCTCAGGGCCCAGATTGAGATCTCTGCGGGGGAAGCCAGTTCCTCAGCTCCACCCAGCCATTGTGTCTGGCGTGTGTGTGTGTGTGTGTGTGTGTGTGTGTGTGTGTGTGTGTGTGTGTGTGTGTGTTAGAGGGGAGGGCCAGGAGGTAGTACTGAGGGGAGGAGAGGTGTGGCTTGGGATCTGTCTCCTCCAGGGAGGTATAACATTTGCAGGGGGCCAGGCGTCGTCGTTCACCCTTATAATCCCAGCACTCCAGCACTTTGGGAGGGCAAGGTGGGAGGACCAGCCTCGGCAACGTAGTGTGATCCTGTCTCTACAAAAGATTTTTTTTTAATTAGCCATGGACAGGTCAGGGGAAGTGGCTCACGTCTGTAATCCCAGCACTCGGGAAGGCCGAGGCAAGCAGATCACCTGAGGTCAGGAGTTCGAGACCAGCTTGGCTAACATGGTGAAACCCCGTTTCTACTAAAAATGCAAAAACTTAGCCAGACATGGTGGCATGCGCCTGTAATCCCAGGCGCTGAGGCAGGAGAATTGCTATGGGAGGCAGAGGTTGCAGTGAGCCGAGATCACGCCATTGCACTCCAGCTTGGCCAACAAGAGTGAAATTCCATCTCAAAAGAAAAAAAAAATAGCTATAGTGGCACACATTTGTGGTCCCAGTTACTCAGGAGGCTGAGGTGGGAACATCACTTGAGCCCAGGAGTTGGACGCTACAGTGAGCTGTGATCGCACCACTGCACTTCAGCCTGCGCAACAGAGCAAAATGCTGTCTGAAAACAACAATAAAAAATGTGCAGAGGTCGGGCGCAGTGGCTCATGTCTGTAATCCCAGCACTTTGGGAGGCCAAGGCAGGTGGATCACCTGAGGTCGGGAGTTCGAGACCAGCCTGACCAACATGGAGAAACCCCGTCTCTACTAAAAGTACAAAATTAGCTGGGCCTGGTGGCACATGCCTATAATCCCAGCTACTAGGGAGGGTGAGGCAGGAGAATTGCTTGAACCTGGGAGGCGGAGGTTGCGGTGAGCCGAGATCGTGCCACTGCACTCCAGCCTGGGTGACAGAGTGAGACTCCATCTCAAAAAAACAGAAATAAAAATAAATGAAATAAATAAAACCACCTTCTAAAGAGGACCAAAACAAGACAACAATTGTCCATGGGTGACAAAAAGTTTTAGGGCAGTCCTAGTCAAAGACCCAGTTGACAAGGAAATTTGTCACCTCTCTGGCACACAATAATTTAACATAACAATTATAATTACTACTGATAACATACACTAAGTCACATCAGAATTATAGGAGTTTCCCATAATTTTGGAACACATACCAATAACAAATTTTTACAAATACAGCCCAAAGAAAAGCAAACACCATTTCATATTTAACAATGCTTCCTGTATAAGTTTTATACCAAATAAACCAAATATGTCATTTTTGGACTTTAGGGACCCTAATATCTTAAAAGATTAATTGAGTCAGAAAAAGACACAATTATAATTTGATTTTAGAAAGCTCGTCAAATATCAAAGGTTTAAAACTCTTGATGTCACAAAATAGGATCACAGGCCATTGTAAAATAAGTCATTGATTTAACCAAAGTGATAACTCAAGGACTTCAAAAAAAGGCAAAAACCTTTATTCTTTGATAGAAGAGACTTAATTTTCCAAACAATAAGCCCCAAGAAAAACACCATGAAGCCAATTAAATTTTTTCCCAATTTTTTTTTTTTTTTTTTTTTTTTTTTTTTTGAGATGGAGTCTTGCCCTGTCGCCCAGGCTGGAGTGCAGTGGTACGATCTCGACTCACCACAACCTCTGCCTCCTGGGTTCAAGTGATTCTCCTACCTCAGTCTCCCAAGCAGCTGGGATTACAGCCACCACACCTGGCTAATTTTTTGTGTTTTTTTGTTTGTTTGTTTGTTTTTTGAGACAGAGTTTCACCCTGTCGCCCGGGCTGGAGTGCAGTGGCCAGATCTCAGCTCACTGCAAGCTCCACCTCCCGGGTTTACGCCATTCTCCTGCCTCAGCTTCCTGAGTAGCTGGGACTACAGGCACCTGCCACCTCACCCAGCTAGTTTTTTATATTTTTTAGTAGAGACGGGGTTTCACCGTGTTAGCCAGGATGGTTTCGATCTCCTGACCTCGTGATCCGCCCGTCTCGGCCTCCCAAAGTGCTGGGATTACAGGCTTGAGCCACCACGCCCAGCCAATTTTTTGTATTTTTTAGTAGAGACAGGGTTTCCCCGTGTTGGCTGGGCTGGTCTTTAACTCTTGACCTCATGATACGCCTGACTCAGCCTCCCAAAGTGCTGGGATTACAGGAGTGAGCCACCGCGCCCGGCCCCCAATATTTTATAAACATTCTATAACATTTTAATCTTGACCATAAGATATAACTTCCATAACTTTTGTATAACCTTTACGACCTTTAGTAAGGAGTCAGTTAATGCTCCAAGAAAACGTTGTTAATCGGACACAAGGGCCCATATGGCTGATCTTGCATCAGTGTGACTTTGACATTAATGGTTAATTTATAGAGAAACTGAATTTATTTTATTTCACAAAATCAATCCTTACCATCTCACATGCCTTCTGCAATAGTCCCTGGGCCTTGAGCAGTTGAATAGCTTTAATTTGTGGCTGTTTGTCTCTGATAGTCCCTGGGCCTTGAGCAGTTGAATAGCTTTAATTTGTGGCCGTTTGTCTCAGCAATACAGTTTATTTTGATTGACATCTTCTACTGGGCCTGAAGATGAGGCTTTAATTGATGTCAGTTTTTAAGATTTAGCAGAATTTGGTGTCCTTTTTAGACCCAAGAATCAAAGCCCTGTAACTCAGTGTCACAAGGACTTTAAAAGCACATACAGAAAAATACACAGATGTAATAAACTTAATTTTAAAAAATTGTTTTTGGCCCAGCACGGTGGCTCACACCTGTGATCCCAACACTTTTGGAGGCCGAGGTGGGTGGATCACCTGAAGTCAGGGGTTCGAAACCAGCCTGGCCAACATGGTGAAATCCCTTCTCTACTAAAATCAGATCTAACCAGTTCCATGTTGCTTCTAACCTTTAAGCTGTCCTTGTTCATTCCTTGGCGTAGGCTGAACTAACTTTGGGAAGGAATTCAGTTCATGGTTTGACTTGAAACAAAACTGATAATAGCCCTGAACCGAAAAGACCCCCTTCTTGCCTGGGGACCGGTCTGCCTTTGCAGGACTAACAAATTGACAAATTAGCTACAAGATTATAAATTAGTTTGGGGGTCATGCAGCCACTGGCTCCATGAATCAGTTGATGCCACTCAGACCTTAATCTGACATAACCAGTTCTGTCATCACACCCAGGAACAGAAGACAGCAAGAAAAACTCACTTCTAGCCCCTACAATTCCATCTCCAACCTGACCAATCAGCACGCCCCACTTCCCGAGCCCCTACCCCCTACCCGCCAAATGATCTTTAAAAACTCTGATTCTGCCTGGGGAGACTGATTTGAGTAATAATAAAACTCCCATTTCAGCTGCGCGCAGTGGCGCTTGCCTGTAATCCCAGCTCTTTGGGAGGCCGAGGTTGGCAGATCACGAGCTCAGGAGTTCAAGGCCAGCCTGGCCAACATGGTGAAACCCCGTCTCTACTAAAAATACAAAAAATTAGCCGGGTGTGGTGGCGCACACCTGTAGTCCCAGCTACTCGGGAGGCTGAGACAGGACAATTGCTTGAACCCAGGAGACGGAGGCTGCAGTGAGCAGAGACCATGCCATTGCCCTCCAGCCTAGGTGACAAAGCGATGCTTCGTCTCACACACACACACACACACACACACACCACACACAAAACAAAACAAAACAAAAAAACCACAAGATTTGGTTTAGGAGTCATGCAGCTGGAGGTTGCAAGATTCTGAACCTCCCCAAATTGCTCCTGGGGATAACATCATTGTTGTAAAACCTAAGATCAGGGCTTGTGATATTTTGCAGACCCTGCACTCAGAGCATCCTCTGGCAACACCCACATCAATAAACTGGTTCATCTGGTCCCACCCAGGAACCGACTCAGTGAAAGAGGAGAGTTTCAACTCCCTATGATTTCATCTCCCACCTGACCAGTTAGCACTCCCCACTTTCCGGCCCCCTACCCACCAAATCATCAAAAACCCTGATCTCTGAATTTTCAGGGAGATTGATTTGAGTAATAATGCAATCAATTTTGTATGTGGCATGGCTGGCCTCGTGTCCATTAAACTCTTTCTTTACTGCAATGCCGTGGTCTTTATTTGTGCAGAGGCCAGGAGGAGCCCGCTGGGCAGTTCCATTCCCACTGAGGATGCTAAGCTGGTGGAATATGGGCCTAGAGGTACTAGTGGCCATCAATGAGGTGGCCTGAGAATAAAACCGATGTATGGCACAGGTGGAGAGGGTCAGATTTGAGTGCCTGATTCTGCTGGCCTGAAGTCATATCTGTGTCTGGAGTTTTCAGTTGTGTGAGTCAATGAGTTCCCTTTTTGCAAGCTAGTTTGAGTTGGATTTCTGTCACTTACAGCAACAAAACAATCCCTTATAAAGGGAGCTTATACAGGGTTTGGTCCAGGTGAGGATATACACAGACGATCCTTCCACGCTACCACTAGGTGGAGTCTGAGCACTTCAGGTGCGGGGTCAGCAGCCAAGAAGAACCCATCAGTGTTTAGGCAACCAAGGAGGAGGCAAGAAAAACACAGCCCCCTGCCCTCCAAGCCTCCGCGTGGTTCTGGCTCCCTCTCCATGGTACCACCCCTTCTTTCAGACACCTGGGAACTTTTATGTTCCCTATGCAACTCCTCTCAACTCTGACTCAGGACATTCACATCCAGGAAAAAATGATAACAGCCTACAATAAATCAAGACAGTATGATATTGGTCAAAGACTAGACACACAGATCAAGGGAATAGAAGAGACAGCCCAGAAATCGAGCCACACAAATATAGAAAACAGATTTTTTACAAAGGACCAAAGGAAGAAGAAGGAGAAGGAGAAGGAGAAGGAGAAGGAGAAGGAGAAGGAGAAGGAGAAGGAGAAGGAGAAGGAGAAGGAGAAGAAGAAGGAGAAGGAGAAGAAGAAGAAGAAGAAGAAGAAGAAGAAGAAGAAGAAGAAGAAGAAGAAGAAGAAGAAGAAGAAGAAGAAGAAGAGAAAGAAGAAAGAAGGAGGAGAAAAAGAAGAAGTAGAAAAAGAAGAGACGAGGACGAGGAAGAAGAAACCAAACCCAGACCTCACATAGTTTACAAAAATTAACTCAAAATGGATCATAGACCTAAATGTAAAAAGTAAAACTATAAAGCTTCTAGAAGAAAACATAGGAGAAAATCTAGGTGACCTTGGGCTTAATTAAACATTTTTGGGTTTTTTGGGGGTTTTTTTTGTTTTTTTTTTTGAGACGAAGTCTTGCTCTGTCGCCTGGCTGGAGTGCAATGGTGCAATCTCGGCTCACTGTAACCTCCTCCTCCTGGGTTCAAGTGATTCTCCTGCTTCAGCCTCCCGAGTAGCTGGGATTACAGGTGCCACCACCACACCCATCTAATTTTTGTATTTTCAGTAGAGACAGGGTTTCACCAGGTTGACCAGACTGGTCTCAAACTCCTGATCTCAGGTGATTCCCGCCCCCCACCTCGGCCTCCCAAAGTGCTGGGATTACAGGTGTGAACCACCGTGTCCGGCCTTAATTTTTGCATTTTATTTTTAGTACAGATGAGGTTTCACCATGTTGGCCAGGATGGTCTCAATCTCTTGACCTCGTGATCCACCCGCCTCAGCCTCCCAAAGTGCTGGGCTTACAAGCATGAGCCACTGCGCCCAGCCCTGATATATACATATATATATATGTATTTTTTTGAAACAGAGTTTCACTCTTGTTGCCCAGGCTGGAATGCAATGGCACGATCTCCGCTCACTGCAGCCCCCACTTCCTGGGTTCAAGCAATTCTCCTGCCTCAGCCTCCCGAGTAGCTGGGATTACAGGCATGCACCACCACGCCCAGTTAATTTTGTATTTTTTTTTTAGTAGAGACGGGGGTTTCTCCATGTTGGTCAGACTGGTCTCGAACCCCCGACCTCAGGTGATTCACCTGCCTTGGCCTCCCAAAGTGCTAGGATTACAGGTGTGAGCCACCGTGTCCAGCCTCTTGATATTTTTAATTAAAAAAAAAAAAAATAGGAGGTCAGGGAACCCAAGATGGAAGGCAGATTGTGACAGAAGAATTTAATGATACTACAAATGTATGAAATAACTTTTCTGAAGGGAGCTGGGGGTAAAGGTGCTGACCTGAGTAATTTTGGAAATGAGTAGAGTCTGTAAGATCAAAGGCTAATGGAACTACACATAAGCACTGTACCCTAGTTTATAAGATTGTTTCCCACAGGGGTATGTGTTAACAATTCTCTTTTGAGACATTATGATTACAAATAAAGAAAATTTTTATTTTATTTTATTGAAACGGAATCCTGCTCTGTAACCCAGGCTGAAGTGCACTGATGCAATCTTGACTCACCGCAACCTCCGCCTCCCAGGTTCAAGTAATTATCATGCCTCAGCCTCCCAAGTAGCTGGGACTACAGGTGTGCACCACCACGCCCAGCTAATTTCTGTATTTTTAGTAGAGATGCGGTTTTGCCATGCTGGCCAGGATGGTCTTGATCGCCTGACCTCAGGTGATCCACCTGCCTCAGCCTCCCAAAGTGCTGGGATTACAGGCATGAGCTACTGTGCCTGGCCACAAATAAAGAAAAATTTTAGGCCAAGTGCAGTGGCTCACCCCTGTAATCCTAGCACTTTGGGAGGCTGAGGCAGGTGGATCACCTGAGGTCGAGAGTTCGCAAACCAGCCTGACCAACATGGAGAAACCCCTTCTCTACTAAAAATACAAAATTAGCCAAGTATGGTGCCTGTAATCTCAGCTACTTGGGAGGCTGAGGCAGGAAAATCGCTTGAACCCAGGAGGCAGAGGTTACAGTAAGCCAAGATCACGCCCTTGCACTCCAGCCTGGGCAACAACAGCCAAACTCTATCTCAAAAAACCAGAAAAAGAAAGAAGAAAAATTTTAGGCTGGGTGCGGTGGTTCATGCCTGTAATCCTAGCACTTTGGGAGGCCAAGGCAGGAGGATCACCTGAGGTCAGGAGTTCAAGACCAGCCTGGCTAACATGGTGAAACCCCATTTCTACTAAAAATACAAAAACAAATTAGCCAGGTGTGGTGGCTCGTGCCTGTAATCCCAGCTACTCAGTAGGCTGAGGCAGGAGAATTGCTTGAACCTGAGAAGCGGAGGTTGCAGGGAGCTGAGATCACAACATTGCACTCTAGCATGGGCAACAAGAGCAAAACTCCATCTCAAATAGTAATAATAATAAAGAAAGAATTTAAAAAGAAAAACAAAACAATTCTGATACTCCTATACAAGTGTCCTGGAATAAACAATTAAGTAAATAGATGGCAAATTATGGAAGCCAGGTTTCTCATAGTTGAGGTGGGAGTTTAGATAAACACGGGAGGCAGCCAGAATGATCCATGTGGTAATGGATTAAAGTTGAAGACATCACTCCAGGCGCGGTAGCTCACGCCTGTAATCCCAGCACTTTGGGAGCCGAGGCGGGCGGATCACCTGGAGTTCAAAGCCAGCCTGACCAACATGGAGAAACCCCGTCTCTACTAAAAATACAAAATTAACCAGGTGTCGTGGTGCATGCCTGTAATCCCAGCTACTTGGGAGGCTGAGACAGGAGAATCACTTGAACCCGGGAGGTGGAGGTTGCAGTGAGCTGAGATCGTGCCATTGCACTTCAGCCTGGGCGACAAAAGCAAAACTCCATCTCAAAATAAAAAACAAACAAACAAAAAAAAGTTGGAGACATCAGTATGAATTCATGCTTAGCTTAATATAGATATGGATGGTTATATATGGAAATACATGTTTGCGTATATACATGGGTTACTATACACACATATATTTCCTTGCTTTCTCAGATGTGAGGGTCCAGAAGCAATGACACCTCAAAAGCAACAAGCACACCTAGTGCCCAGACCTTGGATTCTAAAGCCATTTGCCAGTAAAAGAAAATAGGGGTCCTTGGAGAAATGGCTGATTGCAGAACTGTGGCAGGAAATATACAAAATGAGCCTGGAGCATTTTATAGTACCAGAAAGTAAGGTGATACTAAATAAACAAAAACAAGGTTTTAATTAAAACAACAACAACAACAACAACACTGATGGGACTCTTATTTTTCTCCCTGGCTGACGATTGACCGCCATCTTGAATGACTTAGTAACTGTCTGAACTAGGAAGTTCATGATCACTTCTACACACTTCAGAAGGAACAAATGGTTATCGATGTCCTTCACCCTGGGAAGGCAACAGTATCTAAGACAGAAATTCAGGAAAAACTAGCCAAAATGTATGACACTACACTAGATGTCATCATCTTTGTTTTTGTTTGTCTTTATGAGATGGAGTCTCCCTCTGTCACCCAGGCTGGAGTGCAGTGGCGCGATCTCAGCTCACTGCAACCTCTGCCTCCCAGGTTCAAGACGGGAGGCAGACGTTGCAGTGAGCCGAGATCGTGCCATTGCACTCCAGTCTGGGCAACAGAGTAAGACTCCATCTCAAAAATAAAATAACCTCCAAATAATGTATTTACATACTCCCCTTTCAAGGAGGGAGAGGCATAACTTCCTACTTCTTTAATGTGAACTGTGCTTAGTGACTTCCTTCCAAAATGTACAATATGGAAAGGGGAAAAAAAGAAAAATGTTATATTGGGAGGCTGAGGCAGAGAATTGCTTGAACCTGGGCGGTGGAGTTTGCAGTGAGCTGAGATCACGTCACTGCACTCCAGCCTGGGTGACAGAGTGAAACTCCATTTTTTTAAAAAAAAGAATAATGTTGTAATGAGAAAAACTGACAAATGCCACCTCAGCCGGGTGATCAAGGTCAATATCAACAGTGATGAGTCATGTTGATAGTATGTATCAAGTACCACCCTTGATATGATGTGATGAAAATAGCAGTTTACCTCAGTGGTCTTCCTGCCAAAAGCCCGGTGCAATCCTAAGAAAAGCCCTCAGCAGAGGAACATTCTACTGAATACCTGAACAGTACTCCTCAAAACTGTTAAGGTCATCAAAAACAAGAACATTCTGAGAAACTGTCACAGCCAAGAGGAGCCAGTGGGCTGGGCACAGTGGCTCACGCCTGTAATCCCAGCACTTTGGGAGGCTGCGGCAGGCAGATCACCTGAGGTCAGGAGTTTGAGATCAGCCTGGCCAACGTGGTGAAACCCCATCTCTACTAAAAATACAAAAATTAGCTGGGTGTGGTGGCGGGCACCTGTAATCCTAGCTACTTGGGAGGCTGAGGCTGGAGAATCGCTTGAACCCAGGAGATAGAGGTTGCAGTGAGCGGAGATCGAACCATTGCACTCCAGCCTGGACAAGATTGAAAAAAAACAGGAGCTACAGACATGACAGTTCAATGTAACTTGGTATCCTGGATGGGATCCTGGAACAGAAAAAGGACTTTGAGCAAAAACCAATGAAATTTGAATAAAGCATCCACTGTATCTCTCTCTCTTTTTTTTTTTTTTTAGACAGAGTCTCGCTCTGTCACCAGGTTGGAGTGCAGTGGCACGATCTCGGCTCACTGCAACCTCTGCCTCCTGGGTTCAAGAGATTCTCCTGTCTCAGCCTCCTGAGTAGCTGGGAATACAGGCATGAGCCACCATGCCCAGCTAATTTTTGTATTTTTCGTAGAGATGGGGTTTCACCATGTTGGCCAGGATAGTCTTGATCTCTTGACCTCATAATCCGCACGCCTCGGCCTACCAAAGTGCTGAGATTCAATGCGGGAGCCACCGCGCCCAGCTTGTATCTCTTTTTTTTTTTTATCTTCTTTTTTAGAAACAGGATTTCACCATTTTGCCCAAGTGGGTCGCGAACTCCTGGCCTCAAGCAATCCTCCTGCCTCAGCCACTCAAAGTGCTGGAATTACAGGTGAACCACCGCACCCAACATGAACTCAAGATTTAAAACAATGACCAAATCTCGGATGGGCGCGGTGGCTCACGCCTGTAATCCCAACGCTTTGGGAGGCCGAGGCGGGCGGATCATGAGGTCAGGAGATCGAGACCATCCTGGTCTAACACGTGGTCTCTACTAAAAATACAAAAAAATTAGCCGGGCGTGGTGGCAGGCGCCTGTAGTCCCAGCTACTAGGGAGCCTGAGGCAGGAGAATGGCGTGAACCTGGGAGGCGGAGCTTGCAGCGAGCTGAGATCGCGCCACTGAACTCCAGCCTGGGCGACAGAGCGAGACTCCGTTTCAAAGAAAAAGAAAAGAAAAAGCCTAAGGATTTAACCAAGTTCCTTCCTGCATCCTTCAGGCCTCCCACCCTCGGCGCCCGCGGCCAGCCGCGGGCACATCCAGCCCCGCCCGGGAGCTAGAACCTGCTGCACCACCCGGTGCAGCCTCGGGAGACTGGCTCCGCAGCACAGGTGTGTCCCTCTTCCTTGCTCAGGCCGGTCCCCGGCTTCCGGGCTCTCCGGGCGCCGGCACCAAGCATGGCGTGAACCTGAACTTAGGTGACCCCACCCGATCACAACCGGGGTAGGAAGCTAAAGAAGGGAGCCGTCAGCCCACCCAAGGGGCGGTCCCAGCACCCCAGTAGGGAACTGCTGTGCTCGGCCTCTGTGTTCGATCGGGAACCCAGGTCTCTTTCCTGCCAATGACAAAACCTCCGCGTCCCAGGCCTCCCTTCCGGAGCCGGAGTCGGCGGCTAAGCGCTGGTGGCGCCGGGAGAGTTAATTCCAACTGCCTCAGGCTGATTCGGGGACCGGAGCGCCGAGGGCTCCTCCCATTGGCCGCGGAGCCGGCTCGGCGCTGATTGGCTGAGGGCCTCGGCGGCTCTCGAAGGCTCCCCATTGGCCCAGCGCTCCAGTGACAGGAGTGTGGCGGACCGGCCTCCGCAGGGTACCCGGGGTTGAAGCTGCTGCGAGCTCCGAAGGCTGCCTGGGTCCTGACTTCTTTCTCGGATCCAGATCTCGTTGCTGGCTCGAGGAAATCACCGGCTTTTCTCCCGGATCCTTTTCTTCTCTAACCTGCTGGCTTTCTTTTTCCTGCCTGCCTGGCTTCCATCTCCCAACTCCGCGGTTCCCTCCTCTACTCCCCTGCCCCCGTCGCCCGCCATCCTGAGCCATCCCACCTGTCACCTTCTGTCTTTTGCCCCTCCTTGACCTCAGAGGGTTCTGCCATAAGCTTCTCCTAGACTTCTGTCTCTTCCCTGCTTGCCAGCTCCTGACTCCCAAATTCCAGCTGACTACTTCCATTTGACCACTTGACATTTAACCCTGACACCCTTGACTGCAAACCTAAATTCTTACCTTCTGCAGCCTGTACTGCTGAAACAGGCCTTCCCCTGTCTTCCAACCCCGCTTTCTGACACCCATTTTTACTTTCTTACTCTTGGGCCAGTCCCTGCTACAGTTACCCACCATGGACTTCTTGATGAGTGGCCTGGCAGCCTGTGGGGCCTGTGTATTCACCAATCCCCTGGAGGTGGTGAAGACCAGGATGCAGTTGCAGGGAGAACTGCAGGCCCCTGGCACATACCAGCGGCACTACCGAAATGTCTTCCATGCATTCATCACCATCGGCAAGGTGGATGGCCTGGCTGCCCTGCAGAAAGGCCTGGCCCCCGCCCTCTTATACCAGTTCCTGATGAATGGCATCCGACTGGGCACCTATGGACTGGCTGAGGCTGGGGGCTACCTGCACACAGCCGAAGGCACCCACAGTCCTGCCCGCAGCGCAGCGGCTGGGGCCATGGCTGGGATCATGGGAGCCTACTTGGGGAGCCCCATCTACATGGTAAGAAGAAGATTCTTGCCTGGGACCTTCAGGGCAGATCCTTGTTGTAGAATAGGAGCCTGGTCTTTCCTAAGGGCATAGGTGGCAGGGTGCTACCCCACTGCAAGCAGGGAAAGGCATCGCGAAAGAGCTGGTAGGCTTTGGAGTCTTCTGACCTGCCCTATACACACCCATCTGATGGACACGATTGAATGTATTGATTAAGATTATCGACTTTGGAGCCGATCACCGTGGCTCACGCCTGTAATCCCAGCACTTTGGGAAGCCAAGGCGGGCAGATCACAAGGTCAGAAGATCCAGACCGTCCTGGCTAACACGGTGAAACCCCGTCTCTACTAAAAAATACAAAAAATTAGCCAGACGTGGTGGCAGGCCCCTGTAGTCCCAGCTACTCAGGAGGTTGAGGCAGGAGAATTGTGTGAACCCGGGAGGCAGAGCTTGCAGTGAGCCAAGATCACGCCACTACACTCTAGCCTGGATGACAGAGCAAGACTCTGTCTCAAAAAAAAAAAAAAAAAAAAAAATTATGGGCTTTGGAATCAGCCTTTCTGGAACTAAAGTCCTGGCTTTGAAAATTACTAGTTGGTGAGCTTCAGTTGCCACATCTGTAAAAAGATAATAATTGTAGTGGCCTTTGTGTGATTATTGGGAGGATGGAGGGAGACAAATGCGGTAGACATGGAAGCATTAGTGCGAATCCTGGCAGAGAGTAAGCATTTGGTAGCATTGTTTTTATTATTATGTGTTGATATTGAGGTTGGACTTGTGAAGGGGAGGATAAGGAATTTAACATTCGTCAGAGAGTGTAGGGATCAGGAAGATCCTGGGCATTACAGAATTAACAATCTCTGCCCCTTTGAGTTATCTGGTATAGTTGAAGGGTCAAGAGCCTGAGGCCCAGAGAGGGGAAGTGATCCACTCAAGGTCACACAGCTGTTTATTGCTAGGACTAGGCCCTGCTTAGTGCTCCTAAGAGCAAAAGAGACTGGGAAGTAGTACATCCTGTAGCAGAGGCAGTCTGGTCCCATTCTCACGGTTTGAGTTTCAGGGACAGTGGTCTCTCCAAAATCGACTAGATACTTTTATGGGGAGTGGGGGCTAGAGAGCAAGTTTTGCCTAGAGTCTGATGGGGAGCCTGATAGAAGTGGTGGCTGGAGATCTGGTCTGGGAATGGGAGCTGGCATGACAGGCTGGACACCCAGGTCTCGCCTAACATGCCTTAGGAAATGTTGCCATTCTCCAACCACTCCACCCCCAATTGCTAGCCCCAAGGGAAGAAGGATATGAAGGGGGTGTGGTGTCTTACAGTGCTGGGAGATCCATCCCTCCGCAGCTGGAGCCTAGAGACAGAGTCTTTTTGTTAACCAATTTGTTAAGTAGGAACAACAATAATTATCAGAATAAGAGGATATTCATTGCTGAACACCCTAGAGGAAATGTGAGGGGGTCAGACATTTGGTTCTGAGGTAGGAGGACAGCCACTGGGCCGTAGGCTATGATATTCTCTTGTTCACAGGTGAAGACACATCTGCAGGCACAGGCAGCCTCAGAAATTGCTGTAGGGCACCAGTATAAGCATCAGGTGAGAGTTCCCAAGTCTGCCAAAGTCCCTGATCATCCTTTCTCTTTTCCCCTAGCTTTCTGCCTGTACCCAACAGCTCCAATCCCAGCTCAACCCATTGGTTCTGTCCCATTTTGCCCCTGGAGTCTACCCAGACCCTCTTTCCTTTTTTTTTTTTTTTTTTTTTTTTAGACGGAGTCTCGCTCTGTTGCCCAGGCTGAAGTGCAGTGGCACGATCTCAGCTCCCTGCAACCTCCGCCTCCCGGGTTCAAGCGATTCTCCTGCCTCAGCCTCCCAAGTAGCTGGGACTACAGGCGTGCACCACCACACCCAGCTAAATTTTGTTTTGTTTTGTTTTGTTGAGACAGAGTCTCACTCTGTTGCCCAGGCTGGAGTGCAGTGGCACAGCCTCCACTCACTGCAACCTCGGCCTGCCGGGTTCAAGTGATTATCCTGCTGCAGCCTGTTGAGTAGCTGGGATTACAGCCATATGCCACCACGTCCAGCTAATTTTTGTATTTTTAGTAGAGACGGGGTTTCACCATGTTGGTCAGGCTGGTCTCGAACTCCTGAACTCATGATCCGCCCGCCTCGGCCTCCCAAAGTGCTGGGATTACAGGCGTGAGCCGCTGCACCCGGCAATTTTTGTATTTTTAATAGAGATGGGGTTCCACCACGTTGGCCAGGCTAGTCTCAAACTCCTGACCTCGGGTGATCCGCCCACCTTGGCCTCCCAAAGTGCTAGGATTACAGGCGTGAGCCACCACGCCCAACGCCTCTTTCCAATATGTATTCCAGTTCCTCTAATTTTCTGCCCCTGTTTCTCCTGACCAGTGAATGCCCTCACTTCCATGCATCCCGCCCCAGTTCTTGGGTGCCCAGGGAGGGAACAGTGGGGTGGCTAGACAACCAAGGGCCCCCATTCTGGCTCTAAGCCCACATTGAACTGGTTGTCTGGACGACAGGTTCCTATTAAGCACCCATCCTTGGCAGTGTTAGGATGGCAGCCCCTGATGCTTGGCTGTCTGAACCCCACCCCCTGGTCTTCCCCACACTAGGGCATGTTTCAGGCGCTAACCGAGATTGGCCAGAAACATGGTCTGGTGGGGTTGTGGCGTGGGGCTCTGGGCGGCCTGCCCCGAGTTATCGTCGGTTCCTCCACCCAGCTGTGCACCTTCTCATCCACCAAGGACCTCCTGAGCCAGTGGGAGGTACTGCCTGGGAAATGGGTGGGTCTGTTTCGGGAAGCGGGGAAGGGGAGGGCAAGCTGCACTGGGCCCTGGAGGGGATGGTGCCCAACATTCAAAGGTGAGGGAGTGGCAGGAGGGCTTGGAGGTCACTGACTCTTTAGACCCTTCCCACAGTTCTCTTGTCACTTCCTCCCAGAAGGGGTACCTGAGCCTTCAGGGTACCCTGGCCTTCCTCCTTCTCAGTGTTTTTGCACTGTTAAAACTGGTGCAGTGGAAGCTCCCCGAGTTAGCAGCATCTGTGTCCCCAGGGCAGGGACTGTCCTGTCCTTGGGGTGGAATGGCTGGCGGATTGACAGTGCTCTTCCTCTCTACCCCCTTAGATCTTTCCTCCTGAGAGCTGGAAGTTGGCTCTGGTGGCTGCCATGGTGAGTGGCATTGCAGTGGTCTTGGCCATGGCACCCTTTGATGTGGCCTGCACAAGGCTCTACAACCAGCCCACAGATGCACAGGGCAAGGTAAGGAAGTGCTCTGGGATGCAGGCAGGGAAGCAGGGGTTCGGGGAGGCAGATTGTGGGTGCAGGTGGGATAGCCTGAAATGCAGCCTGTGGAGGAGCTGCCCCTGGTGGGCTCTGACAAACTCCTTCTCTGTGCTCTCCCTCCCTCTCTGACATGCTCTCAGGGCCTCATGTACCGGGGGATTCTGGATGCTCTGCTGCAGACAGCTCGGACCGAGGGCATTTTTGGCATGTACAAGGGTATAGGTGCCTCCTACTTCCGCCTCGGCCCCCACACCATCCTCTCCCTCTTCTTCTGGGACCAGCTGCGCTCCCTCTACTACACATACACTAAATAACAGTCTTTCTCCCAGACTCCACCAAATGAGCACTCCCTGGCCATTTGTGCCTCCACCACTATGTCCTGGTGACTACTGATAGGTGACCTTTCATCCATCCATGGGAGACAGCCAACCCCACTCCCTATCTGTTCTCAGGGTTGAATCACTACAAGAGTTTCCCTTCTTTCCTTGGGTGTTGCTTTAAACCTTCCCTACCCATTCCCTGGGTAATTCACACTCCTCTCTCAGGACTGAACCAGTCATCCCAAAGTGTATTTCCTCCCTCTCACCACTGCCACCCTTGAGTCCCTCCTGCTCCCAAGAACAGCTTTAAACTCCTCCCTCCAAAACCAAAGGGAATTGGAAGACCCAATTCCCAGGTGTCTGAGACCCAGGCATCTTGTTAGATTCAAAGGCACAGAGATTATATTGATGATAAAGCAAGTTTATTCTGAAGAGGGATTGTCTTATGTTTATGCACAGGGAAGAAATGAGAGGAAACTCTCTTTTCAACCTCTTTTCCCCCTCACAGAACCGAGTCCCCAAGTTCTCAGCAACATCATGCAGTGCTTCAGCACCTTCACTGGGGACCAAAGATGTTGGGATCATGAAGGGTCAGACTGGTCACCAGCTGTTCAAAGTCACCCAGGCTCCAGGGTGGAGGTGACAGATTTTCAGGGCCAAGAGATGACCTGTTGTCAGGGCTTGGGGTGGGGAAACAGATGGAGAGAGAACATCATCCAGGCCTGAGGTTTGGAAATTGCCAATTCCGGTTCCAGAGGACCTGGGTATCAGTTACCCCAAACCTCTGGCCCACTCCTGCTTCCTGGGAGGATCCCACCAGTGAGTCTCCCTGTTCTGTCCCTCCCAGCCCGATTCTCCTGGGAACCCAGTCATGAGATACCCGCCCGTTCCTTCCTCCTTACGGGGGCTGATTGAAGGTGAGCAAGAGATCAGTCTGGTACTGGGGCAGCCTCAGCAAGGCCTGATGAAGTGTCACATCCTTTGCTACCTAAGGGGATCAGAGTCAGGATGCTTATCTGGATCTCTGCGCCCCCGCTACCGCCCTTCCAGGACATTGCACACTCTCAGGCCCTCACCTGCTGGTTTTCCTTAGCTATCTGCTGCTTGCCAGAGAGGACCCAGGCTTCTTGACAGCAGCCCCTCAGGGCCAGGTTCTCCAAACTGAGAGGCTGAACAGACTCCACATGGACAGCCCTAGCCCCCTGCACGCCACCAACATCCTCAAAGTGGTACCTGGAGTAGGGAAGCGGGGTCAGGAAGGGACATCTCTGGCCGCCTCCCTGGGAGCATCTTTAAGTTGCACGCCTGGCTCCCGGCCCCTGCGTGTTCTCACCGCCCAGATTAACCGTCGGCCGCGGGTCCCGCCCACTGCCCCGGCCCCGCCCCTGCCATTGGCCAGCCCGGGGCCCTTCCCTCACCGCGCAGCCGCTTCGCCCTGCACGTGGGCCTGCAGCTCGAGAAGTTCCACGATCAGGCTCTGGTCCGTGACGGGATGGCAGAAAACTTCTTGATTGTCGGGGACCGGTCGGAGGTCGCTGGAGTGAGGCGAGGTAGACCCTGGTTGACCCCGGTCTCTTCCCACAACCCACCCAGTCAGCCGCCCCTGGGCGCCCCGGCCTTCTCACCTTACGTCAATGGTCCCCGTGGGGAGGATGGCGGAAAAGGCGCCCCCGAACAGCGGGCAGTCTCTCATGGGCTCCATGGGCCTGAGGCTGGGTTATGGACATTAGAAAGGTTTAAAAGAAGCCCACATTGGGTCACGTGGCATCGGCTCCCTGGGTTTCGCAGCTGCCACCACCACCCGGGTCTAGCTTAGCTCCCGGATCCTTTAAGATTTGGTTCCGCCCCGCGTTATCGCTGGCCAATCGGCGCCAAGACCCTGGGGGCGGGGGTCAGCTGCGTTGCTCCGGAAGCTGCGCTCTTAGAAGGGCGGCGGGCGGGACGGTGGGGTCTGGCTTGTGGTTAGGGTCTGTGTCGCCCTGAGTGGTCACAAGCATGCTCCCGCCAGCCTCCCCTTGATTGATTGATTGATTGACGGGTCTCGCTCTGTCGCCCAGGCTGAAATGCAGTGGCGCAATCACGGCTCTCTGCAGTCTCCACCTCCAGGACTCCAGCGATACTCCTGCCTCAGCCTCCCGAGTGGCTCCTGCTCCCGCCACCACACCCGGCTAAATTTTTAATTATTTGTAGAGACAGGGCGGGGTGGGGGGGTGTCTCCCTATCTTGCCTAAGCTGGTCTCAAACTCCTGGGCTCAAGCGATCCCCCCGCCTCGGCTTCCCTAAGTGCTGGAATTACAGGCGAGAGCCACCGCGCCTGGCCGCCTCCTCCTTTTCAAGTGGTCACACCTTCCAAGAAGGTCGTCTGAGACCCTCCTGCGGGGGGCAGATGCTTGTCCAAAGGGCCCACGTCAAGGTTGTGTCTTTTGAGTCAGGAAAGCATAGTTTCACGGTGTTCTGAGCCTCTGAACAACGAATCGGCTACCACCCAGACCGCTAATTTACAGATCCGATGCTGGGAATTAGGGAAACAATGAGTCCAGCTTAGGATTCAGGTCTCACACCTTCCTGAAAGTGGGACCCAACCTGGGTATTAGAAATCTAATTCCCCTCAAATCTTTGCTTTAGGAATGCTCTTGTGCAGGAGCAACCCCACCCCCAGCTCGGCACACCTGGACAGAAGCACAGATTAAACCCTCTTTTGTTTGTCTTTTACAGATTTGTTGTGTTCTTTAAGTTTTAGCTTCACTCTATCCTTCCAGTTCATTTCTCTATTCATCTTTGATCCCCAGCACCTGGCACAGTGTTTAGAGCATAACAGACCTAATATATATTGGTTTGTTTTGTTTTGTTTTGTTTTTGAGATGGAGTTTCGCTCTTGTTGCCCAGGCTGGAGTGCAATGGCATGATCTTGGCTCACTGCAACCTCCGCCTCCTGGGTTCAAGTGATTCTCCTGCCCCAACCTCCTGAGTAGCTGGATTACAGGCATGCACCACCACGCCGAGCTAATTTTGTATTTTTAGTAGAAACGGGGTTTTTTCCATGTTGGTTAGGCTAGTCTTGAACTTCCAACCTCAGGTGATCCACCTGCCTCGGCCTCCCAAAGTGCTGGGATTACTACAGGTGTGAGACACCGTGCTCAGCCCAGACCTAATATATATTGTTGAGTGATTGAATAAACTCAGTGCAAATGTCCAGAACCCAGGAGATCACCCATACCTTCATGGATTCTAGATGTCACCTGCTTCCCAGCCAAGAATTGGGCAAGAGGATTCTGATCTTGAGGCCATTCCACAGGGTTCCAAGTGCTGACCATACCTCTGGACGCTAATGATTTAGTGAAATGAAGCCAAACGGTGCGCATTTATTGGTCTCTTACCTTGCCAGGCCCTATGTGAAGGGCTGGAGATACATTTAGGACACAGCCCCTGATGCCTCACTGAAAGTGTAAAAGGAACAGTGGAGCACACTTGGAGTCTTTTTTTTTTTTTTTGAGAGGTGGTCTCACTGTTGCCAAGGCTCGACTGTAGTGGTGGTGCAATCATAGCTCACTACAGCCTCAACCTTGTGGGCTCAAGCCATCCTCCTGCCTCAGCCTCCTGAGTAGCTGGGACTACAGGCACGCACCACCATGCTCGGGTAATTTTTGTATTTTTTTTTTTTTTTTTTAAGAAATGGAGTCCCACTGTGTTGCCCAGGCTGGTCTCGGACTTCTGGTCTCAAGTGATCCTCCTGCCTGAGCCTCCCAAAGTGATGAGATTGAGTGATAAGACTCAAAGTGATGAGCCACCATGCCTGGCCCACACTTTGAGTCTTAAAGGTTGACTCACAATTCAGTAGGACATCCTAGGGGTATTCTAGCTGGGGGAACATCAGGAGCAAAAACTTGGAGATGAGAGGGCATGTTTTGGGGAAAGCAAGTGTATCCGTTTGGCAAGAGAGGGTAGGATGGGAATGGGTGGCAGGGAGCTGCGAACATGGTCAGGTGTGCAGGGTTTTTGTAGCGCACACTAAGGAGCTTGACTCCTCATTCCTTACTACAGCCATCAGACTCCTCTCTGAGTCTCATTTCATCTTTTTTTTTTTTTTTTTTTTTTTTTTTTTTTTTTTTTTTGAGGCGGAGTCTTCACTCTGTCGCCCAGGCTGGAGTGCAGTGGCACCATCTCGGCTCACTGCAAGCTCCACCTCCCGGGTTCGCGCCATTCTCCTGCCTCAGCCTCCGGAGTAGCTGGGACTACAGGCGCCCGCCACCGCGCCCGGCTAGTTTTTTGTATTTTAGTAGAGACGGGGTTTCACCGTGTTAGCCAGGATGGTCTCGATCTCCTGACCTCGTGATCCGCCCGCCTCGGCCTCCCAAAGTGCAGGGATTACAGGCTTGAGCCACCGCGCCCGGCTCATTTCATCTTTAAAATGCTGTAGGGGGGCCGGGCACCGTGGCTCACACCTGTAATCCCAGCACAGTGGGAGGCCAAGGCGGGGCGGATCATGAGATCAGGAGTTCGAGACTAGCCTGGCCAACATGATGAAACCCCATCTCTACTAAAAACACAAAAATTAGCCGAGCGTGGTGGCAGGCGCCTGTAGTCCCAGTTACTAGGGACGCTAAGGCAGGAGAATTGCTTGAACCCAGGAGGTGGAGGCTGCGGTGAACCAAGATTGTGTCACTGTACTCCAGCCTGGACAACAGAGCAAGACTCCATCTAAAAAATGAAACAAAACGCTGTTAGGAAGAAATGAGATATGGATGTAGTTGAGTCTGACCTATTTCTGGGTAAAGAGAGTGGAATAAGTTTGCTGTGTGAGGAATTTGAGAGAGCGGGGACAGTACAGGCTCCAGAGGGAGAGAAGGAGCCCAGCCATGGGAAACCAAAGGAGCCAGGTCAGAGGAGCCCACCCCACGATGCTTCTCTGGGATGAGTGACAGACCTCTCTGTCCCTCCCTCCTGCTTTGTGCCAGCCTGCTCTCCAGCCCTGTTCCCCACCAGGGGCATTACTGGCTCTGGCTGCTTTGGGAGCAGTCAAGCAGGTAGAGTCCTTGGAAACGGACCTACAAGGACATAGAAGTTAACGGGGTGCCTGCACCAGGCATAAGGGGGTGTGGAGGCCTATTACATGGGCCCAGAGGAGGTCACGCTAGGTCAGGAAGGCTGAGAAAAAGCCCCGCCAGCTTCCTCATTTTGGGTGTCTGGTATGTCTCATGTTCTGCCATGAGCCCTGTGCAGCTGGGGACCCCCGGCCCTCCACAATTCTGTGGGCTCTTGGGGGGTGCTCAGCCAAACCTTCTCTGGATGAATGGGGTAGAAGGCTACCCTCACTTGGCAAATCTCCAAGCTTGGCTCCACTTCCCCTTCTCCCTTCACCTCTTTTTTTTTTTTGTGTGTGTGTGTGTGTGTGTGTGTGCGCCTGTCACTTCTGCTGGCCCTGCCACCTCTCGACTCCCTCAAGTGTTCAAATCCCAACTTCCCAAGGGACAGGATCTAACTGGGTCGATTTGTTGTCATTCAATCTGCAAGTACCTATTTGGCAGGCTCTCCCGCCTGGCCACTCCTCGGGCCACCACCCAAATACAAGAGAGATCTCTGGTCCAGCTGGCTGTGGCTAGGATAATGAGTGTCAGGGGACAAATCTCAGTACAGAGATGGCCAGCAGCCACTTTTCTCAGGAGAATGTGAGGGTGTGACTGGCTCTCAGCCCACTGGTTGCAAGTAGGCCTGCAACTGATTGATTCTCTACACCTGGGACATTCCCTTATCCAGTGCCCTGCATGCAGTTGATGCAGCTGTTTGCTTTGGGGACAAGAGTCCCAGAGACTCTCCCCTTTAGGGCACCAAGAGATGGACTCAAATCAGAGAGACACCACCACACCCCAAGTCAGGCATCCCTTTGAGAAGAGTTAGGGCAATGAATATTTCTATTACGCACGGGTTTTTGTCTTTTTTTCTACTGCAGACTGCTTTGGCAGTTTTGTGAAGCCCATGATCCCCTATTCAATGTGATGTTATTGTTATTGTTATTTTTTCTGTTTTTTTGAGACAGGGTCTTATTCTGTCACCCAGGCTGGAGTGCAGTGGCACGATAACAGCTGACTACAGCCTCAACCTCCTGGGCTCAAGCCATCCTCCCACCTTGGCCTCTTAAAGAGATTACAGGCATGGGCCAGGTGCTGTGGCTCACGCCTGTAATCCTAGCACTTTGGGAGGCCTAGGTGGGCAGATTGCTTGAGCTCAGGAGTTTGAGACCAGCCTGGACAACAAAGTGAGACTCTGTCTCTATTACAAAAAAAAAAAAAAAAAAAAAATTAACCGGGCGTGGTGTCATATGCCTGTAGTGCCAGCTACTTGGGAGGCCAAGGTGGGAGGATGACTTGAGCCTGGGAGGCGGAGGTTGTAATGAGCCAAGATCACGCCATTGCACTCCAGCCTGGTTGGCAGAGCCAGACTCTTTCTCAAAAAATAAAGAAAATTAAACCCAGATATTTGATAGAGTACAAGTCTACTTCTTGGTTATCATATTAACTAGATCTAGCAGCAGCCCTAATAAAGTAATAAAAAACTGGTGATGCACACAAATCATGGTTCAAGAGATCCACAGCCATTCTAAAGTAAGCACATCTGTAACTGCTATTGAGCTGAAACCGCAGATACTGCTAATACTACTGTGGTTCATTACCTAAATTCAAAGTGAAAGGAAATGCTAAATTTCAGTTAAAAGGTTACTGAACACACCCGACACTGTGGGAGGCCCAGGAGGGAGGATTGCTTGAACCTAGGAGTTTGAGACCAGGCTGGGCAACATGGCAGAACCCCATCTCTACCAAAAAAATACAAAAATTAGCTGGGAGTAGTGACTCGCATCTTCCAGCTACTGGGGAGGCTAAGGTGGGAGGATTGATTCAGCCTGGGAGCTTGAGGCTGCAGTGAGTCGACATCATGCCACTGCACTCCAGCCTGGGTGGCAGAGGGAGACCCTATCTCAAAAAAAAAAAAAAAAGTCAGGCGTAGTGGTACATACCTGTGGTATCAGCTACTTGGGAGGCTGAGGTGGGAGGACGGCTTGAGCCGGGAGGTTAAAGCTGCGGTGAGCCGAGATGCCACTGCACTCTAGCCTGGGTGACAGAGGGAGACCCTGTCTCAAAATATTATGCATATTGAAAATAAAGATGAGCCAGGCGCAGTGGCTTACGCCTATAATCCCAGCACTTTGGGAGGCTGAGGCAGGCAGATCACGAGGTCGGGAGTTCGAGAACAACATGGTGAAACCCCGTCTCTACTAAAAATACAAAAATTAGCCAGGCGTCGTGGCGCACACCTGTAATCCCAGCTACTCAGGACGCTGAGAGGAGAATCACAGGAACCTGGGAGGCCAAGGTTGCAGTGAGCTGAGATCCAGCCTGGGCAACAGAACAAGACTCTGCCTCAAAAAAAAAAAAAAAAAGAATGGAGACAGCAATGACAGAAAGAAGGAGCTGGAAGGTTTGGGTTGTAAGTAGGGCAAAGAGGACAGACGGCCTCTGATCTTTGCTGCTAAGTCACGAGATTGGGTACTTTACCCTCTGTCCCCTAGTTCTCAACAATGACAGAGGCGCAACACGGACAAGGGAAGGAGGACTTTCCACATCTACAACCGGTCTATGCAAACCTACCCAAAGGCCAAGGGAGCTAAGAGGCAGAAGAAAGAGACTGAGGCCGGGCATGGTGGCTCACGCCTATAATACGAGCACTTTGGGAGGCCAAGGCAGGCAGATCACCTGAGGTCAGGAGTTCAAGACCAGTCTGGCCAACGTGGTGAAACCCCGTCTCTACTAAAAATACAAAAGTAGCCAGGTGTGGTGGTGTGCGCCTGTAGTCCCAGCTACTCATGAGACAGAAGAATCACTTGAACCCAGGAGGCAGAGGTGGCAGTGAGCTAAGATAGCGCCACTACACTCCAACATGGGTGACAAAGCAAGATTCCATCTCAAAAACAAACAACAACAAAAAAAAGAGAGACTGATGTATCCAGTTTCTCAGAAAGAAACATTTAATAGTGACTTAGAAACAGAAGCCAGGCGGCCATTAGCCAGTTACCCCCGAGTCCCAGGGCTGATATACCTGACCGGAAAGGTATACATGCCTCAGTAGAAATGCGTGGTACCACTGACATCAACACCTCAGGGAAAGGCGCAGAATGCTATGTGAATCTACCTAAGAGCAGGATTGAAGGTCACAGTAGATGAAGTGGCAATCTTAGAGGCATTCCAGAACAGGGGTTAACCAGAGGACAACACGGCGGATCAGCATCCAAGATGGAGCAGCTTCATCCTCCACGACAACCCAGGCCGGGATCTCTGTGTCTGAAACCCAGTGGAGGTGCCCGTTGTTTCTTCCTTTGGAACCTCTTAGAAGGTGCCATGCCTCTTAAGAGTCCATGTAGTGCCAGCCTCCAAAGCACCACATAATTTAACTCTTTTCTTTCTTTTTTTTTTTTTTTTTTTTTCCTGAGACGGAGTTTCACTCTTGTTGCTCAGGCTGGAGTGCAATGGCTCCATCTCGGCTCACCGCAACCTCTGCCTCCCGGGTTCAAGTGATTCTGCCTCAACCTTCCTGAGTAGCTGGGATTACAGGCATGCGCCACCACGCCCGGATAATTTCGTGTTTTTATGTTTTTAGTAGAGATGGGGTTTCTCCATGTTGGTCAGGCTGGTCTCAAACTCCCGGCCTCAGGTGATCCGCCCGCCTCGGCCTCCCAAAGTGCTGGGATTACAGGCGTGAGCCACCGTACCCGTACAGCTCTTTCCATCTGCTTGATTTAGCCAAGGTCACTTCCCTATAACTTTCCACAAGTGAAATCTTTGGGAGTGGGGAGGGCCGTTGTACTGCATTTGGCAATGATCTAGGGGAGAGAGGAGTCGTGGTGAACAGGCCTGCTTCCCATCCCTTCTGCTGCCTTGGATCCACCGGCAGTGGGAAGTCGCTCAACTGGTTAGACTGTTGGGTTAGTCGTGGCCATTCCTTCTCAGCTTTCTCTCTTTTTTTTTTTTTTTTTTTTTTTTTTTTTGAGACGGAGTCTCACTCTGTCGCCCAGGCTGGAGTGCAGTGGCATGATCTTGGCTCCCTGCAAGCTCCGCCTCCCAGGTTCACGTCATTCTCCTGCCTCAGCCTCTGGAGTAGCTGGGACTACCGGCGCCCGCTACGTCACCCAGCTAATTTTTTGTATTTTTAGTAGAGATGGGGTCTCACCATGTTAGCCAGGATGGTCTCAATTTCCTGACCTCGTGATCCACCGGCCTTGGCCTCCCAAAGTGCTGGGATTACAGGCGTGAGCCACCACGCCCGGCCAGCTTCCTCTTTTTCTGTCAACCCCTTCAATGCTGGGTTACCAGGCCCTGCACACTCCTCCTAGATAACCTTACCCATCCACATTCCAGTGCTTCCCAAATATTCATCTCCATCCCGGATCTCTTCTGACCACCTCCTGGATACCCCCACCTACATGTCTCATTGACATTTCAAACTGAACACATCGTAAGCAAAGCATATCATCTTCCCCCCAGACATGTCCCTATCACAGGTAATGACATTATCTACACAGTGGTTCAGGCAAGAAGCATGGGCATCATCACTGGCTCCTCTCTCCCCATCTGTCTTCCCCAACACCCAGTTTGTGGTGATTCATTTTTTTCCCCCCTGAGACAGTCTCATTCTGTGGCCCAGGCTGGAGTGCAGTGGTATGATCTCAGCTCACTGCAACCTCTGGCTTCTAGGTTCAAGCAATTCTCCTGCCTCAGACTCCTGAGTAGCTGGAATTACAGGCGCACACAACCATACCCAGCTAATTTTTGTATTTTTAGTAGAAACGGGGTTTCACCATATTAGCCAGGCTGGTCTCGAACTCCTGACCTTGCGGTCTGCCTGCCTTGGTCTCCCAAAGTGCTGGGATTACAGGCGTGAGCCACCACACCTGGCCGTTCATAGTGATTCTATCTCCTAATAGCCCTCAAATCCTTCCACTTCTCGCCATCTCCACTGCCACTACCCTAGTCTGGGGTAGCAGTTTCTGCCTGGAGATTGTGTAGCTTTATCCATGGACTCCCATGTCCTCTCCTGCCTCCCTCCTCTCAGAGTGATTTCTCAAAAACGCAGACCTCCTCATGTCTATCCGCTGTATAAACCCCTCCAAATGGTTTCCATTGCTCTTAGAATCGAGTCCAGATTCCTGTTCTGTTAGGCCTTCGATTTTGCCTGTCCTGTTTCCCAGTTATATTATATTTGATGTTCCAGACAGACTCACTCACCTTTGTTAACTCCTTACAATATCTCTCGCCTCTGAGGCTTTGCAAATGTTGTTGTTTTTCTAGAGTGCCACCCACCTTCATGTAACAAACTGCTACTCATCCTTCAGGTCTCAGCTCACTCCGAGAATCCTTCCCTGATCCCAAAAGTCTGGGCCACATCCCCTGCTATGAGCTCCACGGTACCCTGAGCTTCCCCTAAAAGCACTGGATTGAAGTCACTTGTTCCAAGTCTATCTCCCTCGTGTGTGCCCCTCAGGAGGAGGCCCTTGACAATGTTGTTCCCTGAGTGACAGCATGGGCAGGGCTGTCTCACAGAGGTTTGTCTCGTTCTGTAGTCGCAGGCTGCCCCTCCAGCCTGACCAGGCAGAGGGAGCTGCACAAAGGCCTTCCTGCTTGGGGGAGGATGGCCCAATGCTGCAGGCACTCCTAGTGGACTGCTCACACGGAAAGGTTTCCTGAAGCCTCACAAGACGCCAAGACCCAGGCTCCACTATGGCAGGTCTCCGGTCTCTACTATCTGGCTGTTTGCCGCTCCCAAGCGTCCAATGACAGAAGGTTTATTTGGTTTCCACCACCACAGGGTCTTACATACAGCAGGTGCTGGGCGCACGATGCTAGCCAGGCCCCAGGATACTGACCACCCAGCTGCCGTGGGAGACATTCCTTCACCAGGCTCACCACTGACGGACGCCCATCCCCCTTCTTTCCAGTCTTTCTCCATTATCTATGTTCCGGTTTGAGCAGTGTCCCAGACACACTTCAGAAGTTCCTTGGCGGGCTGGCCTGTTGGAGAGCAGAGGGTGCCCTGGCGGGGAGCCTCTCTAAAACAGATGGCCCCCACCAGGTGATCCCATCTGGATGCTCTCACTCACACTGCTTCTTTGTGCTTAGCCCCTGCCTGCTGCCTCCCCGGCCAGTAGTGCTCCTTCCAGCAACTGAGGATGACGTAATGTGTGCTTAGTTCAGTGTTGTGTCTTTTTCTGTACAACAGAAGGGCCCTGTTGGCAGCCAGGCAGATGTTAAACTAATCAAGAAAAGAGGCCGGACGCGGTGGCTGTAATCCCAGCTACTCAGGAGTCTGAGGCAGGAGAATTGCTTGAACCTAGAAGCCAGAGGTCTGTAATTCCAGCACTTGGGGAGGCTGAGGCGGGCAGATCACGAGGTCAACAGATCAAGACCATCCTGGCCAACATGGTCAAACCCCATCTCCACTAAAAATACAAAAACCAGCTGAGCGTGGTAGTGCCTGCCTGTAGTACCAGCTACTTGGGAGGCTGAGGCAGGAGAATCGCTTGAACCTGAGGGACAGAGGTTGCCGTGCGCCAAGATCGCGCTATTGCACTCCAACCTGGGCAGCTGAGCAAGACTCCATCTCGGGAAAAAAAAGAAAGAAAGAAAAGAGACTTACAGACCCACACCAAGCATTCCTTGGGGTTAGGACAAGAGGATACATGGAAAGCCACAGACATCATGTCCAAATGAGCAGCTAACACACTATTAAATGGAATGTATTATATCATGTTAATCTTCCAAACATAGCTTTGTAACAAAGAAATTAAATTGTACATATGGAGAGCTACAGAGTTAATTTGATTGCAGGTGGGTGAAATATGAAACAAGTGAATCTAATCTAATTATTATTACACATATGACAGTGTTTGAGCTGAAGGGCTGACAATGTTTAGGTGAGTAATAGAATAAAGGTATATATACTTTATAAACTATTGTATAATAATTCCATAAATTTAAATTTCTTGCTTTCACTTTCATAATATTCATTGTATTGTTTTAATTAATATGTTCACATAATTTGGAATATATTGATAGTAATGATTACAAGGATCAAAAATAAAATTCAATGTTTTTGAAGTAAAAAAAAAAAAAAAAAAAAAAAAGAAAAGAGACTTACTGGTTCTCCCTGTCTTTCCACTTACACAGGGCCAGTCTCCTTGACCTGATAACAGGAACTCGTGACTTTAACTGGACAAATGAGGTAAAAAGGGGAAATGCTTGAGAAGTACAAAGTCCAACCACCCATGAACCCAATCCACTAATTCACTCTTGTATTAAGGGAAAAAGAAAAATGTCAATATTTACTAATTTTAACATTCATATGTATTCATTTGTTCAGCATATATTTATTGAGCACCTACTAGGCGCGGGGCACTGTGTAGATATTAGGACATGGTGGGGAGCAAAAATGTGTCTCCTGATATCATGGAACTTACACACTAATAGGGAGACAGATCTTTGATCAAATAAACAGCTTAGGCTGGGCACAGTGGCTCATGCCCATAATCCCAGCACCTTGGGAGGCCGAGGCGGGCAGATCACGAGGTCAGGAGTTTGAGACTAGCCTGGCTAACATGGCAAAACCCCGTCTCTACCAAAAATATAAAAATTATCGTGCCACTGTACTTCCACCTGGGAGACAGTGAGACTCCCTCTCAAAAATAAAATAAAATAAAATACAAATATAAAAATTAGCCAGGCATGGTGGCAGGCGCCTGTAGTCCCAGCTACTCAGGAGGCTAAGGCAGGAGAATCACTTGAACCTGGGAGGTGGAGGTTGTGGTGAACTGAGATTGCGCTACTGCATTCCAGCCTGGGCAACAGAGCGTGACTCCCTCTCTAAATAAATAAATAAATGAAAACAGTTCACAGTTCATTCATTGCAATGGTGAAAAATAAAGTACAACAGATTTGGGCTGAGAAAGGAGGTATGTGGTGCTGCTGAAATAACCTCTCACAAAGGATTTGAGCAGCGCTATTGACCCAGCTGAAACCCAAAGGAAGGACTTGTTCACTAGGTGTGTATGTTGCTGTAAATGGTTTTGCTTTTAGACCTCAGTTTTAGAGAACTAAGGTCATCATAACCCTTGGTTCATGGCGCATTATATCATTGAAAGCCCACTTGGGCACTTTCTTATTAACCTTTCATCTCCATTTTTCCTTCCCATTCCCTGTTTCCCCAAAGGTGGTTAATGATGAACTTATGAGAGAACCTGTTCTGTCTGGCTTTCTCAGAGGAAGCAGGTAGGTTGGGAGTTTGCCAAATGGGTATGATGAAAAGGTCATAGCTCAAGTGAAGGGGCTTTGGAAAGGCTGTTACTGGAAGCTGGATAAGGAGGGAAGAAAGAAATGGAGCAATGGATTAGGGTAAAGTAATTATTGCATTGGAGGTCCTAATTACATTGAAATCTCAGAGTATTGTAGATAAAGAAGCAAGATGGAAGGAAAGGGCCGGGCACGGTGGCTCATGCCTGTCATCCCAGCACTTTGGGAGGCCAAGGTGGGTAGATCACTTGAAGTCAGGAGTTTGAGACCAGCCTGGCCAACACGGTGAAACCCCATCTCTACTAAAAATACAAAAATTAGCCAGGCGTGGTGGCACATGCCTGTAATCCCAGCTACTCGGGAGGCTGAGGCAAGAGAATCCCTTGAACCCAGGAGGTGGAGGTTGCAGTGAGCCGAGATCGCACCACTGCCCTCCAGTCTGGGCGACAGAGTGAGACTCCATCTCAAAAAGAAAAAAAAAGATGGAAGGAAACAGGACGCCTGAATAAATAAGTTTGGAAATAGAGCCTTATGGTTGGAAGCAGAACGCCTGCATAAATAAGTCTGGAGACAGAGACAGTCCTGGGTGATGATAAAATCCAAGTGGGGTAGTTGGCTGAGGTGGAATGAAGGTCACTGTAGAAAAAGTTCAGTGTTGGATGGTCAGCGACATGGATACAGGATAACAGAAGGGGCTGAGGTGAAGCACAGGACAGGGACCCAGGGCCTAATACCCTTAAAGAATGAGAGGGAGGCCGGGCGCGGTCGCTCAAGCCTGTAGTCCCAGCACTTTGGGAGGCCGAGACGGGCGGATCACGAGGTCAGGAGATCGAGACCATCCTGGCTAACACGGTGAAACCCCGTCTCTACTAAAAAAAAAATACAAAAAACTAGCCGGGCGCGGTGGCAGGCGCCTGTAGTCCCAACTGCTCGGGAGGCTGAGGCAGGAGAATGGCGTAAACCCGGGAGGCGGAGCTTGCAGTGAGCTGAGATCCGGCCACTGCACTCCAGCCTGGGCGGTAGAGCGAGACTCTGTCTCAAAAAAAAAAAAAAAAAAAAAAAAAGAATGAGAGGGAGTTAGGAATGGTTGAATAGGGTAAGGTTTAGCTACAAGGGATGGAAAACACCAAAATTAATAGTGCCTAAACAAGACAGGCTGGGTGCTTTGGCTTACGCCTATAATCCCACGCCTATAATCCCAGCACTGTGGGAGGCCAAGGCAGGCAGATAACTTCAGGTCAGGAGTTCGAGACCAGCCTGGCTGACCTGGCGAAACCCCGTCTCTACTAAAACTACAAAAATTAGCTGGGCGTGGTGACATGTGCCTGTAATCCCAGCTATTCAGAAGGCTGAGGTGGGAGGATCGCTTAAACCCAGGAGGCGGAGGTTGCAGCGAGCCGAGATCACACCCCTGTACTCCAGCCCGGGAGTCAGAGTGAGACTCTGTCACAATTAAAAAACAAAAACAAAAACCAAGACAGAAGTTCATTTCCTACACTCAAGATATTCAGTGTTATCTTGTCCTCATGGCACTCCTCAGTGTTGGAAGAACCAGTCTCCTTTGATCTTTTTTTCTTTTTTAGAGACAGGGTCTGGCTCTGTTGCCCAGGCTGGAGTGCAGTGGTATGATCACAGTTCACTGCAGCCTCAACCACCTGGGCTCAAGTGATCCTCCCACTTTAGCCTCCCAAGTAGCTTCCTCTTATCTTGTTGCTCTGCATGATACCAATTCCCAAAGCTACTTCAGTATGGCTGCTGAACTTCCAGCTGTCGTGTCTGCATTCCAGACAATAGGAAGCAAAAATGCATAAAGAGAAAAACGCATCCTTCTTGTAAGAACACTTGGAAATTGTATACATCATTTTCTCTCCCACTGGCCACAATTTAATCAGCAGCCACAACCCCAGCTAAAATACTGGAACATTCTGTTTTTGTTTTTGTTTTTTTAATTTTCTTATTTTTAGACGGAGTCTTGCTCTATCGCCCAGGCTGGAGTGCAGTGGTGCGATCTCGGCTCACTGCAAGCTCCACCACTGGGGTTCACGCCATTCTCCTGCCTTAGCCTCCCGAGTGGCTGGGACTACAGGAGCCACCACCATGCCCGGCTAATTATTTTTGTACTTTCAGTAGAGATGGGGTTTCACCATGTTAGCCAGGATGGTCTCGATCTCCTGACCTCATGATCTGCCAGCCTCGGCCTCCCAAAGTGTTGGGATTACAGGCGTGAGCCACCGCGCCTGGCCCTGGAACATTCTCCTTCCCTCCCTTCCTCCCTCCCTCCCTCCCCTCCTTCCTTTCTTTTTTTGAGAGGGACTCTCTGTTGCCCAGGCTGAAGTGCAGTGGCGTGATCTCGGCTCACTGCAACCTCCGCCTCCTGGGTTCAAGCGATTCTCCTGCCTCAGCCTCCCAAGTAGCTGGGATTATGGGGGCACACCACCACACCCAGCTAATTTTTGTGTTTTTAGTAGAGACAGGGTTTCACTATGTTGGCCAGGTTGGTCTCAAACTCAGGTGATCCACCAGCCTTGGCTTCCCAAAGTGTTGGAATTACAGGCATGAGCCACCGAACCTGGCAGGAACATTCTATTTCTAGAGAGGAGTCAATTATTGAAGAACTGGCACCTTCTCCCACAGAGAGCGCCAGAGAAGTCAGTAGAACACAACGAATTGGGCGAAAGGGATGTAGTAGAATGGCATGAGCCTGCAATGGGCAGGGTTTTCTTTGAACTGGGTGAACAGTCTGGCAGTGGTACGAGGACCCTGACTCCCTAGCCTGGGGAAGATGAGATACGTGAGGTTGAGGTTTGAGAAGAAAAGTCGCCACTTGGAGGGGCTGCAGAAGTGGCTCTCAGAGGACAGCTGGTTTTCCATGAAGGCAAGGAGCAGGCAGAGAGCTAGCCTGGAGGGTTCACCAGAGGGCCCTGGGGAGTGGGTGGGTGGGAATGGAGCTGGGTGGGGGTCATCAAGGACAGGGTTATATGGCTCCTGGATGAAAACACGGATGAAAAGCCAGGGGACTTGGTCTTGATAGTGTCTGAGGAGGGTGGGTCTTACTTGGCCATTGGGACCCAAACCAGAAACTGCTCCCCCTTCAAAATCCACGAGTTTACCTATCACAGCCAACCAGGAGGTTACCTCGCATGCCATCCTTTGACTTTTGCATCAAGCCCTTAATAAACCTGGTATCTAAGCCTTGGTACCAGCCCCCAAATTGTACGTTTGATACTATAAATCTGAAAGACATACATATATCCTTTCCAAGTGTCAGGAAAGAACATTAGAATGTCAAAAATGATCCGGACCCTCACTCTCCTTTCGCTGCCTGACCGCCGCCATCATGGGTCACATGCATGCTCCCGGGAAGGGCCTGTCCCAGTCGGCCTTGCCCTATCGATGCAGCGTCCCCACTTGGTTGAAGTTGACATCTGATGATGTGAAGGAGCAGATTTACAAACTGGCCAAGAAGGGCCTGGCTCCTTCACAAATCGGTGTGATCCTGAGAGATTCACATGGTGTTGCACAAGTACGCTTTGTGACAGGCAATAAAATCTTAAGAATTCTTAAGTCTAAGGGACTTGCTCCTGATCTTCCTGAAGATCTCTACCATTTAATTAAGAAAGCAGTTGCTGTTCGAAAGCATCTTGAGGGGAACAGAAAGGATAAGGATGCTAAATTCCGTCTGATTCTGATAGAGAGCCGGATTCACCGTTTGGCTTGATAAGACCAAGCAAGTCCTCCCTCCCAATTGGAAATATGAATCATCTACAGCCTCTGCCCTGGTCGCATAAATTTGTCTGTGTACTCAAGCAATAAAATGATTGTTTAACTAAAAAAAAAAAAAAAAAGTGATCCAGAGGAGTCCCATACTGCTCAGGGTAGGTCACTTTGCAAAGCAATGAGGAAAATCTCTGAAACAGTTGTTTTCCCCATAGCCATCATTTACCATTGTTTCATTATCATCAGTTTCTTCTTAGGGTGGCTGCTCTACCAGGAGCACATAGAAGTGCTCAGCCTCCCCACCCGAGCTCTCCTAGCCCTCATGCCTTCAGGGGTCTGGGATTATAGTCTCCATTCTCAGGGACACTCCTTTTATCAAGATGTTGAACATTCTAGGGAGCCAACTGACTTGAGGTGTACAACACAACAGTCACGAGGAAGGGAACTCTATCCACAGTCCTGTGAGCAAAGGAAGCAGCGGACAGCAAAGGAAGCAAAGACAGCTGCCAGCAGGAAGTCTCGACACACTGCCTCCAGGAAGTGAGACTGCAGGATGGTGGGAAGCAGATGTAGTCCTGGTGAGCCCAGCCCCCTTCACTATGTGTGGACCCCAAGCAATGCAGTCAACCTTCATTCATCCTTCATTAAAAAGGTGGGGAGGGGCTATTAAGTACTTTAGTAAGAATTAATTCAGATACATACAAAATGCATCACACATGCGTGGATTGAGGTGTTATACACAGCAATTGTTTTTAATTCTATTACACATAAACTCCCTGAGGCCAGTGACAGTGCTTTGAAATAATAACTAATCAACAATAGTTAATAGAATAAGTGAAGAGTAGAATTCCAGCATACAAAATGCCTCACACATGCATGGCTTGAGGTGTTATACACAGCTATTGTTTTTAATTCTATTACACATAAACTGAGGCCAGTGACATTGCTTTGAAATAATAACTAATCAACAATAGTTAATGGAATAAGTGAAGAGTAGAATTCCAGCATACTAAAGGGTTAGGATCTAGGGATGAGAGCATCAACCACATCTATCAGAAAGAGAGCTGCTGGGCCACGTACAGGATTGCAGGTTCCCACCTATAATCCCAGCACTTTGGGAGGCCAAGGCAGGTGGATCACTTGAGGTTAGGAGTTTGAGACCAGCCTGGGATACATTGTGAAACCCTGTCTCTACTAAAAATATAAAAATTAGCTGGGTGTGGTGGTGGGCATCTGTACTCCCAGCTACTCGGGAGGCTGAGGCAGGAAAATCACTTGAACCCGGGAGGCAGAGGTTGCAGTGAGCCGAGATCACACCACTGTACTCCAGCCTGGGTGACAGAGTGAGACTGTCTCAAAAAATAAAATAAAATAAAAAGAGCTGCTAATTTAGAAGCAAATATCAGGAATGCTGGGTTCTGAGGCCAACCCTGAGACAGCCAGAAACGCTGAGAAACTTCCATAAGCAACAATTCCTTCCATTCAGTACAGTGTAGCACAAGAGAAATCCAGAAAGTTTCAGTTCCAGATGAGAACGATGAGGTGGTGAGGGGCTGATCTGCACACTACTGCTGAATTTGTCTGTACCTCCTAAACCCCAATAATGAGAAAAGGGAGCGCAAAACATCCCTCAGAGCCGAGGAGGCAAATGCATGCCGGTGATCACTGGGTGTTGTGAAGTGGGCAACAGAAGCTCCTGCTCCGACCTCAGGAGTCCTAACTTTTCCTTGTCACTCTTTTCTCTGAACCACATGCTGTTTCCTGGGCTGAGAAAGGGAATGCCATGTTAGAGCAGAACCGAAAATAGACACAGCCGCGGAGGAACATCAGCAGGCAGATCATTGAGTCCGCTGAGACTTTGTATTTTGGTCCTTGTCTGTCCAAGATACTTTTGGAAATAACATGGGGTGCTCCTGAAAGTCATGGGGGAGAGGGCAGCACACACTCACGGGAAAAACCATGGGACCTAGGTGAGCCCCTGTGGCCAGTCAACAGCTCCCTTCCAGGGTCCAGTTTCGGGCATTGATAAAGAGCTGGAGCCAGGGGGAGGTGGTCAGAGTATCAAATGGAGGGGGTCGCCACGCCCACTGCCAAGGCCTCACGGCCCGCTCAGGGTGAGGCATGAGAGCCAGGTGGCGGCCATCATGGGAGCAGATGCCAGCCACGCCCCCTGGGGACCCATTGGGATTCAGAGGGTACTGCTCTGTGGGGTTCCCGTCATCATCTGCCCAGTGCAGCGGAGCCAAGCCCCTGGCCTCAATCTGAGCTTGGAGTTCCGGAGAAGAAAATGCCACGTAACCTGGGACGGAAGGAGGAGGGAAGTGAGAGTCAAGGTCCTTCACGCCCACCCTCGCCCCCAACCCTCTGGCCCTGCCCCAGCCTTCCTCAGGCCTGACCTTCCCCGTGCGCACTCCACACGGGCAGCACGGCGCCCTCCATCCCTCGAAGCATCAGGGCTGGCCCAGGCCCCACACGCACGCTGGCCCAGCGAGACTCATAGCGCCCAGACAGGTTGTGGCGTAGCAGAAGGCCTGGCTGGGAGTCAGGGCCCATCTCCACGGCATCCTCATTGGGGTCGCCTCCTACCCAGCCCAGCAGAGCCAGCAGCTGACAGCCATTACACACGCCCAGGCTGAAGGTGTCTGGTCGCTTCCGGAAGCGCCTCAGCTCACCCCCGGCCAGGGGATGAAAGGTCACGGCAGCTGCCCACCCTAGCCAGGGAATAGGGAAGTCAGGCTGAGACGTGGAGGACCTCAGAAAAGGGAACTGGGAATGAAGGGGCATAGCTGCTCTTCTGTTTCCTTTCTTTCTTCCTTTTCCCTCCCTCCCTCCTTCCTTTCCTTCTTCTTCTTCCTTTTTATTTTTATTTTTTTTTTGAGATGGAATCTCGCTCTGTTTCCCAGGCTGGAGTGCAGTGGCATGATCTCGGTTCACTACAACCTCTGCCTCCTGGGTTAAAGCGATTCTCCTGCCTCAGCCTCCCAAGTAGCTTTTTAATGAAAAAATTAAAAATTTACTACCAGCATTCTGTTGGCATGTGGCCCGGAACGAACGTGCCCACTCTCACCTAGCTTGGTGGAGTGAGAGGCCAATCCCCAGCCCAGGAAGACGGGGCTAAAGGTACCTCTTCAGGAATGCAGGGGAAGGGAGTGGGCAGAAGGCTGCACACTGACCTTTGGCAGAGCCCAGGACATCTGCATAGCTGAAGCCGCCCACGAAGGCCACGCCGCGGAAAGTGTCCAGCCCAATTGCCCCAGAGCAGAGGTCCTGCATGGTCACGTCCCATACCTGCGAAGATGGGGAGGGGGAGTGTGGGTGGGAGGACATGCAGCTGAGGCTGGATAACCACCCCCAGCTGCCCCCTACCCTGCTCACCTCAAACCCAGCCAAGTGGAAGGCATCGGCCATCTCCCGGTCTCCATTACTGCCCTCCTCTCGCAAGATGGCGACTCGGGGGCTGGGACCACCTTGGGGAAGAATAATTGTCTTTGGGCCAGAAAGTTACTTCCCCACCCCAACTCCCCACACACCTTTTCCAGGGCAGGCCCAGGCATCCGGGCTCAGTGCCCCCAGGACGCAAAGCCTCTGCACACACTCCCTCACCAGGCTCACGGGGCACGGAGGCTTTGGGAAAGGTGGGGGGCAGGCAATAGCTGGGCCCCATCCGCTCCCTCAGGCCCCGTTCCTCCTCTGCCACACAGCGAGGCTCTGCCTGCAGCCGGTCCAGCTGGAAACTTGTCTCCTCCCAGAGGGCTCGCAGCTCCCCAACAGGCTCCTCCAGAACCACAGCCCTGTTCACTGATACCTGGACCTAGGAAGAGGAACAAATCTCCCTGGGCTAGGAGAAAGGATGGCCCCTCCACAGTGGGAGAGGGATGGACCATGGCCGCCCCACTCTGACTGCCCACTGCAAACTGCTCTCTCCCTCACTTCCTCACCGTGGCGTGGGGCCCGGCCTCGCCTGTGTGGCCCAGCTCCAGGCACTGGAGGCCAGCATCCCAGTAACGCTTCAGCACCTGGGCCAGGTCTGGCTCCTGCACCTCCAGCACCAGGCCTGGCTCCTCAGCGAACAGCACAGACAGGACTGGGAGAGCAACAGGGGGAGTTAGGGGGATGCAAGAAGGGCTGAGGAAGTTGGGGCGGGGATCAGGGGAATGCAGGAAGGGCCGGGGCGGGGGTCAGAGGGACACAGCCAGGGAGTTAGGGTGGGGATCAGAGAGGATGAGGGCTGAGAGGGCGGGACTGAGGATGTTTCATCATGGACATCTCAGGGATGGGAAGTCTCAGAGAGATGCAGTCAGGAACATGGCGGGTGCCAGCCAGTTCCATCCAGTTCAGCTGTCAGAGACACAGCACAGAAAAGCTAGTTGGGGAAGACTCAGGGAAAGGGGATTGGAGGGCACTCCACTCTAATATATTGGAGATGGGGTCTGCAGGGTGGAGAAGGCAGCCCAGGCCTGAGACTAGACCCCAGGTTCCTTACCATCAACCCCAGCGACAGGCACATCCACCTGTAGCCCACAATTTCCAGCAAAGGCCATCTCCAGCAGGCATGTGATGAGGCCTCCATCGCTGACATCGTGGCCTGAGCAGAGGAGGCGGTCTGGAGGAAGAAGAAGAAAGCTCAGCAACCTCGGGGCCCAAACCTGACAGCCCCCCTCCACCTTCCAGAGTCAGTCCATCAAGAGTGTGTGTGAGAATGTCGGGGGATCTGAGGTACACTGTCCATTGGAGTCCCTCTTGCCCCACTGCCCAGCTGGTGAAGGCCTGCTGCACGCCTGGCACCCCGTGCGCCATCTCCCCAGTGGGCTTCACTTACCTTTCAGCAGCCCCTGGGTGATGCTGAAGGCACGCACCAAGTTCTCAGGAACGTCCAGGTCTGGAGGGTGCTCCCCGAGCTGGGAGAAGCACTGGGCCAGAGCCGTGCCCCCCAGCCGGTGCTGCCCAGGGCTCAAAGGCACATAAAGCAGATGGCCTGGGGAGACAGGGAGGGGTGAGGAGAGGAGGATCCGTCCCTGAGGTGGAGGACCCGTCCCTGAGGTGCTCACAGCACTGCTGTTCCCAGCATGTGGTGAGACGCCCAGAGAATCAGTCCCAGAAACCACCACAGCCCAGTGTTGAGATGGGGGCCCAGCAAAGAACACACAAGGCGGTGGGATGGGGCCACGACCATACCTCTCCCTTCAGGATGCTTGAGGTCTGGGGTCACGGTGGCTGTGATGTCTGGGCAGACGGCATAGGCTGAGATGACCAGTGACCCTGTAGAGCAAGGAGGAGTCCAAAGGAATGAGTTGCCAGCCCAGCCCCGTAGTTCCTCCTCCCCTCCCTGGGGCCCCCACACCTCACCAGGAGCCCGCACGGTCTCAGTGCCAACCCGAGCAGCCATGCTGAGGGAGTCCTTGCCACCGTCCACTGCCACACCCAGGGCTGCCATCACTGCCACCATAGCCTCACAGGCGTCCGCCAAAGCTGCGCCCTCCCCTGGGAGCTTGGCTGCCCACATCCAGTTCCCGCTACACTTCACATCCTGGGGTGGTAGAGGCATGGCATTAGAGGGGAAGAGAGATGTGGAGAAGACAGGGGTGCAGGGGGACTAGGAGGCTGCAACATGAAATGAAGGGCTACAGATGGATGCCGGAGGGTCCTAAAGCCTGGGGGCTCCAGGGTAGAAGCTACGGGAGAACTCACCCGGAGGTCCGTGACCAGAGCAAACACCAAGTTGGTGAGGGCTTCAGCCACGGCCAGCCGAGCGGCGACCTTGGGGTCCAGCAGGCTCTTGACTGGCTGCTCTCCCAAGGCTGTGGCAGCCCCTACGAGCTCCTCATGGCTCAGTGCCACAACTGCTACATCTGCCAGAGGAGTCTGCAGGGGCCCCACACACTGCTGCTGGGCCACCAGGCCGCCCACGGAGCGGTCCACCTGTGGAACCAGGTGGGGTTAGCAAGAGAGCAAAGGACAGGGACAGCCTGTGCTCCTGCACCTGCCCCCAAGGGACCCAGGGCGGTGGGAGGCCTGGCTTTCCCCCAGTGCAGACAACAGCTCTACTCAGAAGGTGGGTAGCAGGGAGACCAGGCCGTCAGGGTGGCTGCCCTGCCCGTTGCTTCCCCCCAGGGCCAGGCAAAAACTCCCACAGCAGTCTCTAAGGGTGGGAGGGCAGAGGAGGGTGCACGGAGGAAGCAGGCAGGGGGCAGAGGAGGGGTGCAGGGAGGACCTTATTGGTGAGATAGCGCTTGCTGGCCACAGCGGGCAGCCTCAGAACCCTCTCCAGAGCCTGGCGCACGCTCAGCCCTGGGGGCAAGGCCAGAGGCTGCAGCACAGTGGGCTTCCTCTGGAGGAAGAACTCCTGCAACACAGACAGCGACAGGGAGTGTGAGCACCTGGGGCAGGCCGGGCACACAGGTGACAAAGTGCACGTAGGGTAAAGGGTGGTGTGGAGCGGACTACAGGAGAAACCCATCCCCCAACCCCACATACCTTCCGAGGCATCTTGCCCAGCACCCATTCGAGCTCCAGGTCCACAGGGGTTGGCGGGGGTGTCGGGGGGGCATCCCCCTGGCCATTTCTTCTGACAGGACACTCCCGATCGTCCACCAGCACTATCTATAGACCCCAGGGACCCCACCCAGGGGGGATGAAACTGTGACCACCAGCAGGGAATATGCCTAGAAATCAGGGCACAAATGTGCTTTCCACTCCTTGTTTGGTGTCCGTATTGAGTCCCTGCCCTTCCTTGGCTCCTATATTCCCCAAAGCTTGTTTGCCACCACCTCCCATCTTCCTCTCGTCCCTCTCCCTTGACAGCTCTCCCTCTAGCCCATACCCAGGTGGCTCATGTCTGCCCCAGCATCTGCTCCCAACTCCCTGGGCCAACTCACTCTCCGGTCTCCAGTGATGGTGCCCACGAAGCACGCCGAGCAACGTTCACGGGCACTGACACGAGTCAGGAAGTTCCGGTCGGGGGACCTCAGGAGAAGTGCATTTGATTCCTGGTACTCGGCCCCCCAGATTTCCAGGGCATTCAGGGTCGGGTCCCCGAGCTGCACAGCCATGGCGGGGAGGAAAGAGAAGGGCCAGTGGGCACTGCCATGTCTCATGTTGTTGCAAGAGAGAGATGGGTGGGCGTGGGCTGGGGCTGGCAGGGGTGGGGAAATGCCAGACTTCAGGGGATGAGACCCACCTGGAAGCGGCTGGTGTAAATGATGGCTCCAGCTGGGTCACTCAGCTCCTTTAGGACGTTGCCTAGTGAGAGGGTTGCAAGGAGAAGTAGTGACCTAGTGGTGGTCAGGCAACAAAGGGCAGTCCCTGGCCTCCAAAGGAGCCCCTAATTCTGTGTGTTCCTGTGTCAACTGCTGCCTCACCCTCATCCCACAGCAGTGGCTTCCACCCTTCCAACCCTGAACCTGTCTAGAATGTACAGAGCGTGGAGAATGGGACCCAGAGCTGGGTGGTTGGTTGGAGATTCCTGATACCTCTCCCTAAACCAAACCTGGCAGGATACCAGGCAGGCCCAGTCTCTTGTTCTAATTCCTTTCCTCACCATTGCCACCAGCGCCCTGATCGTGAAGGCTACAGATGGGGTTTCCTTTGGGGGCCTCCACACAAGCCCTGATCACACGGTTCATCTTCTGTTCCATCTCCGGGTCTCCTCGCTGCACAGCCCCGAAGTCCAGGTCACTGGTGTTATCTCCCTGCACCTGGGGGCATATATGGCATCGCTTAGTTCAGCGAGGCTGGAAGCTCCTGTACGCTCTGCTATGCCTGGGGCCCAGTTATATCAAGGATTCTGCACCTTTAGCAATTCCCACTCACCTGCACAGACGAAGCAGCTCCACCTCCAACTCCAATCCTGTAGACGGGACCTCCAACCTTTACAACTTCCATGCCTGTAAGAAGGGAAGGCAGAATCAGAACACCGGGAAAGCCATGAGAAGAAGCCTCGAAAGCAAGGCAGCGTGAGGACAGAGGAAGCTGATGTTAGGGGAGGAGAATCCTGACACTTTTTTTTTTTTTTGAGATGGAGTCTTGCTCTGTTGCCCAGGCTGAAGCACAGTGGCGTGATCTCGGCTCACTGCAACCCCCGCCTCCTGGGTTCAAGCGATTCTCCTGTCTCAGCCTCCTAAGTAGCTAGGATTACAGGCGCCTGCTGTCATGCCCGGCTAATTTTTGTATTTTTTTAGTAGAGACGGGGTTTCACCATGTTGGCCAGGCTGGTCTCAAACTCCTGACCTCAGGTGATCCGCCCACCTCGGTCTCCCGAAGTGCTGGGATTACAGGCGTGAGCCACCCTGCCTAACCCAGAAGCCTTACCACTTGACTGGGTTGACAGGAGAGTAAACTGGTATGAACTACAGAGGACGATTTGGCATTAACAACCAAAATGACAAATGCACGCAGTCTCTGGGTAAATACACTTTGAGGAAGTTATCCTGCTGGCTTTTGCACAGGTATAAAATCACCTACTTACAAGATTAAACACCATAGTAGTGTTTGTACTAGCAAGGACACGAAATAATCTAAAGGCTGACAACAGAGACCTGATTAAGTAAACTATGGTATGTCTATACAATGAAAGACTAAGCCACCAAAAAAAAAGAATATAGGAATGTAATGAAGTAATATGACTTCATCAGTATGAAATTATTTCTAAAATATACTGCTAAGCGAAAAATGAAAAAGGCAAAAATATGTATATCTATTTACAGTAGCATCAAAAAGAATAAAAATAATTAGGAGTAAATTTAAAAATAGAAGTAAGGCTTATACATTAAAAACTTTTTTTTTTTGAGATGGAGTCTTGCTCTGTTGCCCAGGTTGGAGTGAAGTGATGCAATCTTGGCTCACTGCAACCTCTGGATGCGGAAGGGTCCTGAAGCCCGGGGACTCCAGGGTAGAAGCTGTGGGAGAACTCACCCACGCTACCAGCACTTTGGGAGACTGAGACGGGCGGATCGCTTGAGCTCAGGAATTTGAGACCAGCCTAGCTAACACGGTAAAATCCTATCTTTACAAAAAATGCAAAAATTAGCCAGGCATGGTGGCAGGAGCTCGTAGTCTCAGTTACTCAGGAGGCTAAGGTGGGAGGATCACCTGAGCCCAGAAGATGGAGGTTGCAGTGAGCTGAGATCGCACCACTGTACTCCAGCCTAGGTGACAGAGCGAGATTCCATCTCAAAAAACAAAAAAAGAAATAGGAAAGGATCTGAATAGATGTTTCTTTAAGGAAGACATACAAATAGCTAACTAAAACACACAAAAACATGCTCAGCCAGGCGCAGTGGCTCACGCCTGTAATCCTAGCACTTCGGGAGGCTGAGGTGGGCAGATTACCTGAGCTCAGGAGTTCGAGACCAGCCTGGGCAACATGGTGAAACCCCATCTCTACTAAAATACAAAAGAAATTAGCTGGGCGTGGTGGCACGTGCCTGTAATCCCGGCTATTCAGGAGACTAAGGCAGGGGAATTGCTTGACCCTGGAGGCGAAGGTTGCAGTGAGCTGAGATCGCACCAGTGCACTCCAGCCTGAGCAACAGAACAAGACCCTGTCTCTACGGGAAAAAAAAAAAGAAAAAAAAAGAAAAGAAAACACACTCAACATCATTAGTCATTAGAGAAAAACAAACCAAAACCACAATGAAATACTACTTCATACCCACTGTGATGTCTTACAATCGAAAGGACAGGTAATAACAAGTGTTGTCAAGGACATGGAGAAACTGGAACCCTCACACACTGCTAGAGGGAATATAAAATGGTACAGCTGCTTTGGAAAACAGTTTGGCAAGTTTTTGAAAAGCTGAACATAGTTACCACATGACCCAGCAATTCCACCCCTAGTTATATACCTGGGAGAAATGATAACATATGTTCATACAAAAACTTGTACATAGGCTGGGCGCGGTGGCTCACACCTGTAATCCCAGCACTTTGGGAGGCCAAGGCGGGCAGATCATGAGGTCGGGCGATCGAGACCATCCTGGCTAACACGGTGAAACGTCATCTCTACTAAAAAAATACAAAAAAATTAGCTGGGTGTGGTGGTAGGCACCTGTAGTCCCAGCTACTTGGGAGGCTGAGGCAGGAGAATGGTGGGAACTCGGGAGGCTGAGGCAGGAGAATGGCGTGAACTCAGGAGGTGGAGCTTGCAGTGAGCCAAGATCGCGCCAGTGCACTCCAGCCTGGGTGACAAAGTAAGACTCCATCTCGAAAAAAAAAACAAAAAAAAAGTGTACATAAATGTTCACAGCAGCATTATGCATAATAACTAAAAAGTTGAAACAACCCCTAAGCCCAACAACTAAGGAATGGGTACACAAAATGTGACCTAGCTATATAATGGGATATTATTCAGCCATAAAAAGAAAGAAAGTACTGATGCAAAGGATAACCCCTGAAAACATCAAGCTAAGTGAAAGAAGGCAGATGCGAAAGGCCACATATTGTATGATTCCATTATGGTCATGAGCTGATGACATTTTGCTTCACAACAGACCACATATACAACAGTGATCCCTTAAGATTATAATGGTGCTGAAAAATTCCTATTGCCTAGTGACATCGTGGTACACTGGTGGTGATGCTATTGTAAATAAACCTACTGCACTGCCAGTCACACAAAAGTATACTGCAGACCATTATTGTACGTATACTACATAATGTTTCATAATGACAATAAATGACTATTGCTGGTTCATGTATTTACTATGCTTTTTAAAATTTTTGTTTTTATTTTTTTGAGACATAGTCTCACTCTGTCGTCCAGATTGGAGTGCAGTGGTACAATCTTGGTTCACTGCAACTTCCGCCTCCCAGGTTCAAGTGATTCTCCTGCCTCAGCCTCCCGAGTAGCTGGGATTACAGGTGCGTGCCACCACGCCCAGCTAATATTTGAATTTTTGGTGGACAGGGGGTTTCACCATGTTGGCCAAGCTGGTCTTGAACTCCTGACCTCAGGTGATCTGCCCATCATGGCCTCCCAAAGTGCTGGGATTACAGGCGTGAGCCATTGCACCCAGCCTACATTTATTTTTTTATTCTTTTTTGGAGACAGGGTCTCACTTTGTCACTCATGCTTGAGTGTAGTGATATGATCATAGCTCACTACAGCCTAGAGCTCCTTGGCTCAAGCGATCTTCCCATGTCAGCCTCCTGAGTAGCTGGGACTACAGGTGTACACCACCATATCCAAGTGATTTTTATTTATTAATTTTTTTAGAGACAGGGGTCTGACTATATTCCCCAGACTGGTCTCAAACTTCCGGCCTCAAGTAATCCCCCTGCCTTGGCCTCCCAAAGTGCTGGGATTACAGGCATGAGCCACTGTGCCCAGCCAACTATACTTTCTACTGTTATTTTAGAATGTACTCATTCTACTTATATAAAACACTTATTTTGGCTGGGCACCATGGCTCACACCTGTAATCCCAGTGCTTTGGGAAGCTGAGGCAGGAGAACTGCTTGAGCCCAGGAGCTTAAGGCCACAGTGAGCTAGGATAGAACCACTGTTCTTCAGCCTGGATGACAAAGCAAGACCCTGTCTCCAAAAAGAGAAAAAAAATCCTGCTTGAGAAAGAAAATGTAGATTAAAAATAATAATAATTAACAAAAAAGAGAAAAAAAGTTAACTTAAAAACAGTATGCCATGTTACATTGACAGCAGCTTCATATATCTCATATTTACCATGTCTTTTTTTTTTTTTTTTTTTTTGACAAAGTCTTGCTCTGTCGTCCAGGCTAGAGTGCAGTGGTGTGATCTCCACTCACTGCAACCTCCACCTCCCGGCTTCAAGTGGTTCTTGTGCCTCAGCCTCCTGAGGAGCTGGGACTACAGGCGCACACCATGACGCCTGGCTAATTTTTGTATTTTCAGTAGCAACGGTGTTTCACCATGTTGGCCATGCTGGTCTTGAACTCCTGACCTCAGGTGATCCACCTGCCTCCGTCTCCCAAAGTGCTGGGATTACAGGTGCGAGCCACCCTGCCCAGCCCACCATGTCTTGATTGCATTATTTTCTCTTATGCTTAATTTATTCTCATGCTGTTTTGTTCATCATGGCTCCTAAGTGTACAAAATTCCTGGATAATGTTGCCAGTAAGAGGCCGTGTGGAGTGACTGTGTAGTAGGCTATACCATCTAGGTTTGTGTATGTACGCTCCATGAAGTGGGCACCGTGGGCACAATAATGAAATTACCTAATAACCACATTTCTCAGAATGAGTTGTCCATCATTATGTGATGTATAACATAAGCCAACACATTAAAAACTAACCACTGAAGTGGTCCCTGAGTTCCCTCCCTGCAGCCATCCTGTGCCGGGGAGAAATCTGGCTGGATCTAGAGAAAGGTGGCAGGCTCTTACCTGGCTCTGGGGCCTCCTTGCTTATGTGGTCAGCTTCCATGGACCCAATGCCCCCACTAAACATGATGGGCTTGATCCACTCACGCCGCTGGCCGTCTGGGAGCTGGAGGCCCAAAGAGCGGGCGAAGCCTGGAGGGTGAACATCAGAGGGACGTGTCACTCAGTTCCCTCAGTGCTCGCCCAATAGCACAGCCCCTGGGTAGCACACCCCACCCACAAGTCCCTCTGGGTGTTTGTCATCCCTCCACACCCCCAGTCTCACCAGCCAGCACTGGTTCCCCAAACTTGTTGCCATAGTCAGAAGCTCCATTACTGGCTTCAATGGCAACCTCCAGGGGCCGGGCAAAGTTCCCAGGATACTGGAAGCTTGGATCCTCCCAGGGCAGATTGTAACCTGGAAGGGAAGGAAAGAGAACTGGATGAACTGAATGAACTGTGAAGACAGAGGCCGGAGCAGCCTGCATCCTTCAAGAAGGGTCAAGACCACCAAGGACCAACTGCATGGCTGCCATGTTCCACTTCAGGAAGTCCTGTTTTAGGAAGCCGTAGAGCCTGCAGTGAGGCACTGGTCTCTCCACCACCCACACCAGCCTTCCCTCTGACTCTCACGATCAGTTTCACAGGCTTTCTTTTTTTTGAGATCGAGTCTCAGTCTGTCGCCCAGGCTAGAGTGCAGTGGTGCAAACTTGGCTCACTGCAAGCTCCGCCTCCTGGGTTCACGCCATTCTCTCGCCTCCGCCTCCCAAGTAGCTGGGACTACAGGCACCCATCACCACACCCAGCTAATTTTTTTGTATTTTTAGTAGAGATGGGATTTCACCGTGTTAGCCAGGATGGTTTCAATCTCCTGACCTTGTGATCTGCCCACCTCAGCCTCCCAAAGTGCTGGGATTACAGACATGAGCCACCACGCCCAGCCGAGTTTCTCAGGCTTTCTAAGAAACCAGATTTGAGGGGCAGGTGGTGATCATAAGACCAATCCAGTTTCATGTTTTCTGGCTGAATGAAGGCTAGTTTCTAAAGAAAATCGTGGACCTGCAAAGTCAGTCTGGCCACCTCATCTCCCCAGGTCTACACTTAATGACCATAGGTAGTGAAAGGCCAGCTATCTTAGAGCCCTCCCTCCCAAGAAAAGGCACCCAGGATGACCCTATGACCTAAGAGATAAAAGTTTGGTGCCTGCCAGGACAAGGAATCTGGAAGGGAAGGTGGAAGGAGAGGAAGGAGATGGAACCTGGAATATGCAGATTTCCAAAGCAATAGCCGGCAGTGCCAGCCACCACATGGGCCCCACGGCCTGTGCACTGGACATCTCGAATCCGGCCCCCTGTGCCAGTGGTCGCACCACTAAAGGGGGATACTCCTGCAAAGAGAGAGTGGGGAGAGGTCTGGGTGCCTCAGAGACAAATCCCATCTCTGACCACCCCCACTGAAATTAAGGATAACCAGCTTCCCTGATAATTTTCCCCAAGCCCAGCCCAGGCACCTGGGACCTTTGCCCTGCCCTATTCTGTGATCTCACCTACTTCTCCAGGGAGCCCAGCTCACCTGTGGGAAAGTTGTGAGTCTCTGCTGTGAAGACAACATGTCTCAGACCTTGCTGTTGCCGGAAACGGCTTGGCCGTGTGGGGTCCTCAGGCCGTAGGAATCGGACTTCCTTTCCCTGGATTGCACTGTGGACATATTCGTCCTGGACCCTGCTTCCTTTCTGGGAGCTACACTAACCCACTAACCCAATCAGGGCCTGGGGCCTCCCCTCCCCGGGTCCTGATGCCACCCCAGTCTAGGGCACAACCCACCTGCTGTTATCACAGAATTTGAGGACGTTGTTGGGGTTTGAGGATTCCTGGGTGCTCATGATAGACTCAAACAGTGAGTGCTCCAGCTTCTGCCCATCCACGTGGAGCTGGCCCTTGAAGAACCAGTGTCGGCTGTGCTCGCTGAGGGGGCGATGCAGGGAGGGGAAGGCAGGTGGAAACGGGGTCATTTCTTAATACCCTGTCTTCTCACCAGCATTTAACAGCAGAGTTACAGCCAAATTCATACTTAGATAATAGATCAAAATATATTCCAAAAAGTCATAATCTTCAAGTATTCTGTCATTTTGGATTATCCAGAGCCAAAGTGAAGATAAAACCAAAATTTGAATATAGACTCCTTGATGGATGAGGGGAGCCCAGGCCCTCAGAGACTCAGGGAGGCCCCTAAGCCAAGGGAGAGCCACGAAGGCGAGTCCCTGTGGTCTCTCCCAATATCCAAGGGCTCAGGTATCAGCACAATCCCATTCCTCCCCACCTATTGGACTGAGCCAAGTCAAAGGCCTCCACAGTGCTCGGGTTCCGCTGTAGCTCCTGGAAGCGCTTGGTGTAGAAGTCTAGGTCCCAAGAGTCTAAAGCCAGACCTAGGAGACAAATCCAGGAAGAGGTGACTATGGAACTCAGGCAGCCACATTCCAGATCTCAGCACCCCTACTGGCCTGTCCCGGGCCCTACACCTCCCTCCCCAGCTACTCACCAAGCTCCTGGTTGGCCTTCTCCAGCGCAAGCCGGCCCTCGCCCAGTATATTGATAGGGCCATTGAGGGGTTCCAGGATGCTCTCAGGGGAGAAACTCTGGATGGGATGGGGGAAGTGCTGCTCTGTCATCCGGTCGTGCAGGGTAGCCAGAGCGATGGCTTCCACCTCAGCCGACGGAGGGTGGGCAAACTAGGGGTGCAGACACACAGAGAGCAAGGGGTGAAGAGTTTAAGAATGGAGAGAAATGGTCCACCTTCCTACCCTCTTAGTCATGCAAGGCCAGCCCACTGCCACCCCATATGGCACTTTTTCTCAGATTATAAAGACGCCCTTTCCCGGTATGAATCCACGCCAGGATGCACAGATTAAGGGAAGCATAGGCTGGATTTCTGCCTCATTTACGCCTTAACCAGGTACCCTGAGGCAGTGAACAACCTGTACAACCATATAGAGCAGGCCTAAAGCCAGGAGCACCTGTCCCTGCTTCTCTCTAGAGTTTAGGATCTAATCTTCTATCTCTGGCCCATCTCCTCCTCCTGATTCCCCACCACCTCACCGAGAGCCGGTAGCGCCGGGTGGTCTCCACACGATCCACAGGCCCCAGCCCAGCGGCGTGGCACACTGACACGATGTTGGTAGATGTTGGAGTGGAGAAGTTCAGCCTGAGCAATGGGCCTGATGGTTAGGACTGGAGAACCCCTGGCAGGCCTCAGATGAGAGGGTGGATCCTGCCCACTGCTGTCTGGACAACCTCCCACCGCTTTCCCCTCACCATTGGCTTTCAGCCTCAGACTGGGCAACAAGAAACCTGCTTTCAAAGTTCACTCAAACCAAACCATAACTATCCTCTAGCATCAAACCTTTTTTTTTTTTTTTTTTTTTTTTTTTTTTTTTTTTTTGAGACAGAGTTTCGCTCTGTCGCCCAGGCTGGAGTGCAGTGGCGCATATCTTGGCTCACTGCAACCTCTGCTTCCCGGGTTCAAGCAATTCTCCTGCCTCAGCCTCCTGAGTAGCTGCGACTGCAGGTGCATGCCACCAGGCCCGGCTAATTTTTCGTATTTTTAGTAGAGACGGGGCTTCACTGCGTTAGCCAGGACGGTCTCGATCTCCTGATCTCGTGATCCGCCTGCCTCGGCCTCCCAAAGCGCTGGGATTGCAGGCGTGAGCCACCGCACCTGGCCAAAACTGTTTGATTTTAACTTGGAATCCAATTTATTTTGCTTTGAGAACATGTTTTGGAGCAGGGTGGTCTTTGGAGGGATCTACCCAAATGGGGAAAGCACATGCATGGTTTCCTAGGCAGGAAGTAGCAAAGAGCAAAGGAAAAACAAATCTCCCAAGGATCACAAGAGAAAGCGGAGGAAAGCAGGAGAAAGGGGTGGGCAGGATGAGATACTTACCTGGGCCCGACCTCCAGCAGCAGGTCACTGGAGCCAGAAAGGAGCCAGGACTCCTGAGCAACATCATCCAGCAATAACGGGCAACCAAACAGCCACATCAGCTTCTTCATCTCCTCAGCACTGGGGAGGGCCTCAGCTGCAGGGAGACAGGGCAAGGACACCTTGAGACACTGCCCCCAGCACCGAGGCATGTCCCCCAAGAATCCAATGCCTGGGCCCGACCTGTCCAGTTCACATTGTAGCACAGTTCAGTCTCGACGGCCTGCAGCTGTGGCAGTTTCCCTTGCAGTTTCCTTCGAGTGTGTCCAGAGGCTGCCCCCTCATGGCCAGAGGGACGAACATAGAAGTGAAGGACTGGGGACATCTCTGCAGGTGTCCTTTGCTGGAGAGATGTGTCCTTTGCTGGAGAGATGAATTAGGTGCCTAAAAAATAACATTAACTGAGCCGGGCGGGGTGGCTCACACCTGTAATCCCAGCACTTTGAGAGGTTGAGGAGGGTGGATTGCCTGAGGTCAGGAGTTCGAGACCAGCCCAGTCAACATAGTGAAACCCTGTCTCTACTAAAAATACAAAATTAGCTGGGTGTGGCGGCAGGCGCCTGTAATCCCAGCTACTAGGGAGGCTGAGGTTGCAGTGAGCTTAGATTGCACCACTGCACTCCAGTCTGGGCAACAAGAGCAAAACTCCCTCTCAACAAATAAACAAATAAATAAAAATAAGATAAATAAAAAAACATTAACCATGGCCTATTTGTTCAACTGATTTCAGATTTCAAGGAAAGTTGAGGTGTTAGGGATAGGGTAGGGGAAAGTGATAGGGACATTTAGTGAAACAAGGTAACCTGAAAAACGTAACCTTGGAGATTTTAAGGAATCTTGCAAAATGTGGTCTTTATTAATGTGGTAGGGAGGTGACAGGTGCATGCTTGACACATGTTCCCAGAGTACATGCACTTTGCTGGGTCCCAGGCAAGGTCTTAGGAACACCGCTGTGAATCAAGACAGAAACTATGTCTGCTCTCACAGGGTTTATATTTTATTGGGGGAGAAAGGCCAAGTACCCAGACATTTCCAGTCCCATGTAGTGAAGGTCAGGGGACTGTGAACACCAATCCTGCACTTTAAGTGTCAGGAAAAATTTCCGGAGAGAAATAGCATCAGCCATGGATGTAATGTTTGTGTATCTCCCTCTCCCAATTCATATATTGAAACCCTAATCCTGGAGAACGATCCCACTAACCTGACCACCGCTGGCCTTCGCAGGACACCATGAACCACACGGTCCAAACCTTCTTCTCTCCTGTCAACAGCGGCCAGCCTCCCAACTATGAGATGCTCAAGGAAGAGCATGAGGTGGCTATGCTGGGGGCGCCCCACAACCCTGCTCCCCCGACGTCCACCGTGATCCACATCCGCAGCAAAACCTCCGTGCCCGACCATGTCGTCTGGTCCCTGTTCAACACCCTCTTCATGAACCCCTGCTGCCTGGGCTTCATAGCGTTCGCCTACTCCGTGAAGTCTAGGGACAGGAAGATGGTTGGCGACCTGACTGGGGCCCAGGCCTATGCCTCCACCGCCAAGTGCCTGAACATCTGGGCCCTGATTTTGGGCATCCTCATGACCATTCTGCTCATTGTCGTCCCAGTATTGATCTTGCAAGCCCATCAATAGTTCAGGAGACATCATTCAGGCCAGGAGCTCTGCCCATAACCTGTGTCCCACGTGCTCCACCTTCCATTCCTCGCCCTGCCCCCAGAGCCGAGTCCTGTATCAGCCCTTTATCCTCACACACTTTTCTACAATGGCATTCAATAAAGTGTACATGTTTCTGGTTAAAAAAAAAAAAAAGGAAACCCTAATCCTCAATGTTATGGTATTTGGAGGTGGGGCCTCTGGGAGGTAATTAGGTCATGAAAGTGGAACTCCCATGAATGAGCTACTAATCTCACCAAACCTCTTATAACCTGCCCTTATAAGAAGAGGACAGATTGGGCTGGGCACAGTGGCCCACATCTGTAATCTTAGCCCTTTGGAGGCTGAGGTGGGAGGATTGAGCACAGGCGTTTGAGAGCAACCTGGGCAACGTGGCAAAAACCCCATCTCTCTCAAAAAAGATACAAAAATCAGCTGGATGTGCTGGCATGTGCCTGTAGTCCCAGCAACTGGGGAGGCTGAGGTGGGAAGATCACTTGAGCCCGAGGAGGCGGAGGCTGCATTCAGCCGTGATCGAGCCACTGCACTCCAGCCTGGGCAACACGGTGAGAACTTGAGATCAGGAGTTTGAGACCAGCCTGACCAACATGGTGAAACCTCATCTCTACTCAAAAAAATACAAAATTAGCTGGGCATGGTGGTGCATGCCTGTAATCACAGCTACTTGGGAGGCTGAGGCAGGAGAATCACTTGAACCTGGGAGGCAGAAGTTGCAGTGAGCTGAGATCGAGCCATTGCACTCCAGCCTGGGCAACAAGAGCGAAACTCCATCTCAAAACAAACAAAAAAAAAGGATCTCTGATCACAAAGCTTTTGTTTAATAATTTATTGGTTGATGATATCATGTCATAATTTATTTATTTACTTATTTTCTTTTTTTTTTTTTTTTTTGAGACGGAGTCTCGCTCTGTCGCCCAGGCTGGAGTGCAGTGGCCGGATCTCAGCTCACTGCAAGCTCCGCCTCACAGGTTCACGCCATTCTCCTGCCTCAGCCTCCCGAGTAGCTGGGACTACAGGCGTCCGCCACATCGCCTGGCTAGTTTTTTGTATTTTTTAGTAGAGACGGGGTTTCACCGTGTTAGCCGGGATGGTCTCGATCTCCCGACCTCGTGATCCACCCGTCTCGGCCTCCCAAAGTGCTGGGATTACAGGCTTGAGCCACCGCGCCCGGCCTACTTATTTTCTTTTTCTTTTTTTTTGAGATGTATTCACTCTGTCACCCAGGTTGGAGTGCAGTGGCACAATCTTGGCTCTCTGCAACTTCTGCCTCCTGGGTTCAAGCAATTCTCCTGACTCAGTCTCCTGAGTAGCTGCGATTACAGGCATGTGCCACCACGCCCAACTAATTTTTGTATTATTAGTAGAGACAGGGTTTCCCCATGTTCGCCAGGCTGGTCTCCAACTCCTGACCTCAAGTGATCTGCCCACCTCGGACTCCCAATGTGTTGGGATCACAGGCATGTGCCACCATTCCGGCCCATAAATTACTTAAAAAAAAAAAAGAATTGCTTAAGCAGGGCCGTGCATGGTGGCTCACATCTGTAATCCTCGTACTTTAGGAGGCCAAGACAGGCAGATCACTTGAGGTCAGGAGTTCAAGACCAACCTGGCCGACATGGCGAAACCCTGTCTCTATTAAAGATACAAAAAATTAGCCAGGTGTGGTGGCGGGCGCCTGTAGTCCCAGCTACTCAGGAGGCTGAGGCAGGAGAATCGCTTGAACCTGGGAGGCAGAGGTTGCAGTGAGCCAAGATTGAGCCATTGCACTCCAGCCTGGGTGACAGAGCAAGACTGTGACTCAGACAAACAAACAAACAAACAAAAAAACGAATTGCTTAAGCAGATCCTGAATTCCAGCAGAACAGCTGACTCCACCCAGCTCAAAGACTCCCACAGAAGCCAGGAGCAGTGGCTCACGCCTATAATCCCAACGCCTGTAATCCCAGCACTTTGGGAGGCCAAAGCAGCAGACTGCTTGAGCCCAGGAGTTTGAGACCAGCCCTGGGCAACATGGTAAGACCCTGTCTTCATTAAAAAAATTAAAAATTAGCTGGACATGGTGGCGTGTACCTGTGGTCCCAGCTACTCAAGAGGCTGAGGCAAGAGGATCACTTGAGCCCATGAGTTTGAGGCTGCAGTGAGCTGAGATCCGGCCACTGCATTCCATCCTGGGTGACACAGCAAGACCCCGTCTTTCTTTATCTTTCTGTTTTTTTTTTTTTTTTTTTAGATGGAGTCTCGCTCTGTCGCAAGGCTGGAGTGCAGTGACACCATCTCGGCTCACTGCAACCTCTGCCTCCCGGGTTCAAGCGATTCTCCTGTCTCAGCCTCCCGAGTAGCTGAGACTACAGGCGTGCACCACCACGCCCCGCTAATTTTTATATTTTTAGTAGAGATGGGGTTTCACCATGTTGGCCAGGATGGTCTCGATCTCTTGACCTCGTGATCCGCCCGCCTCGGCCTCCCAAAGTGCTAGCATGATTATAGGCGTGAGCCACCGCACCAGGCAGACCTCATCTTTCAAAAAAAAAAGAAAAAAGAAAAAGACTCCCACAGTGGAACCAAGTGAGCATGAGAATCAGTTTCTTCATCTTCCTGTTTCATGACCTCATCCTGCACTCTTCAATCAAGTGTGATTTTCACACTTCAGCCCACTCCTACTCCAAACCCTTAAAAACCTTAGCCCCAAAGAACTCTGGGAGATGGATTTGAGGTCTCCTCCTGTCTCCCTTGCAGCAGCCCTATGATTAAACCTCTTTCTCTGCTGCAACCTGGTGTCTTGGTGTATTTACCTCCAGTGTGCATCAGGCAACAGAACTATTACAGTTAATACTTTTAGCCTAACATTCAAAGGCCCTCCCCATCTATCCCAAACTACCTATCTAATTTCTGGTCCCATTGCCTCTCAGCGGGACCCTGGCTTTACTCAACAAACTCTGCTGTTCCCCTAGTCTTGACATCTCAGTAAACAATACCATCATCCAATTTGTTGCTCAAGACAAAAACACAGAAGTCATGCTGAATTTTCTTTCCCTCAGACTCTCTAAATCCAATCCACCAGGAAATCTATTTCCAATCATGTCTCAAATCTCTCATCTCTTCATCTCTACTACCTCACTCTAGTTCAAGTAAGACACCATCATCACTCACCTGGACCAATGCATTAGCCTCCTGATCACTGCATAATCACAATTCATTTGTCACACATCAGCATAAAGTGAATTATGGCTTCCCATTACACATGGTATAAATTCCACCTCAGCATCCTAGTTTACCAAGTGTGGCCAGTCTCCGGCCTACCTCTCCAACCCTATCTCACACCATTCTCTTTTTCACCCACAGTGCACCAACCACATTAGCTTCTTTTCTATTTCTCTAATTTGCCAAGCTCAGACCTGGAAGGCATTTTTTTCACCCTGACATATGCATGGCTAGCTCCTTCTTGTTATTTAGATTTCTGGTGATTCGCCTTCGTGGAAAAGGCTTCACTAGCCACTAAGTAGTTACTATCAGATGGCCCTATTTTTATTTCCTATATAGCGCTTATCACTATGGGATGTTTTTACTTTTCGCTCTATATTCCCCACTAGAAAAAAATCTCTACGTGGGCATGGGATGTTGCTGCTTCGTTTCCATTGAATTACCAAGGCTTAGAACAATACCAGGGCTTGAAACGCAAAAAAAATTCTAACACTTGTGGACTGACTGAATGAACTCTTGATTCTCATCACTCTTCAGCCCCTCCCCCACTTTCAGGACAGTCTTCCTGAAGGCATTTGGTTTATCAAGCCACTTGATTTCCGTCTATCATTCCTAATAAAATGTTAAGTTTCAAGAGCTCAGAGACAGGGTTTGCGTGCATGAGCGCTGTATCCCAGTAGGCGGCCGGCAGACTTTCTGTTAGTTGAATCCATGAATGGGACAATGGGGCTAAGTTTACATGGGGGTCGGCCATGCCTGGGGTCTGCGGAACGCACGCAAGATAGGATGAATGGACGCCTCCACTAAAGCAAATGCGCGGGCACCAAGTAGACACAGCTCGGCTTGGGGGGATACTGAAGGGGCCAGACCAGGCTTGGGCTAGATGACAAAACGCTGCACCTGGAGGAGGTTCCAGGTCCGTACGCGGTAACTATACTCACGTGGAAGACGCACTCGCGGCCACAGAGCACCTCGAATCGTCGCGCGCGCTTGTTACGTCATCCACGTGCGCCGCGGATAGAGACTGGACCTGCCTGCGCCGGGGCTACTACGCCCCGCCCACTTTTCCCAGCCCGCACTCAAAATTCTAGGTTCTTGGAGGGGAGAGGTTTATCCCCACGTGGTTTCTCGCACAAATCTGTCTTGAATTGACGTTTGTGAAAATACATTCTGTTCCCCATCCACGCGGGGACAGTTAAGTAATGACATCAGTTATTTAAGGCTATAACGCAAGCATGTGAAAGGTGTACTTTGGAGGCATTACGAGGAAGCGCTTCTCTGCTTGGCAAGATCAAAGTGACTGAAAGATGCTTAGAAGTCATCCACCAAGCGGGCTGTGTTTGAGTTCCTGAGCTCTCCCACCCCATCCATGTGAAGGCCTGCGGGATGCCGGACAGGATGTCACTTAGAAGGGAGACGGAGGCTGGACGCGGTGGCTCCCGCCTGTAATCCGAGCACTTAGGGAGCCCGAGGCGGGCGGATCGCTTGAGCCCAGGGGTTCGAGACCAGTCTGGGCAACAATGCGAAACCCTGTCTCTAATGAAAAACACAAAAATTAGCCGGGTGTGGCGGTGCACGCCTGTGATCCCAGCCACTCGGTGGGCTGAGGTGGGAGGATCGCTTGAGCCCGGGAGGTCGAAGCTGTAGTGAACCGAGATGGCGCCGCTGCACTCCAGCCCGGGCGATAGAGTGAGACCCCGTTTCAAAAAAATCAGATAGGGCCAGGGGCGGTGGCTCACGCCTGTAATCCAGGCACTTTGGGAGGCTGAGGCGGGTGAATCACTGAAGTCAGGAGTTTGAGACCAGCCTGGCCACATGGGGAAACCCCGTCTCTACTAAAAAAAAAAAAAAAAAAAAAAAAAAAAAAAAAATTAGCCGGGCGTGGTGGCAGGTGCCTGTAATCCTAGCTACTCAAGAGGCTGAGGCCGGAGAATCGATTTAACCTGGGAGGCGGGGGTTGCAGTGAGCCGAGATCGCGCCACTGCACTCCAGCCTGGGCGACAGAGCCAGGCTTCGTCTTAAAAAAAAAAAAAAAAAGAGAAAAGAGACAGGGGTATCGGGAGTTGGGATGGTGCACCGAGGCGCCTCGCAGTCTCCAGGGTGCGAGGTGCTAAGCAGCGAGAAGGAGCTGGAGGTGGCGACGAGACCCGCCCACCGGTGACGTCACCGAGGGCCCCCCCCCCCAACGAGCATCCGCACCTCCCGGAGGCGGAGCTCCGGCGCATCATGGCGGTTGGCGGGGCTCAGGTCTCTTCCTCTGTGAGTGCTGCTATTCGTCCCTTGTTCCTTTTTTCTTGTTTGTCACAGATATTCTTTTTCTTCCTATTTCCTCTGCCTTGTCTCTGTGGGCTCGCTGGCCGCGTCCGGACCATGGGTGAGGGGGTTGTGAGTCGGTCGGCTCCTACCTCTTACTGGTTCTGCGAATGTTTATTCCCTCATGCACGCGGCGCCCACTGTGAGCCTTAAACTGGCCTCCGTGCACTCTCTAGGGTTTAAGCCCGGTGGGAAACCAGGAGCAGGTTAATGGGGTAACTGTGGGGCTGTGGGTTCCTGGAGAAGACCCTTGACGGAGCTGTAGGGGAAAAGGGCAATCATAATAAGAAAAAGCGTCTGAGACCCGAAGTGCGTGTGGAAGGCAAAAAGCGCCAAAAGGGGCCGGGTGTAGTGGCACACGCCTATAATCCCGGCACTTTGGGAGGCCGAGGCGGGCGAATCACTTGAGGTCAGGAGTTGGCGACCAGCCTGACCAACATGGTGAAACCCCATCTCTACTAAAAATACAAAAAATAGCCGGGCGTGGTGGCGCGCACCTGTAATCCCAGCTACTTAGAAGGCTGAGGCAGGAGAATCGCTTGAGCCTGGGAGACGGAGGTTACAGTGAGCTGAGATTGTGCCACTGCACTCCAGCCTGGGCAACAGAGCGAGACTCCGACAAAAAAAAAAAAAAAAAAAAAGCGCCGGAAGGGGTTTCAGGACGGAAGCAGATACATGTTCAAAGGCAGGAGGATAGAGCAGGTGTCTGAAAAACTCAAAAGTTCAATTGAATGGTGGTGGAGGGGTCAGAACTGACAGTGTTCTACCTCTTGCTGAGCAACGACTTTAACATGAAGGTTGGGTGTGGTGGCACACGCCTGTAATCCCAGCTGTAATCCCAGCTGCTGGGGAAGCTGAGGCTGGAGAATCGCTTGACCCTGGGAAGTGGAGGTTGCAGTGAGCCGAGATCGCGCCACTGCACTCTAGCCTGGACGGCAGAGCCAGACTCCATCTCAAATAAATAAATAAATAAATAAAAAGATGTTAAGAAAATACAATCTAAAGGATTGGGTTTGGGTTTTTTTTTTTTTTTTTTTTTTTTTTGAGAGACGGAGTCTAGCTTTGTCACCAGGCTGGAGTGCAATGAGGCGATCTCGGCTCACTGCAACCTCTGCCTCCCAGGTTCAAGCGATTCTCCTGCCTCAGCCTCCCAGCTGGGATTACAGGCATATAGACACGTGCCGCCATGCTCAGCTAATTTTTATTATTATTTTTTTTTAGTAGAGACGGGGTTTCACCATGTTAGCCAGGATGGTCTTGATCTCCTGACCTCGTGATCTGCCCGCCTCGGCCTCCCAAAATGCTAGGATTACAGGTGTGAGCTACCGCACCTAGCCAGGACTGGGACTTATGTAGGGAAAGGAAGGAGTTAAGGAGGACACTTAGGTTTCAGGATAGAAGAACTATTTGGTTAAGGGTACTGTTTGCTAAGTGAGTGAACATAACACCAGAAGAGTTCTAGATAAGGAGAGGGTTTTGTGAAAGGTTCAGTATTGGGCATGTGTGCTGCCTGTGGGTTGGCCATGGAGAGTCTGGCAGATGGATAAGACTAAAGCTCAGGAATGAGTTCTCAGCTAAAGTAGACATGCAGGAACAATCATCATCTGGCCATGGCTGTTAAACCCATGCAGTGGTTGAGATAATTGTGGGAAAGCATATTGTGTTCTTAAACTTCAGCCTGTATTAATCTGGGTCTTCCTCCCTCTTTTTTTTTTTTTTTTTTTTTTTTTTGAGACAAGGTCTTAACTCTGTCACCCAGGCTAGAGTGCAGTGGCACCATCACTGCTCACTGCAGCCTCAACCTCCCTGGGCTCAAGCAATCCTCCCACCTCAGCCTCCCAAGTAGCTGGGACTACTGGCTGTGCTACCACGCCCAGCTAACCCGGCTAATTTTGAATTGTTTTAGAGTTTCACCATGTTGCCCAGGCTGGTCTCAACCTTGCCAGGCTCAGGTGATCCTCTCACCTCAGCCTCCTGAGTAGCTGGGACTACAGGCACGAGCCAGCATGCCCAGCTAATTTTTCTGTTTTTTGTAGAGACGGGTCTTTGCCTTGTTGCCCAGGTTAGTGGTGAACTCCTGGGCTCAAGCGATCTACCTTGGCCCCGCAAAGTGCTGGGATTACAGGCGAGAGCCACCACATCCAGTCTGCTCCATTTTTACTCAGTAGATGAAAACATGAATTTACCTTTTTAACAAAACTTAGGTAATTTCACCTTATGGCCATGAGATCACTTTGAGAGACAATAGTATTCAGTGCACCAAGCAAAGGATAGGCCATCCAAGAAACGGAACTACGAAAGAATACTGGGAGAGGAAGACAAAAAGCGTGAGAGTCGGAACTTTGATGATGCTGGTGAGGCAACTCTGAATGGTGATTTGGTCTAGTTTCTACAACTCTGACCTTGAATGAGTGTTTGGCTGAGGTGGGCTGAAGGTCAGTTGTAGGACTGTCCATAAGGATGTTGAAGACATCTAAAACTTGAAGCCTTGGTTTTTTTCCTTTTAACTTTTATTTTAGATTCGGGGGACATGCGCAGGTTTATGATGTAGGTAGCCTCATGTCACGGGGGTTTGGTATAGAGATTATTTCGTCACCCCATACTAAGCATAGTACTTGATGGGTATTTTTTCCGATCTGTCTCTTCCCACCCTCAAGTAGGCCCCAGTGTCTGTTATTTCCCTCTTTGTGTTCATGTGTTCTTGTTATTTAGCTCCCAGTTATAAGTGGGAACAAACATGCAGTATTTGCTTTTGTGTTCTTGGGTTAGTTTGCTAAGGATGATGGTCTCCAACTGTATCCATGTTGTAGCAGAGGACATGATCTCATTCTTTTTTATGGCTGCATAGTATTCCATGGTATATATGTACCACATTTTCTTTATCCAGTCTACTGTTGATGGGCATTTAGGTTAAGACTGGCTTTTCTAGCTCTTTTCAAGCTCCTTAAGATTAGAAGAATGTGAAGGGCAGGGCCGGGCGCGGTGGCTCACGTGTGTAATCCTAGCACTTTGGGAGGCTGAGGCGGGCAGATCACTTGAGTTCAGGAGTTCGAAACCAGCCTGGCCAACATGGTGAAACTTCGTCTCTACTAAAAATATAAAACATTAGCTGGGCATGGTGGTGGACGCCTGTAATCCCAGCCACCTGGGAGGCTGAGACAGGAGAATCACTTGAACCCGGGAGGCGGAGATTGCAGTGAGCCGAGATCGCGCCACAGCACTCCAACCTGGGCGACAGACCAAGACTCCATCTCAAAAAAAAAAAAAAGAAAGAATGTGAAAGATTGACCAGGATGTTAGTATATGAACCTTGGAGGACCAGGGAAGGAGCTGTAATGGCTTAGAAGTAGCATTAAGGGAGAAGGATAAAGGACCTACTGCCAAGTGTGTTAAAGCTGCCTGGCACTGGGAGGAGGCCAAACTGGTCCTTTTTCCTAAAGTTATCTACATATAATGGCAACTATGTGTCCAGAATCTGTGTCAGGTATACAAAGATAGTCTGTATCCTCCTCAGGAAGCCCACACCTTTGCTGAAAAGACAACAGGAAACAAATCAAGTGAGGTTGTATCTTGCATATATTTAGCTTGTGGGAAATGCATATATTTGAATAAAAAAATGATTAAAAATTATACTCTGCCTATATCCTTTTTATGTACTGTCCACTATTAGGCACTTATACATAGTATGGCACTATGTCCTATTCATTTTTGGTTTTGGTTTTTTTGAGACAGTGTCTCACTTTGTCACCCAGGCCAGACTGCAGTGGCGCCATCCGGGTTCACTGAAGTTTCAACCGCTCCAGGCTCAGGTGATCCTCGCACCTCAGCCTCCCGAGTAGCTGGAAACACAGGTGTGTGCCACCACACCTGGCTTTTTGTATTTTTGTAGAGATGTGATTTCGCCATGTTGTCCAGGCTGTTCTTGAACTCCTGGACTCGAGCAATCCACCCGCCTTAACCTCCCAACGTGCTGGGATTACAAGCAGGAGCCACTGCACCTAGCCTGTCCTCTTCTTTATGAACAATTTAAAGGATTGTTCAACAATGTTTTTGTCCATTCTCGCTTTTCAACATACTGACTTTAGAACCAGATTCCATGTAAGATGGGATGAGTACAAGTTTATTAGAGAAAGGGGCAAGACCAAAACTGGATGGCCAGCTATCTATGGTATGGCTGGACTAAGACTTTTAAGGTTTCTTCAAGTTCTAAACTCCTTTACTTTTGATCTTCATTTCATGTGCCCTCTGGATATACTTTTCTTTTTCTTTTTGAGACGGAGTTTCGCTCTTGTTGCCCAGGCTGGAGTGCAATGGCTCAATCTTGGCTCACCACAACCTCTGCTTCCCAGGTTCAAGCAATTCTCCTGTCCCAGCCTCCCAAGTAGCTGGGATTACAGGTGTGCACCACCACCCCTGGCTAATTTTGTGTTTTTAGTAGAGACAGGGTTTCACCGTGTTGGTCAGGCTGGTCTTGAACTCCCAACCTCAGGTGATCTGCCTGCCTCAGCCTCCCAAAGTGCTGGGATTACAGGCGTGAGCCACTGCACCCGGCCTGGATATTTTTTTCTAGTCCTTTATTCTTCCCAAGTTTCCTTGGTGGGCCAGATAGTCAAGAGGATTTAACTAAATTCACTTTCCTCAGGAACAAGCCTGGCTTGAGGATGCTCAGGTCTTCATCCAAAAGACCCTGTGTCCAGCTGTCAAGCAGCCTCATGTCCAGTTGACTCCATTGGTAATTGATTGTGTGAAGACTGTCTGGTTGTCCCAGGGAAGGAATCAAGGTTCTACGCTGCCCCTCAGCTATAGGTAAGGACAGGTGGCGGTTGTGGGGGCTGGGCAGGGGCGGGTACTGAATTCATGATTGAAAATTAAGGTTCTATAGTTAGAAAAAGGGCAAGTGAGAGAGAGCAGAGGACAAGGTAGTCTAAACATACCGCTTCTGCAGAGCTTTTCTGTTCTAACACTATCAAGCTTTCCTTTTCCTAAAGTTCTCCCGAATTGGCTTAAGATTAAAGAAAAGGAGAAGAAGAGGCGAAGAGAGAGGAAAATTTAGAAAAAGAACTCTCAAAGTGGGGAAAGAGGCTAGCATTATCTTTATTTTGTGTATTAGGAAACAAAGATACAGAGAGCTGTTTGACATTACCAAGTGCAGATCATTGTGTTTAAGATGTGAGTTTTAGGGCTTCCGAGGGGGTGTGTGTGTGTGTGTGTGTGTGTGTGTATATATGTGTGTATATTTATGTATATATACGTATATCTACACATTACGTATATATACACATATGTATATATACGTAATGTGTAGATATACGTATATATACACATTTTTTTTCTACACTATCATTTCCAAAAGTGTTCTAGGCAATGTTAGTAAAGCACAATAAAAGGGGTTCATAGCTAAGTAAGTGTGAGGGAAATTGAATATGATAAAACTTCGCTGGGAGAGTCATAGGGTTTATTAACATATTAGAGGCTATGACAAGTCCTGCAAAAGAAGCCTATTTATTGCCTCATAGAAGTAATCACTATCGGCCAGGCACAGTGGCTCACACCTGTAATCCCAACACTTCGGGAGGCCGAGGCGGGTGGATCACCTGAGGTCAGCAGTTCGAGACCAGCCTGGCCAACATGGTGGAACACTGTCTGTACTAAAAAAACTAGGACCACAGGTGCATGCCACATTGGTCTTGAACCCCTAGGCTCAAGCAGTCCTCCTACTGTGGTCTCCCAGGGTATTATAGGCATGAGCCACTGTGCCTGGCTTGCTTTTTTTTTTTTTTTTTTTTTTTTTTTTAAGACGGAGTCTCATTCTGTTGCCCAGGCCGGAGTGCAGTGGCACGATCTCGGCCCACTGCAACCTCTGCCTCCTGGGTTCCAGTGATTATCCTGCCTCTTGAGTAGCTAGAACTATGCGCCACCATACCAGCTAATTTTTGTTTGTTTGTTTGTTTGTTTTTCACTCTTCCAATCAGTTTTTATTAGCAGGTAAGAGATGATTTAGGATCCCAGGGTGGGGGTCACTGGGTACTAGGTCCCCCTTCTCCATCCTGGGAGAAGGACGGAGAACAGAGGAGAGGGAGGTGCAGCCAGTTCAGATCTTCCCAGGAAACGTGCCTTCAGCCCGTTGGTCGTCCCAGTCTATGACCCAGGATGTGGAGCAGAGGGACTGGTACACACACTGGTACCATTCGCACACAGAGATAGCGCCTCCTTTAGCGGTCATTGCCTTCTGACAGTGGTGGAAGTCCAAGTAGTTCTGCCAGCAGTTCCTGGTCTGGTTCTGGTTGGGGAAGCGGCTGTCAAAAGGGGCAGTCTTGTAGTTCTTGCTTTTGGTCTCAATGTCTTCTTCCGCCATGGTGCTGAATCCTAAAGGCACCCCAGATGCAACTTAATTTTTGTATTTTTTAGTAGAGACAGGGTTTCACCACATTGACCATGCTGGTCTCGAATTCCTGACCTCAGGTGATCCCCCATCTCGGTCTTCCAGAGTGCTGGGATTATAGGTGTGAACCATTGTACCGAGCCCCTATTTGCTTTTTGTGCTTAACATTATACTTCTTTTTTTGTTTGTGGTTGTTTGTTTGTTTTTTGTTTCTTGAGACGGAGTCTCACCCTGTCACCCAGGCTGGAGTGCAATGGCATCATCTCAGCTCACCGCAAGTTCCACTTCCCAGGTTCAAGTGATTCTTCTGTCTCAGCCTTCCAAGATGCTGGGATTACAGATGTCTGACATCACACCTGGCTAATTTTTGTATTTTTGCAGAGATGGGGTTTCACCATGTTGGCCAGGCTGGTCTCGAACTACTGACCTCAGGTGATCTGCCCACCTCAGCCTCCCAAAGTGCTGGGATTATAGGCATGAGCCACCGTGCCTGGCCGATAGTGTATATGCATATCTTGAGCCTGTGTTTACCTTGGTTAAAAATTATTTTTATTTATTTTTGCCTATTTGGTAGGTATTAAATGATATTTTTGTTTTGTTAATTCCAAAGTAATTTTTTTTTTTTGAGACGGAGTTTTGCTCTTGTGGCCCAGGCTGGAGTGCAGTGGCCCAGGCTGGAGTGCAGTGTCGCGATCTCTGCTCACTGCAACCTCTGCCTCCCAGATTCAAGCAATTCTCCTGCCTCACCCTTCCAAGTAGCTGGGATTACAGGCGCTTGCCACCATGCCTGGCTAATTTTGTATTTTTGGTAGAGATGGTGTTTCACCATGTTGGCCAGCCTGGTCTCAAACTCCTAACCTCAGGTGATCCTCCCTCCTCGGCCTCCCAGAGTGCTGGGATTACAGGCATGAGCCACTGTGCTTGGCCTAATTCCAAAGTAATTTCTGAGGGTGCTTGTACACGGGTTATGTTTTTTCCTTTTTATCATTTTATTTCACTGGACTGTTTTTCCTTTCTTTTCCTATAATTCTTGTCCACGTCTGTAACACTTAAGATTACTTTTTTTGACTGGGTGCAGTGGCTCACACCTGTAATTCTAGCGCTTTGGGAGACTGAGATGGGCAGATCACGAGGTCAGGAGTTTGAGACCAGCCTGGCCAGCATGGTGAAACCTCGTCTACTGAAAATACAAAAAATTAGCCAGGCATGGTGGTAGGTGCCTGTAATCCCAGCTTCTTGGGATGCTGAGGCAGGAGAATTGCTTGAACCCAGGAGATGGAGGTTGCAGTGAGCCGAGATCACGCCACTACACTCCAGCCTGGGCGACATAGCGAGACTCTGTCTCAAAAAAAAAAAAAAAAAAGAGACAGTTCTCTCTGGTTGCTTTTTCTTGGGACTTCAGATAAGTAGGAAAACACAGAGAAAGAACATGGACTTTTGAATGAGACACGCCTGGCTTTGCCACCCATGCCTCTGTGTACTAAGCCTCTGACTTTCTCCATTGATGATGTTTACAGAGTTTTGGGGAGAAGGACATTCAATATTGAGCCTGACCAGACTCAGTATAGTATAGTGTGCATGGCAGGGGCCAACATGTGTTAGTTTCTGTCTTTGCCCTGTGTCTTCTCCAAATCCATTAGGGAAAGAGACCAGATGCAGAAGGGGAGTGGCCTTCTAGAACAGCATTCTCTCTCCCTTTTTTTTTTTTTTTTGTTTTTGTGACAGAGTCTCGCTCTATCGCCCAGGCTGGAGTGCAGTGGCGCGATCTCCGCTCACTGCAAGCTCCGCCGCCTCCCAGGTTCACGCCATTCTCCTGCCTCAGCCTCCCTAGAAACTGAGACTACAGGCGCCCGCCACCACACCCAGCTAATTTTTTTGTATTTTAGTAGAGACGGGGTTTCACCATGTTCGCCAGGATGGTCTCGATCTCCTGACCTCATGACCTGCCCACCTCGGCCTCCCAAAGTGCTGGGATTACAGGCATGAGCCACCGCGCCTGGCCCATTCTCTCTGTTTAATACTCATTTGTGCATAATGTTCTTGAGTCCGACAGGGAGGATTAATTGTGATGTTTTATAACTCGATCCTTTTCATTTCCACTGAAAAAAAGTCATGGGGGCCGGGCACAGTGGCTCATGCCTGTAATCCCAGCACTTTGGGAGGCTGAGGCAGATGGATCACCTGAGGTCAGGAGTTCAAGACCAGCCTGGCCAACATGGTGAAACCCCGTCTGGAGAGGGTTCAAGATTTCGGTCTTGATTTCCCTCCAGCCTGGGCGAAAGGGTGAGACTCTGTCTCAAAAAAAAAAAAAAAAAAAAAAAAAAAAAAAAAATTCAGGGGAATGCAAGCGAGAATAATGGTATTATAGAAAGGTGAATTTATCACAAATTTGATAATTTAACTATTATTTGTATCACATCCAACACCTACATCTCAGCCTCATCTTCCCCCCTAGTCTCTAGTACTGTGCTATTCTAGACTAGAAAGGAACTTGGCTGGCGTCATTGTAGTTGGACCCTTAGATGCTTAAGCGGTCCCATTAAGTTCTCTCTGGAGCTAAGAGCTGAGATGCTTTCAAGAGAATTGCCTTTGTTATTTACAAAGTGTTCTCCCCACACATTCATTTCCTCAGGCCGCTCATGCATTCCTATTTCATTTCTCTGGGTCCTCTCCCTGGCACCATCTTGTTGAAGATATTGTTCAGCACAAAATTGGACTCAGATCCCATCCTTATTTTCTTTTTCCTTTTTTTTTTGAGACAGAGTCTCACTCTGTTGCCTAAGCTGGAGTGCAATGGCATGATCTTGGCTCACTGCAACCTCCATCTCCTGGGTTCAAGCAATTCTTCTGCCTCAGCATCCCAAGAAGCTGGGGTTACAGGTGCCCACCACCATGCCCAGCTAATTTTTTGTATTTTTAGTAGAGATGGGGTTTCACTATGTTGGCCAAGCTGGTCTCAAACTCCTGACCTCAGGTGATCCACCCGCCTCGGCCTCTCCAAGTGCTAGGATTACAGGTGCAAGCCACTGTGCCAACCTGCATCCTTATTTTCTTAGGCCTTTAGCCCCAGGTTTTACCCCTTTAATCAAACTCACCTCTTAGTCCATGTTCCCCTGCAACCTTTCCTTGGGCTCTTGAGGGTTTGTCAGGGTTGAGGGTTACCTACTAGGCTTGGACCTGTCTTTGCAGGACCTCTGTTCCCTTCACTCTACAGCTTCGTCTCAGTACAGGACCTCAAGACTCACCAGCATCTCCCATGCTGTAGCCATCTGTCCTGGAGCAGTACTGCATACCAGGCCTGGGCCCAAGAGGCTGGACCAAATGGGAACCCCCTGCCCCGAGAGCAGCTGTTGCTTTTAGGGACACTAACAGACCTACCAGGGGACTTGGAACAAGAGTGCAGGAACGGAAGCCTCTATGTGAGAGATAACACTGGCGTCCTGAGCTGTGAGGTGAGTGGAAGGTGGAGGTCACATGCCTCAGATCCTGACAAGAATGGTGTCCAAGGATCAAGACAATTAAGTCTCTGAGGGAACAGGCGGGGAGGTGGGTGGATAGGGTGCTAAGGTCCTGATTAACCCTTGCTCTTGGTCTTTTTTAGCTCATCGACCTGGACCTTTCTTGGTTGGGCCATCTTTTTCTGTTCCCCCATTGGAGTTACCTCCCTCCTGCCAGGTGGAATTCCTCAGGGGAGGGGCACTTGGAGCTGTGGGATGCCCCTGTGCCAGTGTTTCCTTTGACCGTCAGTCCTGGCCCGCTCACTCCTATCCCTGTCCTCTACCCAGAGAGTGCTTCCCGCCTGCTCAGGCTCAGGTAAGTTCCCCCTCTAGGCATGACGGGGACACTGTGAAATCGGAGGCTGATGTTGGGTCAGTGGAGGGAGAGAAAGAAGGGCATTGATAGGAATATAGACGGAATGTTCCAAATCAAGGGAATGGTGAGCTTTGAATGTTAAGAAGGTAAAGAGAAGGTTTTTCAAGGGATCTGTGCCTTATCTAATGGGGGCAAGAGAATTTTGAAGGTTTTTAGCATACCTAGTTTTGGGCTGTGGACATTTTATATCACTACCAGGTTATTCTTTACTGTGGAAGGGACAGCACTTATAGGGAAAAAGAAGAGAAATAAAGATGACTGCTGCTTTTTTTTTTCTTTTTTTGAGATGGAGTTTCACTCTTGCCGCCCAGGCTGGAGTTCAATGGCGTGATCTCAGCTCACTGCAACCTCTGCCTTCCAGGTTCAAGTGATTCTCCTCCCTCAGCCTCCTGAGTAGCTGGGATTACAGGCTTTTTCTTCCTTCTTAGAAACAAGCTCAGAGGTGTGCAGCGAAACCTGGCTGGGAATCTGGTTCGACTGAGTGCTCTGGTGAAAAGTAAGCAGAAAGCTTACTTCATCCTGTCTCTTGGTAGATCACCCCCAGCTGTCACCCACGTGTCTGTCATCGTGCAGGTGAGGATTGGGGTCATTTCAGCCATGGAAGTGGGGGAGGGTGTTAGAACTTTCAATAGGAAAGATAACATCGTAGGAGAAGCCATGTAGGAAAGGAGGACAGCTGGGGAAAGCTGTTTTCTGGAGTAGCGCTGTTGGGAGAAGGTTCCAGGAAATGTTTGTGCATAGAGGAAATAGACTTTCCGCTTTGCAGTTCACTTGAGCACACAGCTCTTAGATTGTATGTGACCTTTTAAAAAACTGCCACACTGACTTGTGGAAGATGACCAAAGAAATCGCTCATCTTAATACCATTGAGACATTGAATACAGGCATTAAAAAAAACAACAACTTGGTACTTACTGTTGACTCTTTTTGCATCAACTGGTACAATTTTATTTTCATAATTTCAGCTTTTAGACTCAGGTGCATGTGCTTGTTTATTAGCTGGGGATATTTTGTGATTCTGAGGTTTGGGGTATGATCCATCCTTTTACCCAGGTACTGAGCATAGTACCCAAGGTAGAAATTGTAAATCATTAATTTTTATTCTAACCATTGTTTTATGACATATAAGTATCTGAATAATGTTTCTTTTCTTTTTTATAAAAAAATTAAAAATATGTGTATTTTGTAGAAATAGGGTCTTGGTATGTTGGAGAAGAACAGTTTATCATACTTCCCTTGATATCAGTCCCAATCCTGGATACATATCTACTGAATACATATGGATTACATGAATGAATGTTGTTTGTGTGTTATGGGGTGGGATAGGGCACACTTTTCTCAATGGAATATGTATGTGTTTTGAAGGAAGTTTTAGGGATGGTTTATATGTTGGGGAGTGGTTAGGAAATATTTGGCATCTCCTGTGAGAGGAGAGACGCTAAGATTTAGTTGGTAGACATAAGGAAGATAGAGAAGTAAGGAGAGATTCACAGGGGGCAGGTCTCTGAGTTCAAATCGTGAGGGAAAGGGACTCTGGCAGAGCGGCAGTGTTGGGGTCTCTTGTGCCACATTGCCTGTGTCTGCACAAGCCAGGTCCCTGCCCAGCTGGTGTGGCACAGAGCCCTTCGGCCTGGTACAGCCTATGTGCTGACAGAACTACGAGTGTCCAAGATCCGTGGTCAGCGCCACCATGTTTGGATGACCAGTCAGTCCTCCCGTTTGTTGCTGCTGAAACCAGAATGTGTGCAGGAGCTGGAACTGGAGCTGGAAGGACCCCTCTTAGAGACTGATCCCAAACCACTCCCCATGCCCAGCATTTCCGAGGACGAGAAGGATCCAAAAGGTCTTGTCCGGTATTCTAGACTCCTGTCCTATTCGGTGAGCACAGGGAGAGATCCTAGAGCTTGAGGGGCCGGAAATGGGGGTCTTCAAAGAGGAAGAAAATAGCGGTCAACTGGACCTCGGCCTGTTTGCAGGGAGCAGTGACTGGTGTGTTGAATGAGCCCGCTGGCGTCTATGAGCTGGATGGGCAGCTGGGGCTCTGCCTTGCCTACCAGCAGTTCCGTGGCCTCAGGCGGGTGATGCGACCAGGAGTGTGTCTGCAGGTATGTGAGATTAGGGCTGATAACGAAAAGAGACCTCTGCAGCTTCTCTTACCTTCATGGGCTCCTTTTCTGCAGCAGGGTGGTTATCTAGAAATACAGAAATAAAAAGTGTGTGTTGGGGGTCACTTTTGTTCAGGATAACTTGGACAGAAGTTTACATCAAAAAGGAGTAGAGTCTTGGGCACTGTGAGGAGGAGTTGTGGCCAGAGCATCTCCTTTACAGAAGGGCCTTTCACCTGGAGGAGGAGATGGCTGAAGCACAGGTCTGGGGCTGGGATGATCTCAGGCGACCTGGTGAGAAGCCTCAGCCATGTCTGTTCATCCTGGAGCCACCCAGCCCACGGCAAGACTGAGTGGAGTTCATGGGAGATGAAGGCTGACCGCAGTGGGCGTGGGTTGTAATGGAGAGCAAGGCCAGCCCACGTGGGAGAAATTGTTTTCCTTCTTCCTGGAACCCAGGCAGTGGCAAAGTGCAGTGAACATTTCCTGGGTTCATTGAGTTGGGGGCTTCATCTCTGCTTTTTCATTTTCTCTGCTTTCCCCCAGCTCCAGGATGTTCACCTGCTCCAGTCAGTGGGTGGGGGGACAAGAAGGCCAGTGCTCGCCCCCTGCCTCCGTGGCGCCGTTCTGCTTCAAAGCTTCTCTCGTCAGAAGCCTGGGACTCACTCATCCCGTCAAGCCTACGGGGCCTCCCTGTATGAGCAGTTGGTGTGGGAACGTCAGTTAGGACTTCCCCTCTACCTGTGGGCTACCAAGGCCCTGGAGGAGCTGGCCTGCAAGTGAGGAGGCTGAGGGCCCAGGGCGGGGAGGCAGGGGAGTAGCACACTTCCTTGGCAAGGAGAGCGGGATTCTTGAAGAGACAGGCTCTTCAGGGGAAGTGACTGCGCTGCTTTTCCTGGCCAAGGCTGTGTCCCCATGTGCTGAGACACCACCAGTTCCTGCAGCATTCCTCTCCTGGGAGCCCCGGCCTGGGACTGCAACTCCTGGCTCCTACCCTGGATCTTCTAGCTCTGCCAGGCAGCCCTGTTCGGAATCCGCACAGTGAGATCCTTGAAGAGCCACATCACTGTCCCCTCCAGAAAGTATGAGGATGTGGGGGAAGGATGGTGGCAGAACACCGGAGGACGCCTGGGGCCCACGGGACACACTCCCGGTTTTTCTTCCCTCCTTGACAGTACACTCGGCTGCAGACTCCCTCCTCCTTCCCCACTCTGGCCGCCCTGAAAGAGGAAGGACAGCGTAAGGCCTGGGCCTCCTTTGACCCTAAGGCCCTTCTGCCCCTCCCGGAGGCCTCGCACCTGTCCAGCTGCCAACTCAATCGCCGCCTGGCTTGGTCCTGGCTCTGTCTGCTGCCCTCTGCCTTCCACCCAGCCCAGGTAAGGGGGGCCCTTGCAGGACTCAGGGGACTTCCTTTTTTTGTCATCCTTATTGCCACGACCCTAGTCTCGGTTACTATCATTTTTTTGTCATTTTGACTACACTAGCCTTCTAAGCAGACCACTTCATCTGTTGTTGGCCCCTCCAGTTCATTCTCTCTGCAGCAACTAGAAAGGGGGGATATGCCAGGCACAGTGGCTCATGGCTGTAATCTCAACACTTTGGGAGGCTAAGGCATGAGGATCACTGGAGCCCAGGAGTTTGAGACCAGCCTGGGTAGAGACCTTGTTGCTACAAAAATTTTGTTTTAATTAGGTGTGGTGGCACGTGCCTATGGTCCCAGCTACTCAGGAGGCTGAGGTAGGACCGCTTGAGCCTGAGAAATCAAGGATATAGTGTAGCCAAGATCACACCACTGCACTCTAACCTGGGCAACAGAGCAAGACTCAAGAAAAAAAAGGAAGTCAAAAAAAAAGTGAAACTTGTATTACAGAACTCTCTTGTTTAAATCCTTTTTTTTGAGACAGGATCTTGCTCTGTAGCCCAGGCTAGAGTGCATTGGCACGATCATGGCTCATTGCAGCCTCGACCTCCCAGGTTCAAGTGATCCTCCCACCTCAGCCTCCCAAGTAGCTGAGACTACGGGCGTTCACCACCATCCCTGGCTAATTTTCTTTTTTAATTTTTTTGGAACAGGGTCTTGCTCTGTCACCCAGGCTAGAGTGCAATGGCTCTATCTTGGCTCACTGCAACCTTGCCTCCTGGGCTCAAGCAGTCCTCCCACCTCAGCCTCCCGAGTAGCTGGGACTGTGGGCATCCATCACCACGTCCAGCTAATTTTTGTGTTTTTGTAGAGATGGGATTTTGCCATGTTTCCCAGGCCGGTCTTGAATTCTTGGACTTGAGTGATCTGCCTGCCTCAGCCTCCCAAAGTGCTGGGATTACAGGCATGAGCCACTGCACCCAGCCTGGGTTAATTTTTACATTCTTTGATTTTTAGAGATGGGGTCTCTCTATGTTGCCAGGCTGATTTCCATCTCCTGAGCTCAAATGATCCTTCTGCCTTGGCCTCCCAAAGTGCTAGGATTACAGGCGTGAGCCACTGCGCCCAGCTTAAATTCTTTGCATGCCTCTCCCAGTGCACATAAAGTAAAATCAAACGTCTCATCATGTCCTATGAGATCCCGCATGGCCTCTTACCTGTAACCTCTATTTGTACCCTTTCTCTTCTTCTTTTTTTTTTTTTTTTTTTTGGAGACGGAGTCTCGCTCTGTCACCCAGGCTGGAGTGCAGTGGCCGGATCTCAGCTCACTGCAAGCTCCGCCTCCCGGGTTCACGCCATTCTCCGGCCTCAGCCTCCCGAGTAGCTGGGACTACAGGCGCTGCCACCTCGCCCGGCTATTTTTTTTGTATTTCTTAGTAGAGACGGGGTTTCACCGTGTTAGCCAGGATGGTCTCGATCTCCTGACCTCGTGATCCGCCCATCTCGGCCTCCCAAAGTGCTGGGATTACAGGCTTGAGCCACCGCGCCCGGCCGTACCCTTTCTCTTCTACAAAATGTGCGAATGCATGTGTGTTTTTTTATGTCTGTCTACCTCACTTGAATATAAGTTCTTTGGAATCAGAGACATGTCTTTTTTGTTCACTTTGTAGCTTTACCATGTAATACAGCATCTGGCAAATAGTAGATGCTCAGTATTTGCTGAATAAACATTTGGTAACTCAACCTTCATCTTCTTGCAGGTTTTACTTGGGGTTCTGGTAGCTTCATCTCATAAAGGTTGTCTGCAACTTCGGGACCAAAGTGGCTCCCTGCCCTGCCTGCTCCTGGCCAAGCACTCTCAACCCCTCAGTGACCCACGGCTGATAGGTTTGGAGTTCAGATGCGGAAAGAAGATGGTGGTGGGGTGGTGGTTCTCACAGCCAGGGGATCCTGGGAGGAAAAGTCTGCTGGGATTTACTAGAGATGCTGAAGTGACACATGTCAATCAACAACTTCTGGGAGACTGGTATGGCAGGCGGAGAGCAGGAGCAAGAGGACCCCTAGCCAGAATTTCCAGCACGCATTTCTCCACCATAGCTCCTAACGCGCACTCCAGGATTACAACTGTGTCTCCTACATTCTTAGTTTGGAGAGAAGGTGTCACCCCTCTAAGGTGGGGGTCAGGTGTGGGTTTTCATGTCATGTTAGGGCAGCAGCTCTGGCCTGGGATGGGCAGTGAGACCGGTAGGATGGTCTGCCTCGCAACCCACCCCACAGGTCTCCTTTCTTGTCAAGATAGAAAACTTTCTTCCTCTAGGCTGCCTGGTGAGGGCAGAGAGGTTTCAGTTGATCATAGAGAGGGACGTGAGAAGCAGCTTCCCTTCCTGGAAGGAGCTGAGCGTGCCAGGCTTCATCCAGAAGCAGCAGGCCAGGTTGGCTGCTTGGGGTCGTGGTTGTCCTGAGTCTGGGGGAAGGAAGGGCCTGGTGAAAGGAGTGGGACTCTGGGGACCAAAATACCCAATGCCTGCATCACTAAGAAATCTATTTCTTGTCTCTCCCAACAGAGTCTATGTCCAGTTCTTTCTGGCTGATGCCCTGATCCTGCCTGTGCCCCGGCCCTCCCTTCATTCAGCAACACCCTCAATACCTCAGACAGATCCCACCAGCCCGGAGGGACCCCACCTAGGACAGAGCCGACTCTTCTTGCTCTGCCACAAGGAGGCCCTCATGAAGCGGAATTTTTGTGTCTCTCCAGGAGCAAGTCCAGAGGTGCCCAAGCCCACCCTCAGTTTCTGTGTGTTGGGGAGCTGGCTTGGGGGCACCCAGAGGAAGGAGGGGACTGGATGGGGGCTGCCCGAGCCCCAGGGAAATGACGACAAGGATCAGAAGGTAAACTGGGACTCCAGGGACCCAGGACCTGACCTGTGCCCTGAGTCTCTGGCTGGTACCCCAGCACTTTGCTCTCCATCCTCACAGGTTCACCTCATTTTCTTTGGCGCTTCAGTCCGCTGGTTTGAGTTCTTGCACCCGGGGCAAGTGTACCGACTCGTAGCTCCTGGCCCCCCTGTGAGTGCTCTACTTCATCATTCCTTTCCCCAGAAAGCTTTTTAGGGGTTGGGGTCTAAAGAGGGCATGCCAGTGCCTGGTCACTCTCTAGGCCTTCTGGAAGAAGGCTGGACTTAGATATACCAGAAAGCCTGTGTGTGTTGACACACTTCCTTCTCCATGTTCCAGAAAGAACAAAATTGGGTCAGAATATTTTGTGAACCTCCCACTGGACTAGCACACACTCACAGACAGTCATGTTCCCATTTCTGTGCAGACACCAATGTTGTTTGAGAAGGATGGTTCATCCTGCATATCTCGGCGTCCTCTGGAGTTGGCTGCCTGTGCATCCTGCCTCACTGTCCAGGACAACTGGACTCTGGAGCTTGAAAGCTCCCAGGATATCCAAGATGTGCTGGATGCAAACAAGGCACTGCCTGAATCCTCACTGACCGACCTGCTCAGTGACAAGTAAATGTCCACCAAGCCCCTCTGGTTAATTTGGCCACTTTCTCTTCTCGCAAGCTACCTGGGTTTGGTGAAGACTTCATTTTCTTTTGCAGTAGGTATTTCTTTTGTTATTTTTTTTTTTGAGACAGAGTCTTGCTCTGTTGCCTAGGCCAGAGTGCAATGGCCTGATCTCAGCTCACTGAAACCTCTGCTTCCCCTGTTCAAAGGATTCTCCCACTTCAGCCTCCCAAGTAGCTGGGATTATAGGGGTGCACGCCACCACGCCCAGCTAATTTTTTTGTATTTTTAGTAGTGACAGGGTTTTGCCATGTTGGCCAGTCTGGTCTCGAGCTCCCACCTCAGTCTCCCAAGTGCTGGGATTTAGGGGCGTGAGCCACCTTGTGCGGGTTTCGAATGATCTGCCACAACCCTCTTTTTCCCATAAGCCCTTAGTGTGCAGTGTGGCGAAGCTCAGGGCTTTTCAGGACTTTATATATGAAATTCTAGCAGATACTTTAGTTCCATTTTCTGCCTTGGATCTGACTGTCTGCACTCTGTGCTTTCTTATGCCTCCATTCACAGTGTATTTCCCTGACCTTTCAGTCTCACAGATTCCTTGGTGTCTTTCTCCGCTGAGATTTTGTCACGGACACTGTGTGAACCCCTTGTGGCCTCTCTCTGGATGAAGCTGGGTACTGAACCTTCCTTTGTGGGGAAAGTATGAAATAGAGTGATGGGCCTTTGTGGACTTCACAGATCCTACTAACACCCACCTTCCTTCTGTAGGGAACACGGGGGCCATGAGAAGGTGTGTGAAGCTAACCGTCGCTCTTGAGACTGCTGGCTGTGAATTCCCCCCTCACCTGGATGTATATATCGAAGACCCCTACTTGCCTCCCTCACTAGGACTCCTTCCAGGAGCCCGGGTCCACTTTAGCCAGCTGGAGAAAAGGGTTTCCAGGTGAAGATGTGTAGTGTCACCTGCCTCCTCTTGCTACCGATGTAGCTCTCTGGAATGTTCATCTCTGCTTAACTTTGCTGCAGCGGCCCCTTTTCTTTCATACAGCTTTCCATATATCAGTCTGCCATTTGTGCCCAGTACCCTCATGAGGTATTGCAGTCTGCTCCTCCTCCTAGTCTTCCCCTAGCTTTGGTAGGGCCATGGCCAGGGTATGTCCCTCAGGGGGAGTGGCCAGTCTGTGGTGCTTGATCTCTGAGTCCCAGCTTCTACCCCAATTTGTCTTGTCTTCCTGGTCACTAACTA